>NC_044031.1:156894685-157214164 GCF_901765095.1 Microcaecilia unicolor
TGCTAGGAGATCTCTTTCTATCTAGCATACCCTGATCATTCTCAGATCTTTCTTTTGATGTTTATTTTAGGAAATGCTAACTGACTGTGGCTCAAATGTTGCTAATTAGAAAAATGCACAAGGGCCCAGCCACAATATTTTCTGGAGTTCATACTCTACAAAAGCATACTTCACAAAATGTTTTAACACTTTAGGTAGGGCAGTAAAACATGACTCTTGCATTGCTTGTTAGTTAATAGAAAAGCAAAGCGGTGGGCAATCGATTGCCTATTTGATTGATTGGGAACAACAAAATAGTAAAAACAATCTTTATTCCCTAATACTAGGTTAGATTAAACCTAAGTAGAATTATTTGCTCTAAATGTCTCCCTTACACAGAAGGGAGTTCAATAAAGTTAACATTTCAGTGGCAAAACACATTCCTGAAGTACATCTGATCAGATGCTCATAGTACTGGTATGTTATGGTAATATTAAGATTGCCTATTGTTGTGATATTTTAAAATCTAGATTTTCACAGATTGCAATTTGTGTAGCTTTATATCAATACAGTGTAAGGTATATTGCCACTACATACCCTAAGACACACAACGCCATTCTCAAACATTAACTAAACCAAAGCCTGAGAATTTGACTGAGTCGCATACTTTTTGTGCATTGACTTGCAAATTCAAACCGGCTTAGGCACAACAAAACTGCCCACTTAAAAAAAAAAATAAAAGATTTGTTTACAAATGGCACAGATTAGCCTGCTACCTGGCAGACTGCTTGAGGATTTCTTTTGTACATTTAAAAATTACAGTATCAGCAAGCTTGGTGTTCGACCTCCATTGACATCTCAGACACTTTTGGGGGAGGTCAGTAATAAACACACCACCAAGCCACACCACAGACTGGTTCATAGAAAAACTGTTGGCTATTCTCCGTCACTACAAGAGGGGAAAACTAGCATTACAGAGTTAACTGTGCATTGTGGACAATGTTTTGCCATCCCTGTCTCATTGACAGCAAGTTGAATTTAGGGTATCATTTACTCAGGACTTTTCCCCATTTTTTTCTAGGGTGTTGGACAAACAAGTATCATTGGATTTTAGCAAAGAACCCACTCACAACCATACTATGGCCCAGGACACAGAAGGGGTCATTTACAATGTGTTAGCACAGTATTGGAAGATTAATGTCAGCATTAACCACCTTGTCTTACTTTCAAAACGGCTTTCTGGCCTTACCCTTTGAAAATTGCACCAAAGTTTCAAGCAGAGGCTAGGAGTGCTAGGAATGCGTGCCCTGACAAAATTCAGACAGCAGCCTAGCATTGTCTGAATTCAGCACACATTTCTGAATTGTGTGTTTTCCCAACACATAGGAAGGCAGATTCATAAAACTGAAGTATGCAAATGCATAGCAAGGAGAAGGGCAATTCTTTCCATAAAGTTGTATGGAATTTACAAAAATAAAATGAAAATGCTTGCCTAGACTTGAGGCGTATTTTCAAAGAAGATAAGACATACAAAGTTTCCATAGGTTACCATGTAACTTTGTAAGTCTAAGTGTTTTGAAAATGAGCCCCAAAATTTGTGTTCTCAATATACTGCTGCTGAAAAGCAGGGAGGGAATTTGGTTGCATTGCTTTATGAAAAAGAAAAATCTCAACCTTAAATTTGCTTTTCAAGTTAAGTTTATTTTACAAAACAGTTCCAATTGGGGTAGTTTTGGAGGCCTCCTATGTGGTTAACGATTGATGGGAAAAGGCCATTTTCCCACTGACCTCTACCATTCAGAACAGAGGACTATGCTTAAGCTATTTATAGAGCAGGTATATTTATATAGTGCCTATACTTCTGCAAAACATTATTACCCCCCCCCCCCCAATTCCTGAATACCTAGGGCAGTAGATTCTGCGCCTCTGCAGAAATCAGTGCAATGTTGCGCTATTAGCAGCTTTTCAAATTAGTCCCCCAAGTTCTTTCCTGCTGTTGCTTTGCTATCCTGGTAATCTGTTAGCCCATAAGAGTTGGCGGAAGATCAGGCTAAGGGCATGGCTGACATTAAAAGCAGATTTACATCTCTGAAGCTAGAAGAGGTTTGGCATCTGGAAGTGCCAACAAGAAGTCTTATCATAAATCAACCTGAAAAGCATTGAAAAAAAAATAGTGAGACCCCTTATTCTTTCTCCCCAAATTCCTAGATCAAAGACTATGGCTTCTCCAGTAATAAATACACTTATTATAAGTAAAATTTGACTTATGATTGTGCATAGAAGAGAAACAGATAAACAGGTTCACTGTGCAGTCCTGAAAATCAGTGCTTTCAAATACCCCTATCTCCAAATACAAGAATGTAGCAATGCCATTCCAGAGAGAGAGAGAGAAAAAAAACCCAATAAGGTTTTGAGCTTTATATGTTAAAGGACATTTTTTTTTTTATTTTGTGCCACGTGATGCTAAGGAGTTTATCTAAGGTCCTGAAACATTTGTTCCTGTTCCAAATGCATTCGATCGTACCTGATAACCGAGTTGCATATGACATTAATAAGAATCATCTTCTCAAAACGGCTGGATACAAAAACATTTGTGATGTGAGATTGGGTTATCTTGTCGTTAGGTTTCTAAATGATACGATCAAACTCGAGGAACAACCTGTAAAGCTATATGCGATTGATCCTAAATACATAGTGTAAAATTCTTGCAATATAAGACATTAGCAACATATACAATATCTTTTTAAACGCGAAACTGAAGCCGGTTTTACTGGCGTGAAACTAATTGCGGTTCCTACGTTGAACCTCTGTTTCTTTTACCATCCACTTGAATTAGCAAACTGCAGAAATGTATTAATGCGTATCTATTACCCACTCTAGATTTAATTTGTTCAGGTCAAAGGGTTAATTAATTATGGAACATTTATATTTTAAAATCTGCTCCAAAACTGTCTCGAATATCATCCATTTTCAGGTTCTACCTATGACTATTCTCGACATGCGAACTGCATTGCTAAAGGGCAGAAGATAAAATTAGAAGGCAGGTTCACAAGGAAGAACCTGTCCTTCACTATTGGAAATCCATCTGGTGTGGAAATTTGTGAGGCGATTTGATCCAAAACGATTTTAAAACTGGTTTCAAATAGAAACGAAAACATCTGCATAAGATGCATTCTACTGAACATGGTCTAATGAGTTATTATTTAGTGTAATAAATTAAAAAACACACTATAAAATTATGAAAATCACTGATAAGCCTATATATTCTATACAAATATTACTAACATCCCCAGTAGTTGGCGTTCTTTGAAATAATTCAAACTGGAAGTATTTAATAGAATTTCAGAGAGTCTGTTTGCATGCCTTCCTTAATGAGCAAAGCACTGTGTGTGTAAAAACAGGCAAAATCACTATCAAAGCACAAAATGCAAGTTCAATTGAAATACCTTCTGTTTTCAGCCAGATATAGCACTGCTGCTGAAATCGGATAGCAAATAATCGAGCCTTACAATACGATTTGTCACGAATCTTCGGATGCCCTGTCTTATTTCATCGTCATACTTTTAAAAAGAAACAAAAGCTGTTCTCTCTCTTTATAAGGTTTCTCGGATGCAAGGTCCAGCTGTCAGTGACATTGTTATTCCAAGGCTACCTGGATTCTTACTGTGCTTTACAGTGCCTTTCGCAGCCAGGGAGTACCTGAAGAGACCCGACCACATTCACACTCATCGTGTCCTGTATTAATTACCCCTTAATTAGCAATTATCTGAACACCATTTTCACCACCATTTGCAAACATTTCAAGCTTCAGAACAAATATTTCTTGTGCAAATGTAGAAGGAAGAGTTGAGCTTGAATTATCTAGGTGAGGATACATGGAAGATTTATTCCTTTGTTCTTTCCCTCTTTATGGTTTTATGCTGGGAAGAAGAGCTGCAGCTGGAAAACGCAGACTTCAAAAGTAGCAACACACAAACAAAAAGCAGACCGGGCAGCACAGCACAATCGTCATCCATTCCAGGTGGAAAACAGACAACTTAGATCTGAGCCGCATCACAACATGGTCGCTGAGATTCCCTGGTACAGAGTTAACAGTCTGTTTAAAATTAACACTGATTTAGCTCATACATCAATACATCCCTCTATCACTAAACGCGTTTCATAATTCCGAGGCTGCTGGACTTTCATTAAGGAAACGAAAAAACCCTCTAAAATAAGGGCCTTGGAAGGGACAGCGTCGGTAATGGGGAGGGATTCATAAACAAAACCAAAAGAAAGTAGGGCCAGTTGAATTTTTTTTTCCATAAATTTTATTGAAGAATTAGCTTTATCGGATTCTGTTGTAGCTTTGTTTTAGTGACGTATTTACCTTTTATTTTCTAGCTTGTTTGCTTTTAAGCGTTGAAAGACAGCAGGGGCATATCTGAAAGGCGAATGAGATGGAAAAATAAACACTATATTTAAGGCAGCATTTTATTGGGGAAGTTTTGAAGATACATTTACTGAAAATCTTAATATGGAAAAACATTATGTAAACCTAAGGCAGTAGACTGTACATTAGGAACGGCTGAGACATGTTTAGATTCACCCGTACATGTGGCGCTCTGTTTGAAAGCAGCACCAATGCAACTCGTTCATCTAGGTGTGAAGTTGACAGCCCTGACGACTCATGTCATCCACTGCAAATATTTTATATAGCTGAGGAAAGTTACTAACGAACTACTCGGAGATAAAAGAGTTCGATAATACCAGTAATAATCCGTGATGCGTGTGTAACGTTTCAGAGAAGATCAAAGACGATTTTCCAATTGGTTACACACAGCCCTACTTGCACCCTACCTGCACTGAGGGGAGAACACTAATAGCAGATTTAAGCAGGACTCTCTCTGCAAAAACGATTCAAGATGTTTCTATTCAGTCGACATTAGCGCTCTCTCTCTCTCTCTCTCAGGTTTATGAGCTAATGTAGCACACTTTTTCATCTCTTCCTTATAATATCTTATAATATTCATGAAATGTCGAGGAAATAGGAGAAATATCCCTAGCATTGAGTTTTTGCGACCCCAATCGCCCTATAGATTACAATCAAACTCGGTGTTTGCTAAAACTAACTAAAAATAAAGTTTTTAAAAAATCACATAACAGCATTTTTTTTTAATCTTTAAACTTACATAGTAAAACAAGAAAGTGGCAAACCAGGAGAAAACGGGAACTTTTAGTGAGGACAGTGTTGTGTGTTTGCTGACATTTTTTTTTTAATCATGTGTTTGTTTGCTAAAAAGCAGTGTGTTAAAATGTTGTTTGAAAAGCTTGGGGCTTGAGCTCTGCTCAGCCCCCCCCCCCCCCCCCCCCACCCTGTGTTAGAGCAGAGTTAAGGAGCTTCCCGCTAGCCTGTCAGGCATCTTCACGTGCTAGCATCTGTCAAAAGTGACATACCTTCTTCACTCTTCTTACCGTCCTACCCCCCTTCAAAACAAGCAATTGATTCGTCTCAGTATTTTCCGATTCCAGCGATCCGATACGTGCCTAAGGATCAAACAATAGTGGAAAAGATGAGAACAGGGTCAAAACCCACAAAAGTCAAGTCCTATTCCCTCCCTCCCCCCCTCCCCCCTCCCCCAAATAATGGTAAAATCAAATAGAATGAAAATCATCCAACAGCGCAATATTCTTTCTGGTCAGATTTAAATATACAATCAATGATAGTTAAGGGGGGGGGGGAAGAAAAGCTATTGTGGGGAATGATTTATGCTGGGATTTCTTCTCTCGCAATCTTTGCTTTGGAAGGCGTGGCGGCTGCTCGCATGTTGCACATCTGTTCTCTTCACGTGACATTTTTTAAGAAAAGCGCTAACATCTGGTCAAAATAAATCCCATTCAGGTACCTGCTTAACTTTTCACATGTCAAAACCCCTTAACCCTTCAAGTTCATTTTCTGTACTTTTTCTTTGGTTGTGTTCTGACTTCCCCAACGGGGCTTTATTTTTCTTAGCTCTGTTTGTTTCTGCCCTCTCAAAAAAACATCTGCAGAACTTACATATGAAAGCAGGTTCATTGCGTTTCTACAATTATTCCCTTTCATCCCCCGCTCACGGCTGCTCAGTAGAAATGCCAACCTCCCCTCCCCCCTCCCACCGAATTGACAGAGACTTAAAAGTGAAATGATCTCCAAACCAAAGTCAATGTTTTCATATTAATTTGGACTACTGTCTTAAAACAGTGAGGCAAACCAGACGAAGAAAAATTAAAATGGAAACTATTTCAGCACTATTTTTGTACCTGAAAGTAGATGCTCAGAAACCTTATCATTGAGCAATTTTCCTCTCCATCCTGGGATTCTAGTACAGCGCCTTGGAAAGATGTGAGTCACGCAAAAGCTTCCCGTTAGTTTTCTGACCAGAAATCCAGCTCACTTCATAACAGGTATATTTAATATTCCCATCAATTTTTCTCCGTTTCATTCAAAAAAAGGAAAGTGTGCAGGATCCTCTATTGTTCTGTTATCAGGGTACACTTTGAAATATGTTAAACACAGAGAGATTTTGTGCAAGTGATTGTAACCGGCTCCACCTTAAAGTGACCGGCCAAATGTTCTTTCCTCTTTTACAGACATCTGGGAATTCCATACATGCCTCAAACTCCAATTACACACCTTCTTCAAAGGACATAGGCTTTGATTTAACAAAGAACATTAAAGACGTGTACCGAATCCTAAGGAAAACCCCTTATGCCCCCCTCCCCCCAATTGTTAATGTAAAATGCATCATGTGAAAAAGAAAGCACAAAAAGGGTGACTAATGAAATGCATGTATTTTATGGGTTCCCCCCCAAAAATGTACTAATGTGGGGTGGGAGTGGGGGGGGGGGGGTAGCTCAACCGCTAGAATTGTAAATGAACGCAGTTGTTTCTTGCTATTGTATGCCAGCCTTTAAAGAATAGGTTTCTGTATCATTATTTCTATTACAGGAGGTAAAAACAGATTCGGCCACTTAACCGAATCAGGCCTCGAGCCCGTCAGTCAGAGCTTCAGATTAAGCTTTACTGATCTAAAGACTAAAGGGAAAAGGTCTTTGATCCTCTTTTATTCAAGGCAAACCTGGGCGACAGTGACCTGCATAGGGCTGACTTCCCTCCTCCTCCTTCTTCTCGTTATATGATATTTCACCACCGACCCTCTAATGATTTTCTTTCTCTAAACCATACTCCTACCCACGCCCCCCCCCCCCTCATATTCTGCACACCAGAATCACTGCATTGTATATGCGCTGGTTAGCTTATTCCCATGCAGACTTCCTTGTGTTTACCCACGCCACAGGTGAACTCCTTCTCGTTATTAAATTCTGTTTGGATTTCCTGTAGCATTTGTTCCCCTGCACGTTTGTTTGTTTTTCTTAAAATTACAGATGCAGGGGAAACCGCCTTACATCATGAGAGCTGGACAAACGCTCACTTTGAAGGATTCTCGGGCAAGACTTCAAGTGAAATCATATGCCTGAGAAGAATTTGACACTGGACTAGAGAAAAGAGCTTTTCTGATTCGGCCAAACCGTGGAATGTGCAAAACATTCCACTTTCTAATGGAAGGCCAAAAGTGCTCTGAAATCGACTTTTTTTTTAAAGGCACTATAGGTCTCCCAATATGGGAACCTATTGAACTTTCCATAGTCATAAAACAGCAGTTTGGCCTTTTTATTACTATTGTTTATTTTTATTAAACAATTGTTTTCCCTTCTTTACCTTGCATCTTAGATATAGTAACATAGTAACATAGTAGATGACGGCAGAAAAAAACCTGCACGGTCCATCCAGCCTGCCAGATACGTTTATTGTGTATATTTTTTTCATGGCAAAAAATAAGTATTCTTATAAATCTCTATATGGAAGTCTCGTTTAAAGTATTATATTTCGTAAAACACGTGAACAATTTTTAATAGGCACCATTGGAAACACGCAGCAGACATGGCCTCTTGGAGCCCCAAAGTGAAATGGATAGCCATTATTTTCCATGCAGAGCTGGCAGTTCCACTGCCGGAGTACTTAGAATTCCCAGCAGACGATTTCATATATTTTTTTATTTTTTTCTCTCCAAAGAGGCTGACACTAGCTTAACAAGCTTTGGCACAAGTGCGGGGACCATGGATCCACAGAGTAAGCAACCAGAAAAAAAAAATTGCAAGGGCTATACTTTTAAAGCTCCAGGAACACTGTAGTTCATTTTATGCTATAAACAGGTTATTACTATGCAGGCCAAGGGTGAAACAGAAGAGTACCTGGAAAGTAACAATGGCCAGAAGCTATGTGTAAAGAAAAAAAAAATCCCCTTTTTATAACTACTGGAAGCTTCATTCAGGTACTATTACTGATCATCGTTATTTGAAAATAATGGTAAATTGGCATGAACTATCTAATAAATTGTTACATAAACTCACTCCATAAAACATTTCTTTAATAACCAATGAAATATGCAATATTATTACAGTAATGTTATTATTAAGCACTGCAGTAAATGTTATTCCTTTCAAATGAAGGCATTCGAGAATACTACCTTTATTAGTAAACCCCAGTGCCTACCTATATGCCAATGGGAAATGCCCCAAGAAAATAGGACCCCAGCATCACCATCTGTGTGTCTCCTACATGTATTTTCTTGCTAGCTTCGGGATGGCCCAGTTAACAACACTTCACTTCTGCTAAACCCTTTAATTCCTGCTAATGTTTTCCTCATGCCTTTCTTACATAACAGAAATCAAAACAAAGTCCATCTAAGACAGTTCTCTCATTATAAGGCCCCTTCTATCTCAAATGTGACCTTTTTGCTGCTGATTTTGAAAGAAATCGGAGATGTCTATCAGAAAGACTTATTTATCTGCTCGAGAACTATCTCGGGCAAATGCTTAAACCCGTGTATTTGTTAGTAGAGCTCAGCCTAAAAGATATTCACTGTGTTTCTCCTGCTGTTCCTATTCATACATTTCCGGTGATAGTGGACCGCTAAAACCCGAATCTAGTGGTTGTCAGTCCTTTAAAAACATCAACAAAAATTTTTCTATTGTACATATTGCCCAGTGTTCTAAATTTTGCGCACTAGTCAAACCATGTAAGCCTAAGGAGCATATAGAAATGGAGTCCTTAACAAAACAAAACATTTAGACAAATTTATTGAGACAAGCAAAAAAACTGTGTTTTGGACAAATATGTCATATTACTACAATTCATGCCTGAAGCAAGGCCCATAGCAATTTTATTTCTAATTCCAAACGATTTGATTTTTATTTTAATTTCAAAACTATCGCTTTTTTTTCTCACAAGCTCAATCTTTACGGATCTGGAACCCTTCATCATCATTATTATTATTAAATGGGCTTTCTTCCTAACGTTTCTGATAGTTTGGCATTCACAAGTTAAATCTGAGATAACACCAGCAAATCATGAACACGACTTAGAAAATTCAATTAAAAATGTTATGCTCGGCCAGTAGACTGAAGCCCTTAAAGTTTCAACGGGTCTCCTTTCATGAATTATCCTCAATAAATTAAAAGAGTTGTTTATTTTCTGTTTAGAGGCCTAGCTTGTTTAAGCACCCAAAAGGAACGTTTCTAAACCCATTTGAGCAAATGCTTAGCAATTGGCCTAAGGGTAAGAAAAATAACTGTACACAATGATGAGATTTTTGGTGATCGGCTGAACAGTAAACAATTATTTTTTAACCCAAGCAAATCTGTTAAAAATAATTTTAAAAAAACCCTGATACACTTACTATCACGCACTTCACTTAAAAATATCTTTGGGTATAACTTTTTGCCCTTTGTTTTTACTAATCTCGATTAACTTTGCACTGTTTCCTATGCTATTTATTTATTTTAGGAGCAGCTCAAGCTACACGGCATAAACAGCCAAGTGCTACATTTTACACTCGGCCCTTCACACCTGTGAGTGACACTTTTTATTGATAAAGATGAAAGCTTCGTTGCTGATTGATTGCTAAAACAATCAAACCTATCAGGTATCTCTGAGCTTGAAATTAGTTAAAGTCTGGGTGATGAAGGAAAAGAAAAAAAACCTTGAGAAAAAGTCAGCAGAGAAATAAAGAGGAATCATAAAGCTGTCTCTAAAAATAACATATTGAGCTCTGTCAGTAGCTAGTTTATTTGAGATTTTGCCCAGTTTGTTTATCTTTGAGTTCTTCTCTCTCCTGGGTGTCCTTACAAGCAAACAAGAAGGTACTATTTCTCCAGTTTAAACCCTGCCACTTCATATTAACCAAACTTCCCGTGTTCTAAAAGTTTCAATCATATTTATTTATTGCAGAAAAATATACAAAGATTTACAAAAGAACCATAAAAATATGAATGCATTTAGACACCTGATCTAGTTGCATTTTTTTCAAAAAACATGGGTCATCAATAAATAAATAAAATGTCATTTTATTTTTTTTCTCAAAGAAAGGATTAAAAAAAAAAAAAAAAAGTAACCAGGCTGGTTTGAATATGGCAGTTTATGAGCCCAGACTCAAACAGCAGCAACAAAACAACAACAACAAAAAAAGGTTTTGTACTTATATAGATTTTTGGTCGCTTTATTTAAAAGACCGTTCAAGACCGAAGAAAGTCCACAATGTCTTTTCCTCTTAGTGGCTTCGATAGGACTGTTGGGAATGCATGCAAGCAAAACAGAACAAAAAAAACAAAAAAAAATCATAAAAGGTACATTCCAACATTCTTCGTCAAAAAAAATTATTTTAAAAATGTCCAGACTTTAATCAGAATGCAGAGATACGTGGATAATGCAGCCGCCCAATTGGGTGATCATTGTTCAAGGCCCTTTCTACCACTTTTGTCTCTGTAAGTGCTCCCCACGCCCTGTCTCTTTGGGTTTGGCTATATTCACTCTCTTTAAATTTCCAAGAAAATCCTTCAGTTTCCTTTTTTGAATTGGTATCCAGCTTCACAGAGTTTCTCGATTGTTCATTCCTTCTTATTTTGGTAGCACAACCATCTGCAAAAACATGCAAATAAACGAAAAAGAAGCAGAGAGAAAAAGCGTTAAGAATGATCAAATCAGAAACGTATAAACGGCTCACGCCTGTGTTGCAATATTTTTAACAGTCTTATGCCAAAAAAGAGAAAGAATTTCAAACGCAGTACGAAAGAATGTGACAGAATAGAAATGGACACATTTAAAAATGTAGATTAACAAGAACTAATTGCAAGTAGTAGAATGGGGGGGGGAAGCACCAGAACATGTTTTCAGCTCATAAAAGTTGTGCTATAGGAACCGTATATCCTTTGCTGATCCCATTTCCCCAAGCGTATGAACTGCACTTAGTCTAGCCCAGCTGAGACGTCATCCTAGCAGCCTCACTTTCTCTGGGTCAGCGGGGTGACCTACCTGCAATTTTCCTTTCCTTTCGCCGTTCCGGGTGGAGAGGGATCCCTAGTGGGAGGTGGACATGGACCAGGCGCCCTCCATCCTCCAGACCGAGAAGGCATAGCTTAGCCTTTCGTGGGCCACATAGCTGCAACTTGCCATTTTGGAGTCCAGCTCGTCGCTCTGTAAGACCTGATAGAGGAAGTCGATGTACCTGGCCGCCAGCTTCAGGGTCTGGATCTTGCTCAGTTTGTCCGAGGGCAGGGTGGGGATGATCTTGCGCAGGGCGGCGAAGGCTTCGTTCAGGGACTGGGTCCTCTGGCGCTCGCGCACGTTCGCCATCACCCTCTGCGTCTGCAGCTCCTCGTAGGACTGGGGGCTGCTGCCCGTGCTGCTGCCGCCGCTCGCCTTCTTGCCCCGCTTGCCCGTCCCTGGGCTCTCGGGGTCCTCGGCGGGCTTTCTGCTGGCCGATCGCCTCTTCCTGCCCCCCCGCTTGCTGCCGCCCTGCTGTCGGTCGAGCTCTTCCTCGCTGTTGCTCACGCTGTCGGCTGGGGAAACTGGAGAGCTCGACTCGTCCTGCATCATTTTTCCCTGCCGGGCGCGGAAAGAAGGGGGCTAGGAGCCGGCCCGAGGGAGGGGGCAGGGGAACACAGTCCCAGCCACCGGGGCCCGAGCGATCGCCGCCTGCCACAGGGGCAAAAAGTCCTCCGTCACGGGAAAAGGGGGAGGGGACGCCACAGCGTCCAACTATAATTAAAAAAAAAAAATCTCTGAGGAGTATTTATTAATTCCAACCCCCGGCCCGATCCGCTTTTTAAGGGCAAGAAACGTGTTCCTGACTCCTCACAACCTCACCCAACTCTTATACTTGTGGCTGGCCCGAAGTTTGGGGGGACGTTTTTCATTGGATGACTTTTGAGACGTCAGGAGGAGGGAGTTGAACTTTTTTTTTTTCAAACTTTTAGTTTTTTAAGAAAGTTTCCGCTTTGACAAAAAAAAAAAAAAAAAGACCTTTCTGATTTTTTTTTTTTTTTTTCGAAACCCATTCGTTTCATCTATGGAACTCGAAATCACGACCAGCAACATTTCATTTGAGGTTATTTTAGGGGGATAGTAGTGAGATATGGGACTAACATTCTTCAAACCATGATTTTTCTTCCATACCTCCTCTCCACCCCCGCCCAATGATTTTGCCTTTGCAGTTTGGATCTGCAGCGACTCAAACCGAGTAATGAATGAGTCTAATAATCCTTCCACGTGTAATCTGCAAAACCCAGTTTTTCTTCCTTTCAGCAAACTCTTTAACTTTCATGAAAAGTCCGAGGGCTCTTTTTTTCTCTGCTTGTCATAACTGTAAAAAACAACAACAAAAAAGTGCACTGGAGAGAAAATTTTAACGTACGTGTTCCGATCCAGTTCTCTCATTCCCATCTGAAACATTATACAAGAAATATTATAGAATTTCTCAGGAATGTTAAGGTAAAGAGAGCTGGGACACTGCTGTGAAATAACTAAGCTCTACCCCTCAGTGCCCCCTTCTAATGAACTGCATACTGGGAACCAGACACACGCTTCCCTCCAACTGCGGTCTAGTGCCTTTTCTCTAAGTTGGTTGGAATGGTCACATTTATCTAATGTTAAAAAATGTGATAGAATATTTGAAATTTTAATCAAAATATACAAAGTTCGAGGCTATAAAAATGAAGACTTTTTTATTCTTATCAATACAGCAAATATATGAAGACGGTGACTGGGATGGCAGAGGGCAAACGGTGCATAACGCTCCATGACTAATGTCATATATGTATTTTCCATTTATTAAATGATAGGTCAACGATCTTGGTTCATGTTCTATATGTGTCATTGTTCAGTACACTAATAAGTTCAAGCCAGTAGAATATAGTAGTAGCAGCAGTAGAAGTAGCGGTGGTGGTACTGATAAACTAGAAAAAAAAATGACAAAAGATCATGATTAACAAATTGAGGTAGAGGAACTTTGAAGGGAAACATAGGGTAAATACCAATTTGATTGATTCCCTTGGAGCAATAAGAACATAGGTATTTAAAAGACATAATTCCATGAATTTTTGCAACAACTACACTACTTGGAACAGCATACATTTGATAAAGGTATCTTTGTGATTCACAGGCCCTTGGATAGGATCTAAATTAGAAGCGTTAAAGTCAATCGTCACTGGTAGTGATGTACTACAGTTGAACACATAATAATAATAACAATAATAATAATAACAATAATAATAATAATAATATCATCATCATCATCATTAGAAATAATACAAGCAGAACGACCTTGGTTTGGGGTGTATATGAATATAGAATTTAAGAGTTTAAAATACTCAAGGCAAGTGAAAACTTTAAACTGTTCAAAATTCTGTTCACTTGCCACTAATGAATTTAAAAGTAAACAAAGAATTCTTTGAGAAGCAAGGCATATCATAGTTTCTGCTTTTTTTCCCCCCTTCCTGGAACCTAAATGCTGTCACAAACATAAGTGTATATAATGATTGTTATTTTTTTTTTGTAACTTATGTTTTTTTATTAACATTTCATGATACTATTCATGAAATCCAATTTGTTTCAGTTGCACTTCTCTCCACCAGTTCTTCGCAGGCGTTATTAATAGATGGGATGGATTTGGAACAGCTTGGTAGGCGATTTAAATTTAAATCGCCTACCAAGTTGTACCAAGACTCAATCGTTAGAACGTCATTATTAATACTATACACATCACACGCCAGATAGATAAATAGATACATACATAGATAGAATATTTTTGCAGTGTTTTCGGTAATAACATAATAAAATAGTAATACGTTTTTTATCAGAATCTTTCAAAATATGACAGTACTACTACTACTACTACTATTTAGCATTTCTATAGCGCTACAAGGCGTACGCAGCGCTGCACAAACATTGAAGAAAGACAGTCCCTGCTCAAAGAGCTTACAATCTAATAGACAAAAAATAAAGTAATCAAATCAATTAATGTGTACAGGAAGGAGGAGAGGAGGGTAGGTGGAGGCGAGTGGTTACAAGTGGTTACAAATATGACAGTAAGCCACACGCACGAGTTTTAATGATAATAATCATTCTCCAAAGAGTCAAACACGTACAACCATGAGGGCTAAGTCTTACTCTACGGTGCATATAACGTTGGGGCTAATGATGCTTTTTTTTTTGTTTGTTTTGTTTTTATGATGGTTATTGTTGAAATTGAATTTTCTCTGCTGCACATATACTGATCTTTTCGCTGCTTAAAACAGAATCTACCATGCTCGTCACTTGCACATAGACAAACTATCAGAGCTATCGGGGAAGTCAGTTAACGTATATCATATTCGTACAGAACTGTGTATTTAAGGCTGTTTGATCACTTTAAATATCTTTTAAACTGTGCGGATTAGAAAATCATGGGCACTAGTAACCTTTCAGTCTTAAAATACACAGGATTTAAAACTGTTCAAGGTGGATCTGACTGATCAGCTGGAGGTGACTCAGCTGAAGCCCACCTCTCTACCACACGCCCCTCCACAGTTACCTCCCAGTGTTCATTTACAGAGGACACTGGAACTAAGTAACATGTTTCAGAGTTGGGCATGGCTTGGGAAACAATTTAAGACTAGTTTAGATGACAGAGGTTGCCCCCCCCCCCCCCCCCCCCCCCCCCCGCTCTTCCATACATTTTTCTTGTTGCGGTTTTATTTTACCCTTCTTTGTCCAGAGCGAGAGAAGTCTCATTGGATTTCAAAACTGCTGAAGAACTGATAAGAAATCTTGAAGATATGGTGGAGAAAAGGAAAACTGGAGGGTATCACGGAATGCAACAGAGCTAGGAACAAATGTATTCAACTAAAAAAAAAAACTTGTGAGAAAAAAAGAAAAGAGAGGAATATACATACTTCCTTACATACTTACAGAATTAGAATAATAGCCTTTCTTTAAATGGTGTAACTTTTCCTTTATTTAGTGGCACCCACTGATTTAAACACGGCAGGCAGCAGTGGAAGAGGATTGCCACTTAACCTGAATTACCTGCAGGCTTTTATCCAAAACAATGTTGGTATAGTACGGTCAGTGAAAACTATTCTGTTGTTACACATTGTTCATCTAATTTGTGTTCATTTTCTTTCTGAACGAGGGGTTGCTGTACTGCTAGCTTCTGCACCCCAGTGTGTCACGAAACACCCTCTTTATAGCATAAAAAGGCAGATTTCGTTCTAACGAGCACAAAGATATCATAAACACTCTCGACACTGAAATAAGTACGGTATACCATTATTTAATTTACTCCATTGACAACAACAATAATTTATCTATTTAGTTAGAAAGTTTTGGTTTCTTGTTAAGGTGACTTACGGCAACTATATTTTTGCAGTATTACTAATAACCACAAGGTGACGCACTTCCCTACTGAACACATTTTGGAGGAAGAGAATGCAAGAAATAATACATGCAAAATTCACAAGCGATATTATACTTCGCATTTTAAAGTTATTGATACAGTTTCTTCCTTTCCTGTTTGTGCGCTGTTGTCTTACCACTTTCCTCAAAACCCTTTCGGACCGGTAAAAGATCTGAAGTCAATCACCACTTTTACGTTAAGGTTTATGTTTGAGCGCTCACTATTGCCCGCCATTGTTTTAGAAACCGTAGTAGGCTTTGCCCTGTTTTTTGTTTTTTTTTCAGCTCAACAGGGTGATGGGAAATGAATCAGCATAGGCAGGTCATGCAAGATTCATTATCTGGCAGTAATCTTTTTTTTTTTCACCATACTGGTGCTGCATCACAAAATCAGATGGTTCACAATAACAGCTATAGGGTATCGTCCTGTTCTGGTTTGATTGTTGGTTTATATTGTAAGCAATAGTTCAAAGTTTGATTTGTTAAATTGGGTTTAGTCCAAAACGTTTCCTATGTACGAAAGAAATGAGTAACCTCATTTCAAACATTTTTTTTCTCGTGTTAAAAATAACATCCTCTCTCTCTAACTGCTGACCAATGGTGAAATTATGTAACCTTAGAGGGATATTCACTTACCAGGAATGGACCCTATGGGAAACTTGTAATTTATTTTTACTGTAAACAGTTGTCTTATTTCTTCAGCGATGACCTTTTTCCATGGACCATTTTCTCATTTCAATTTTTGGATTTCAAATAGGGTTCTGGCATTCAAAGAAAGGGCATTATAAAACATTATTTCTGGGTGTTCCAGGATGCATATCCCATTGATTGGAACTTTGAGGCTCCATTTTGATTTATCCTAGTAAAAATAACATTCCCTTTCACCACAGTTCTTCTTGCACAGTGAAATTGTTTGTGAACATCAGATTGAGTTCTGAATGTCAATATATTGCAATATATTTGTAATTGTCTGATGATGAACAGTGCAGGATTAATCCTGGTTTTCTTCATTGGTAATGTGAAGTGTTTTAAAAGAAGACATTTTGCTTTATATGCAATATTTCAAAAGTGAAAGGAAGATGTAGTAATATTCATCCTAGAGTAATTCAGTATTTTACCACTAAGGTGCCCTTTTACTAAGGCGCACCAAAAAATGGCCGGCGCTGGTGTAGGCGCATATATCAGATGCACGCTGAAAATAGACATGTGTCAAAATTAAATTGAGTGCGCATCCATTTTGGGCCTGAGACCTTACCACCACCCATTGACTTAGTGGTAAGGTCTCACGCATTAACCAGGTAGTAATTTGTCAGCGTGCCTGCCGATTACTGCCTGGTTAGCGCCACGCAGTAAAAAATAGAAAATATTTTCTGCCACGTGTTTTGGATGCACATCAAAATAGAATTACTGCCAGGGGCATGTGGTATCTGGGCAGTAGTTCTAATCTGACACAAGTTGGATGTGTGTAGAAGGGGCGTAGCCAGACTTTGGCGGGAGGGGGGTCCAGAGCCCGATGTGAGGGGGCACATTTTAGATCCCCCTCTGGTGCCGCCGACCCCCCCCCCCCGCCATTGCCGACCACCACCACCACCACCAACTTTGACCCCCCCCCTGCCAACGACCCTCTCAACCCTCCCTCTCACTGCCAGCCCTCTCCCGCCGCCGCCTACCTTTGTTGGCGGGGAACCCCAACCCCCGCCAGCTGAGGTCTCTCCCGCCGCCGCCTACCTTTGTTGGCGGGGAACCCCAACCCCCGCCAGCTGAGGTCCTCTTCTTCCGGCGCAAGGCTTTGTTCTGTTTCTGTGAGTCTGACATCCTGCACGACGTCAGACTCAGAAACAGAACGAAGCCTTGCACCGGAAGAAGAGGACTTCAGCTGGTGGGGGTTGGGGTCCCCCACCAGCAAAGGTAGGTGACGGCAGGTTGGCGGCAGAAGGGGGGTCGAGAGGGTCATCAGCAGGGGAGTCCAGGGCCACATCTACAGGGGCCCAGGCCCCCATGGCCCCACATAGCTACGCCACTGGTGTGTAGGTGCCTACACATCTTAGTAACAGGGCCCCTAAGTCTGTTATAAATTTAGCAGCTCCAAGGGACCTGTAAAATAGACTAATTTTATAAGGTCATCTTGGTTGAGAGTCTATTTTATAAAGACATATTGAGGCATGTCTACTAAAGGGTGCTAGAAAATTGGCTTAGCATGTGCTAATGTGGGACTTCCCCATGCGCTAAGCTCATTTCCAGGGTGCCAAGGAAATGGGACATTTTCAAGTATTTCTTTTTCAGGTCATGCACTAATGTTTGAATTAACACCTGTAACCTGAAAAACATTTATGCCAGTGCACGTATCACTTCCTATTTAGGGAAAGGTAAGGCTCCTATGTTGTGGACATGCTAACTAGTTAGCATGTGCCAATATCAACGTGCTAGCTGAATAGGGTAACCAATCTCCTTCTCTGTCCTATCACTCTCCCTCCAAAAATAAATACAAAAATATAAATAACACACACAACTTGATTCTATGTACAGAGATTAAATCTGCACATGCAAATCAGCACACATTGACAATTTGTGCATGCAAATTTATTGATTAATGAGCCAATCATGGTCAATAACAACCAATGATTGGTTTTCTTTGGCATTAATTGGGATTTACATACACATCATATTCTATAACAATGTGTATGAAAATCAGATTTGCTTGCAATATTTATTTATTTATTTATTTATTTATTTTATTTATTTATTTATTTCCCACATTTTACCACCTATTTGCAGGCTCAATGTGGCTTACATGGTACCGCAACAGCGTTCGCCAGTTGCGGCATGAACAAATACAGGTGTTATTGTGGTAAAAGAAGGTTTGTGTTTGGTAGATACTTTGGGAAGTACATAGAGGAAGTACATGCAAATCTCTCTCATGAATATTCATTGTGGATATCCTAAAAACAAGTTTGGGAACCACTGCTATAGCGCATAAATGCAAGGGGGCATACCAGGGGCATTCCCAGAACTTATGCACATTGTCAGAGAATAAACCCAATCAGTACCTAAATTAGGCACCGGCATTTTCAACTGCTTTCAGCAGACATAATTGCTGGCACCTTTTATGCTTTTAGTCACTGTTTTATAAAGGGCGCAGATCCTTTATTGTACAGCGCATAGCACTTAAATTTTTTGGTGCCGATTTCATGGCACCGTTTATAGAATCTAGTTCTTACCATGTGCAAAACAGTTACTAAAAAATGTGTTACCATGCTTTGCAGTAAGCATTTTCACATGTGTTAACTGTATGTTAGGGCTTAACTCCCTTTAGTAGACATACCCCATAGGCACCTAAACATTTTTTATAAAAATACTAGAGGTAAACTAGAAATTGAGGCTACAGTAAATTTCCATATGAAAAGTGTGCTGGGACACATGCATTTTATGAACCTTGCATGTAGGTCATGATTCCACCTGTGCTCCACCCTAACTTCACCCCAGAACATGCCTACACACATGTTGTTGAAAAGAACACACTGTTTTGTCACTGTATATACTTTTATATGCATAATCCCTTGGATATTTTTAAAAAGCCTTTTTTTTAAACAGGAAATAGTTGATAAAATTATCTCTTTGAGTTTAGTCAACATTTTAGGCAGTTTTGTAAAGTGTATTATATCGGGTACACTAAAAGTGTGAGCTGTTAGGAGGAGCATTGCTAGAATAACCACCTTCAAATATGTAAAGGGAAAAAGTTCACATATAAATGAGACTTTAACATGCTTAAAGGAAAGAGCTAATGTTCCCTTTGTGTGAAAACAGGAAGTTGCACCAGAATGTGGGGCCCAGCAGAGCCCCAGAGCAGGCCTGCTGTGGGGATCCTGTTGGTGGCTGCACCAATAACATGTATAATACAGTTACACACATATCTACTTTTTTTTTTTTGGAGAGAAAGCTCATTGTTAAATATTTACTAGCATGCCACTGCATGGAACCCTTTTTATCCACTTCCTACTTATCACATGGCTGTCACATGATTGGAATTCTTGATGATTGTGTCTTTCCTGTTATATAATGGAGTTCTTTTCTTATTGTATATTTTCATTGTAATTTTGGAAACCACTTTGACCTTCCTAGGAAAGACGATATATCAAGGACTTATTAAACATTACACATTAATGAGGACCAATCACAGAACTCCTGATTTAAATCTTAATCATCCATTCTATCCCTTGGTTTAAACCTCATGGTGATACTGAATTTAAACAAAAAAAAAATCCACCACCACCATTTTGAAGCCCATTAAGGTGTTGGCTTGAAGATGTCAGAGGAGTGATTAAGGAACAAGGGCAGTAAAGATAGTATGTATAAAGATTAGTAGTTAAAATAAATTGTCTAAGAGGAACACTAGGCTAACAGTTTTTGTTTGTGTTCCTTGGTTATAGTGCCCTGATGGCGAACCTATGACACGCGTGTCAGCACTGACACGCGTAGCCATTTTCGATGACACGCGCCACCGCCGCAGTGTGGTCCGCCCTCCCTCCTCACTCCCGGAAACTAACCTTAAAGCCTCCTTTCACGTCGCAGCAAGCAGCAGCAGGGCAGGCTACTCCTTCCTTCCGTGTCCTGACCTCGCCTGACGTAACGTCCGCGAGGGCGGAGCACAGAAGGAAGGAGGAGAAGTCTGCCCTGCTGCTGCTTGCTGCAACGTGAAAGGAGGCTTTAAGGTTAGTTCCGGGCCCGGTAGCGGGTGGCCCGGCGACCTCAGGTGGGCAGCGATCTCGGGTAGGGGGGTAGGGCAGTGATTTTTCTTGAAGTGACACACCACCCGAGTTATGCTCGGTTTTTTGGTGAATTTTGACACACCAAGCTCAAAAGGTTGCCCATCACTGTTATAGTGGGTATGCCTTGAAACAGCTTGTTAACAAAACATAGTCTATGTCAAATTTTTCATCCACCGGCCAACAGAAGCAGTATCATCAATAAGATGAATAGTATTAAGATGATATTATGATGTTTTAAAGAAAGATAAGAAAACAGATCTAAAATTAAAATCAAGATACGAGTTAAAAATTTTCAAGATACTTTCCATTAGACTGATGAGGTGGGAACATAAGTTTTACTGGCTGCTAGATTGTTTTTCAGTAAGTGGCACCGCTGAGGTCTATGGTAACATTCAAAGGTGGGAATCATATAAAGAGTTGAGGGCCCCTTTTACTAAGGTGCGCATAAAAGTGGCCTGCGCTGGTGTAGGCATGTGTTTTGGACGTGCGCAGGTCAATTTTTCAGCGTGACTGGAATAAAAGGCATTTTTTTTGTGGCAGAAAATGAACGTGCGGCCAAATTAAAACCAGCACGCGTCCATTTTGAAAAACAAAATGACCAGACAGCAAAAGATAGAAAAAATAATTTTATTTTCTATTTTGTGATCAGAATATGTCATATATGAAATGTGTATCCTGCCAGAGCTGGTGTTAGACATGGCTATGGCCCAGGGCAAAAATTTGGGAGGGGACCCCAAAGCCCAGTACCAGGTCATGCCTTCTTTAGCAGGTTTAGGGCTGTTTCTGGCCAGGGGGGAGACCTGAGACCTTACTGCCACCCATTGGCTTAGTGGTAAGGTCTCAGGTGCTAACTGGGCGGTAAGTGGCTAGTGTATGTAAACTGCTGATTACCACCAGGTAATATTTTCTACCATGTGTTTTGGATTTGCATAAAAAATGGAATTACCACCCAGGGTATGTGGTAGCCGAGCGGTAGTTCCAATTTGGCACATATTGGACACACTTAGGCACCTACACACCTTAGTAAAAGGGCCCTTGAGTGATTTGGTTGGATTCCCCAAGGAGTTTTGTCTATTTCTGTGGTTCATGTTATAAAATAGTCACACAGACAGCCATTTGGAGGAATAGGCTAATGGTTAAAGCAGCCAGTGCCAGACCAGAAATCCAAAGGTTATCACTTTAAGTGTCGCTGCAGCTGTTTATAATTTTTGTTTCTTTTTATTTATTTATTTTTTAAATTGTGAGCATTCCAGGGACAGGAAAATACCTACTGTGACTTCCTTTATCTCCATTCAGTGGAGAACTATTCAGTAAGAGCACCTTTCTGTAACCTGGACGTGACAAGTACTAGGTTTAAATATGGAGATCCATCTTTTTAGACTTGGACATCCCTTCCCTTTCTGTGACCAAAGTCGGATGTCCATATTTTGGGCCCTGTCTATTTCCACTCAAAACATGCCCAGACCACATCCCCTTGGTATGTGGACGTACTGCAGTGTTAGACGTTCATGTCCTGCCTTTGTAAAATTGGGATTTGAATGTCTGCACAATATGAATATCTAAATGCCAGTTTTCTGATGTCCAAAGCAAGAATAGAGCTTCTAAAATAACCACCATAGTAACATAGCAGATGATGGTAGATTAAGACCTGCATTGTTCATCCAGATAAGATAAACTCATAGTATATGATGCAAATTAACATATATATTCTTGATCTTGATCTATTCTTGCAATTTTCAGGACACAGACCATAGAAATCTGTCTGTCACAGGACATATTCCCCAACTACTGGAGTTGGCATTGACCTCCACTCCAGCCTATCCAGATCTGTCTAGCCACAATCATTGCACAGTCCATACAGGTCTGCCTGGCATTGGCTTTATTTCCCAGTTACTGGAGTCTAAGAACTGCTAAGTTTTATTTTTATGCCATTCTCTTTCCATGTAGGAATTCTTTGTGTTTATTCCATGTATTTTAAAATTCTATTACAATTTTCATCTCCACCACCTCCCGCGGAAGGGTTTTCCAGGTATCCACCACCCTCTCTATGAAAAAGTATTTCCTGACATTATTCCTAAGTTGAACCCTCTGCAACTTTAATTCATATCCTAAATAACAAAAACACATCAACATGCATAGTTGGGGGATTTCCTACACAGATCATATCTGTTCAACCCAGAGCAATGTCTTTTCAAAAGTAAAAGGTGATATATCCAACAGGGTTTCAAGCAAAGATGGAAACCTCACAGTGTGGAAGGCTCAGTTCTCATGGTATTTCCTACCTGGTCAGTCCACAAGTTAATGAAGTGATTATCATATTCTTTGCAGCTATTCTGAGGTTTGGGTCAAAACCAAGATTTCCTGGGGAAAAGTGGGGATAGGGGAAGGAAGAGATGGGATAGGACCCTTTTCACTGGAGGAGTGGCCTAGTGGTTAGAGCACCAGTCTTGACATCCATAGGTGGCCAGTTCAAATCCCGCTGCTGCTCCTTGTGATCTTGGGCAAGTCACTTAATCCTCCAATGCCTCAGGTACAAAATTAGATTGTGAGTCCTCCAGGGACAGAGAAACACCCAGTGTTCAAGGGTACAGCACTGCGTACATCTAGTAGCACTATAGAAATGATAAGTAGTAGTAGTAGTAGTATCTGAATGTAACTCACTTTGAGCTACTATTGAAAAAAGGTGTGAGCAAAATCCAAATATCTATCTATCTAGGGTTCCTCTCATAGACAAGTGACCTTAGCTATATGGTGCCCCTCCTCCCAATATAGAACAATAACCTACATTGTATGTCATCAAGAATGTAGGCAACCCTATTGCATGGTGTCCTTTAAAAGGTGTGAGGATTCCAGGGTAATAGGTGAGGAAGTTGCCAGGGAAAGGAGCAGGAAGGGAAAATTTCCTCCTGGAAACTTAAAAAACTACAAATCCCAGGCTCCCAGGCTCCCCAGGGTAGATGGCACACCCCTCCTCAGGTATAGAAGCAGCTTATTTCCTCTGAGGAAGACTACCGTTCCCAAGAGCCTCTGGATAAAACTCCAGATCCTATTAGGAAGGAGAGTAAGAACTACAGAGGCCTCAGACTCCTGGTGAGGAGGGAGGGAACTGGTTTAGAGAGGCTAATCAGGAGGATTTGGGACAGCTGGGAGATATACAAGGAGAGGTGCTGATGGGCTGGCAGCCAGGGGCGGAAGTTGAGGAGTTGTCCCAAGGGGCAGAAGCAGCTGGGATTGAACCTATGGATATCTCAGTACTGGCCCAGGTACAAGGGAAAAGACTAAAAGGGTTTATAACAGCCCTATTTTCTAGCTTGGGTGAGAAGTGGAAGAGTGCTTGATAGCAGCAACTCTGGAGGTGTGAAAAGGGAAGTCTGGGTGAAGCTCTCTCTACAGAAGCTGGTATTTGTGCTGAGCGGCTGAAACCTGGCCCATGTGGGTGGAATCCAGGTACTAGAGGCTGGTAGTAAGGAAGGGTGCCTTCAACCTTTGTATGTAGGAGAGGTGAAGGAAAAGAGGTTTGAGCTTCAAACAGTGAACTGTGGTATTTAAAAAACTTAATCTTCAGAAGAACTGCATTCTGTGGGAATCAATGAGCTTTGAGGCCCGTGGGGGGGGGGGGGGGGGGGCTTTCTTCAATTCCTAAAAACTGAAAAGCACATTAGACCGAGTAGGCCGTAGGGAAGGGGGGGTTTGTGGTTGCTGGGTGCTGCCCTGGGCAGCATCTAGAGGGAGTCAGTGACTCCTGACTCCAGATCCGGAGGAACTGTACTGAGCTATAAGGGAGAAGCTGTATTTTGGAAACCTGTCTTAAAGGAACTAGGGGAATTGCAGCACCCATAAACTATTTGTGCTTGGAGATGGACCATACCTTGGAGTTATTAATGAGAATCTTACCAAGCCAGGTGTGTTGGAGTTGAGTTGCGGAATCGTCCAGGACAAAGCGGAGGTGACATCGGCCCTGGGAGGGAGGCATGATGACAAAGGATTCAGATAATAGCATGAATTGAGGCTAAGAAATGGAGGCAATGCAGGTCGAAGCAATAGGAGATGTGATAGGAGATGCACAACAGCATTTTAGAATGGATGTTCATATCAGTGGCATAGCCACAGGTGAGCCTGGGTGGGCCGGGGCCCACTCATTTAGTGCTCAGGCCCACCCATCAGTAGCACATGTTTAGTAGTAGCTGGTGGGGATCCCAAGCTCCGCCAGCTGAAGACTTCCCCATGGTGGTAACGAAAACGCTACTGTCCATGATACTGGCACCTTCTCATGCTCAGTTTTCAGCGTAAGCCTGCTGCAGACTGCCAAGGTGGAAAGAAGTGCTTTCCCGCCAGCTGAGATATTTTTTTCGTAGTGGGGGGGGGGGGGAGGGAGAACATTTGGTGCCCATCCACTTCTTGCCCAGGCCCACCCAAAATCTGTTGTCTGGCTACGCCCCTGGTTCTTATTGGAATTTAACACAGAAAAAAAACCACCAGGGAGAGGTAAACTAAGCACTTCATACAAAAGAATCAACCCCCCCCCAAAAAAAAAAAAAAAAAAAAAAAATTGTAGACTTCAGCTTATAAAACAGCTAACGCAAACAATGCTTCTAAAGCAACCTATAAAACAATCAAATACATTTGAATAGTGTAATGGGAGGATTCAGTTTAGGCTGCACCCACAGCAGAGGTCACTTATCAGTAGTGAATCAAGCCAAAGAAATACAGCTCACATGACTGCTCTATACATCACCATTCTCCCATAAACATGAAGACTTATTTTAACTTGTAAATTTCCTGTGCTTAATGTGAAATATTCTTATCAATGTCACTCTACAGAAAATGCTAAAGTTGTACTAACATTTCTCAAGTTCATACAAAATTGTTAGATTTAGCGTAACTGCAGAAAAATGTTCTCATGGTTTCATAAATAGCAACACAGTGAAAAAAAATAAAAGGCAGAGAGAATCACTTATCTGAATGCTCCACTGGAATAAACGTCCGACGGAGTCCCCTGTTTCAGAAACTCCTTCTTCAGGGACGTAGGGTGCCACTAGATATCACAAATCAATGATTAGAACCTCTTCTTTCTAACTGCAGTTAAATCCAGACTAAGTGTGAAAACCAGTGACCCAAAAATAAAAACTTCTGCTAGATGTGATGAGGTCAACAGAACAACAATCAACTTTATAGATAAAATAAAATCAGACAGTGGCAGTCCATTCAATAAAATCATTGAGCCCTGCTGGGGCAACAGCATCCAGCTCATAAATCCAATATTGTTCTTTCAGAGACAAACATGCCACTCGATCTCCCTGAAAATCTGAACAGACATGTTCAATTATGAACCATTTCATTTGAAGAAAAGTGTGATTGATTTCCAAGGGGCTGTCAAAGTTTTTGTGTTTAGTCTAGTGCAACATTCATTCAGCTGTTGCCTGATAGTTCTAATTGTCCTTCCTACGTATATTTTCAAGCAAGGGCAAATTATCACATAAATGACAAATATAGAAGAACAATTTGTTGTGGTGGGTAATTTATAGTGTTTTAAAGTGGCAGGATGTTGCCAGACCAACATTACAGAGACTTTACAGTTGCCAGACAAACATTGCAGAGGCTTTAAAGTTTCCACACGGAGCATAGCGTATTTACCAATTAGTGGCATCAATCATACATGTAAGTACTATTATTCTCTAACTTATGTGCACAATTGGCACTTATCTTTAGGAGTCAATTTATAGAATTGCCTTTTAAGACAATTCAAGACTGAGTACCCCAAGCTTGGGAGTCACTCACTTGTGTATCTGACTCAATTCTGCTTGTTGGCAAAAAACGTAATATTCCATACCTATTACAGGTGTTTTCTCTACACAGTAGGATTGATAAGGCACACAGTCCTTCCTGTCTCCCCAAAATTTGCCTGAATCTTTAATCTTTAGAACTAATTTTTAGAAGAGCTGAGAAGACCACTATATGCCAGAAGGACCGTTCTGGACTTCCCACTAAGTTCTGAGTTCTAGGAGAATTGTTTCACCCCTGTGTTGTTGGATGGCATAGCCTGTGCCTTATCAATCCTGATGTCTATGGAAAAGACCTATTACAGGTAAGCAACATTGCTTTAGTTTCATAACCAAAACATATTTTTTAATGTGAACATAAGAGCATAAGAACTGCCATACTGGGTCTGACCAAAGGTCGATCAAGCCCAGTTGTCATGGCCTGAGGGGCCTATGCAAACTGTCATGACCCCGGCCTCGGGGCTTTAGCAAACTGTCATGATTCAGGAAAACGTGAGCTCTTGGGCCGCTGCTGACGAACGGCATCAGCAAGCGAAACTTCGAACCAGGACTGGACTAAACATGCAAGACTGGAACAGACTAGAAGTGCAATAAGCACCCAGCAGGAATGGGGTACACAGGAACTAAGCTTGACTAGGCAGGACTGGAACAGACTAGAAGTGCAAGAAGCACCCAGGCAGGAACGGGGTACACAGGAACTGAGCTTGACTAGGCAGGACTGGAACAGACTAGAAGTGCAATGAGCAAACAGGCAGAAATGGGGTACACAGGAACAGAGTTTGGCTAGGCAAGAACAGAGTACACAGGAGCAGAGCCAAGTAAATCTAGAAGGAAGGGACTCAAATGGACTGCAAGGCTGAACTGGAACCTGTGCATACCAGAGCCCTCTCATACATGCACAAGGCAAAACTGGAACCCAAGCACAATGGCAGAAGGCAAAAGAGAAGGCACGTACACACAGGCAGAAGCAGACTAGGCAGAACTCAAAGCAAGGCAGACTAAGCAGAGTTCAAGGCAAGGCAGACAGGCAGCGCTCAAGACAAGGCAGACTAGACAGAACACTAGGCAAGGCAGAGTAGGCAAGACACTAGGCTGGGCCACATGGTCACTAGGGTAAGGGAAGCCACACAGAGAAGCAAAGCTGTGCCACATAGCCACTCAGATTCAAACAACAGCTCAAACAGGCAATAACCAAGACAGAAGTGCAAACCCTAGCACACAGACAAACAGATAAGAACCAAGGCAGAATTGCCACATAGGCACACTAGCAAACAAAAGAAACTAGGCAGAAGTGCTCACACAGGCACATAGGCTAGGAAACAAGACAGAAGTGCTACATAAGCACACCCACTAGGAAACAGGGCAGAAGTTGCTATACAAGCACACTGACAAACCTGGAGACCTTTGGCTTGCAAAGGCCCTGAATAAATGCCCTCACCTTCCTTATGAGGGACTTCACTGATTATGTCATGAATACCAGAGTGAGGCTTGAAACACACAGAATACCAGAGTGAGGCTTGAAACACAGAAGTGGTATCGGAGGCAACAATGCAAGGAAAATACAGACTGGAGCCACCTCTGAAGCTGACCACCAGAAGACAAGGTGAGACTGAAAGGGGGATCATGACCACAGTCGTGACACCAGTATCCTTTTCCAAACAGTGGCAAATTCAGGTCACAAATACCAGGCAGAATCCCCAAACATTCCAATTCCATGCTACCTATCTCCAGGGATAAATAGTGGATTTCTTGGGGACTTTGGCCGTTAATTTAGAAGCATCCCAATGTCTAAATAGCAGCATTTAAATGTCACTTTAGAACAGGAGCCTTTCAGACTTTAGAACACAAGAGTAGCCACACTGGGTCAGACCAATGGTCCAGCTAGCCCAGTATCCTGTTTTCCAAACAGTGGCCAAGTCAGGTCACAAGAACCTGGCAGAAACCCAAATCATGGCAACACTCCATACTACAAATCCCAGGGCAAGCAGTTGCTTTCCATGTCTGTCGCAATAGCAGACTATAGTCTTTCCGCCACAAATTTGTCTAAACCTTTTTTAAACACAGATACACTAACTGCTGTTACCATATCTTCCGGCAAAACGTTCTAGAGCTTAACTATTCGTTGAGTGAAAAAATACTTCCTCCTATTTGTTTTAAAAGTATTTTCATGCAACTTCCTCATGTGTACCCTAGTCTTTGTACGTTTGGAACAAGTAAAAAATCGATTTACTTCTACTCATTCTACACCACTCAGGATTTTGGAAACCTCAATCATATCTCCCCTCATCCGTCTCTTTTCCAAGCTGAAGAGCCATAACCTCTTTAGCCTTTCCTCATACTAGAGGAGTTCCATCCCCTTTATCATTTTGATCGCTCTTCTTTGAACCTTTTCTAATTCTGCTATATCTTTTTTGAGATAACAGCGACCAGAACTGAATGCAATACTTAAGGTGCAGACGCACCATGGAGCAATACAAAGGTATTATAGTATTTTTGGCCTTATTCACCATCCTTTTCCTAATAATTCCTAGCATTCTGTTTGATTTTTTGGCCTCTGCTGCACACTGAGCAGAAGATTTCAGCATATTATCTACAACAACACCTAGATCTTTTTCTTGAGTGCTGACCCCCAAGTGTACCCTAGCATCAGATAACTATGATTCAAATTATTCTTTAAACTGTGCATCAGCTTGAGACTGATACCCCTGTCAGTATGATTTAACTGAGTGGTTCCTGATGAAGCCCCGCTATGGGTGAAACAAATCGGGCCCTGTTGAAAATCAACAGTTGAACTGTAGGGTTGTCAAGCCAGCATTTATTGAGCTAAGTTGATGCATGCCAAGCTGTAGCTTGAACTCAGTTATCTTTAATATTTGTGCTCTATTATGGGCTTTTTTGTATAAAAATTTTGGGCTCTGTTATGGGCAATTTTGCATGATGCTCCTATATGGGCATTTTTGAATGAGTGGAGTAGGGAATATTTACCCCATGCAAGAAACTTGATCACAGGCACAAATCTTTTATAGACAATAGTGTTGATTAGACCTTGGCAGAAGCCTTGGTTTCTGAGGGTATTTCCCACTTTCCTCATTTCTTTACATTCATTCCACACAACCCTTTGGATTGTGTTTGGCTGTTTTTCAGTTCTCTGGAGTATTAGATTACCTGTTTAGGATTAACAGCCCATACTGTTTTTTTTTTCATCATAAGACATTCCTAGAAATTACACACATTATTATAGACTACTCCTTATCTCAGTGGCGTAGCCACAGGTGGGCATGGGTGGGCCAGGGCCCACCCACTTAGGGCTCAGGCCCACCCAAAAGTAGCACATGTTGGGGATCCCAAGCTCCACCAGCTGAAGACATCCCCCTGTTAGTAATTAAAACGCTGCTCTCCACGATACTGGCACCTGTGTATGCTCAGTTTTCAGCATATGCCTACTGCAGACTGCCAAGGTGGAAAGAAGTGGTTTCCCCTCCAGTTTATTTAAGAGCCTCCAGTGGGGAACCGTCTCAAAAGCTTTGCTGAAATCTAAGTAGATTACGTCCATAGCTCGTCCCTGATTCAATTCTCCTGTCACCCAATCAAAGAACTCAATGAGATTCGTTTGGCACGATTTCCCTTTCGTAAAACCATGTTGTCTCGGATCTTGCAACTTATTGGCTTCCAGGAAATTCACTATCCTGTCCTTCAGCATCGCTTCCATTACTTTTCCAATAACCAAAATGAGGCTTACCGGCCTGTAGTTTCCAGCTTCTTCCCTATCACCACTTTTGTGAAGAGGGACCACCTCTGCCGTTCTCCAATCCCTCGGAACCTTTCCCGTCTGCAAGGATATATTAAAGAAATCTTTAAGAGGACCCGCCAAAACCTCTCTGAGCTCCCTCCATATCCTGGGGTGGATCCCGTCCGGTCCCATGGCTTTGTCCACCTTTAGCTTTTCAAGTTGTTGATACGCACTTTCTTCTGTGAACGGTGCTCTATCCACTTCAATCTCATTTGTACTATTTCCAGTCCATTGCGGTCCTTCTCCAGGATTTTCTTCTGTGAAAACAGAACAAAAGTATCTATTTAGCAAATTTGCTTTTTCTTCATCATTTTCCACATAGCGGTTCGCAGTATCTTTTAGTCTCACAATTCCCTTTTTAGTCATTCTCCTTTCACTAATATACCTGAAGAAATTTTTGTCACCCCTCCTTACATTTCTAGCCATTTGTTCTTCCGCTTGCTCTTTTGCCAGTTGTATTAGTGCCCTAAGTGCTATTCTATAAAATTGCTTGTAAGTGCTATAGGAGGAATTCAATAAATGGTACCCATAGGTGCTGGGATGATCTACACTAAGATAGTATTTGGCAAAGGTGCTCTGCACAGAATAATTTTTACAAACTACTAGTTTTGTGTGCATTTTGGGTTAGATTCTATATATCACTCCTAAAAGATCGGCATGGAAAAATAATACACCTAGGTGTATTCTATAAAGTATGCCTAACTTTAGGCGTGGTTTAAAGAATACACCTAGTGCCCATCTATGTGACTAAATTTAGTTGTGAGTAGTTACGCCATGTAAAATTTGGTGAAAATTAGGCGCAACCGAATATATTCTATAACAACATGCATAATTTTTAGAAATGCCTATGACATGCCCATTCCATACCTATGACCACACCCCTTTTTCAACTATGCATCTTAGAATTTATATGCATTATTTTACAGAATACGCTTAGACAGTTGTGTGCATAAATTCTAATTAATGCCAATTAGTGTCTGCAATTGCTTGTTAATTTGCATTAATCGGTGCTGATTTGGCTTGTTAGCTAATTAATTTGCATGTGCAAATCCAGAATATGAACAGATTTGCACATGCAACTTAAGTTCCACTATGCAGAATCTGGAGGTTTGTACCTATCTTTTGGTATGAGTATTTATGCCTAACAAAGGCTGGTATAAATGTTCACACCCATCTAATGGCACTTAGATGTATAAATGCAGGTATTCTATAACATCGCACCTAAGTTCTGGGAATGCCCCTGACCTACCCATGCCCTCCTAAAGCCACACCCCTTTTGGAGTCGTGCACTATGAAATATAGTCATGCTCATTATAGAATGGGACATAGGGCAGATGCACATGTAACTTCTAATTACTGCCAAGTAAGTTCTTGTTAACACCAATTATTGATTGTTAGCACCTAACTAGCTAATTAATTTATTTGCAGATCTGTGATCCAGACCAAACTTATACACCCAACTTTGGGCAACCTATACAGAATCTCACAGTGAGCAAATGCCACCATATTAAGAGAACGTCCAATCTGACAAAATCATTTTTCTCAATCTTTTGCAGCTTAACAACATCCCCTACTACTGACTGGCAAGGTTCTTTCCTTATCCCTTCAACTGAATGTCTCTCACAATATTTCTTGACTAAAGTTCGCAACCAAAGATGTTCCAAAATGAAAATCAAAGTAAAGTTCAGAAGACCAATGCTTCTTAAAAAATGTTATTCTCTAAAAGATTCAAGGTGCGTGGACACTCTTGACCCAACAAAGGCCATGTTTCAGCTATAAGCTTTTCTCCAGGGTCTCTACCATTAATGTAAAAAAGCATGTAAGATACAAGAAGCATATGATATATACAAAACACGTACATGAAAAAGATCTATATATGAAAACCTTGATAAAGAAGTAGAGAGAAAGAAAAAGCATAAGTTCACAGGTGACAAGAGATGAGAGGAAAAAAACAGAAATGAAAGACCAATGGTCTCTATAGTAAACCATGAAAAATGTGGTAACAAAGTGCCAGAATTGTTAAAATGTGAATCATATAACTAACAAAGGTGAGAAAGTGGAAGTATGTGATGCATAGTCACAGGGCCGTGCCTAGGGTCTCTGGCGCCCCCCTGCAGACTATCAGTTGGCGCCCCCCCCCCCCCCCAGTGAAAATGATCGCTCACCACTTGCTACACTGACAGGAATTGTCAGCAATATTCTTAGAAACAAATTGCTATACATTGCAAAATAAGATAGCAGATGTAAATTCTCAAAGTAGACATATTCCAAATGCTAAAATGAAAATAAAATGATTTTTTTCTACCTTTGTTGTCTGGTGACTTTCTTTTTCCGATCATGCTGGCTAGTATCTGAGTCTGCTGCTATCTGTCCTCTTAACTCCATTTCCAGGGCTTCCTTTCCATTTATTTCTTTACTTTCCTCCTTTCTTCTTCATTTCTTGCTCTATATCCATTTCCAGCAATTTCTTCTCTCTCCCTGGGTCCTGTCCTCCCATCCACGTCCATCCTTGTCCCTCTCTGCCCTTCCCTCCTCCATCCATAGCCAGCAATCCTCCTCTCTCTCCCCTCCATTTCCAGCAAATTGTCCTCTCCCTGGGCCCCCATGTCCATCCTTGTCCCTCTCTGCCCTTCCCTCCTCCTCCATCCATAGCCAGCAATCCTCCTCCCCTCCCCTCCATTTCCAGCAATTTGTCCTCTCCCTGGGCCCCCATGTCCATCCTTGTCCCTCTCTGCCCTTCCCTCCTCCATCCATAGCCAGCAATCCTCCTCTCCCTGGGCTCCCATGTCCATCCTTGTCCCTCTCTGCCCTTCCCTCCTCCATCCATAGCCAGCAATCCTCCTCTCTCTCCCCTCCCCTCCATTTCCAGCAAATTGTCTTCTCCCTTCACACGATTCACGAACCGCTTAGCACTGCTTAAAAAAAAAAATTACACGTCAGCAGGAACAGGCTGCTTCAGCCAATCCCAGGGGCCTTCCTTCAGCGTGTTCCGCCCCTGAGGGCTGAAGGAAGGCTCCTGGGATTGGCTGAAGCAGCCTGTTCCTGCTGACGTGTAAATATTTTTTTAAAGCAGTGCTAAGCGGCAGCGCGGTTCGTGAATCGCGTGAAGTGGGGGGTGGGACGACGCGACGGCAACGAAGAGGTCGCAGCAGCGTCAGTGAAAGCGGAGCGCTGCCGACGTCTACCTTCCCTTCACGCTCTTGGTTCCCTCAGTGTCCGCCTTCTTCTGATGTCAGAAGAAGGCGGGACACTGAGGGAACCAATGAGTGCAAGGGAAGGGAGACGTCGGCAGCGCTTTCACTGACGCTGCTGCGACCAGGTAAAAGATTTAAAGGCCTCGGTGGCGCGGGGCGAGAGTAAGCACCGCGGCGGCGCCCTCCAGAGGTGGGCACCCCCCTGCGGCGCTTACCCCGCTTACCGCATCGGCACGGCCCTGCATAGTCAGTGAGTGCTATGGTGGAATTCAGGTGATGAATATAAAACAATGAACAACACTTTGGAACAATGGAGAAACATGGAGGAAAAATGTATCCAGAGAAACACACAGACAAAGTCTGTTAAAATAGCTATCACAAAAATAATAAATACCTAAAGTGAAACATAGGTGTACCATGATTGTGAATTGAAAAAACAACATATACTGATTTGCAAGCAGTCTGTAGGTAGCAGTGGCTAACAGACCATGATAACGTATTGAGTGGCAGTGCTAAAAAAAACTCAGTGAAGGTACGACATTCCTTTGTGACGTAAGCAGCATGTCAAATGTTTAGATGTGGTAGGAGTGTGAAATTATTTAAAATTACTAGAAAAGTGTGAGATTACTAAAAATGGACCATTAAGAAACAGCAGTAGTATATTGAGATACAGCTGTGAGCAACCACAGTGATAGTACAACATTGCCTCGTGAACTGTGGAAATGCTTGGAACTTGATTCCAGCTGACTTGCTGACTACAGACTCATACTGAACAAAGAAAAAAAAAACTTAGCTTGCTGGTTCACAAGGAGGTCTCATGTCTGTCCCTCTGAACTCTTTGGTTCCTCCATCCAGTCAATAGACTCCTTCCATTATCTAGGAATTATCATTGACTCCAAGTCTCCCATGTTTGTAAAATAGGGTTCTTTGTCCTTTTCCAACTTCGTACTTCAATTCAGTGGTTTTCCATTCACTAATTTTTTCACTCCATACTTCATGATTGGATTATTGCAACATAGTTTACCTTGGCTGCACCCAGACTACCATTAAGTGACTACAATCTTTAGAGAATATAGCTATCCGTTCACTGTTGAGACCATGTTTCCCCTCTATTCTAACAATATCATTGGCTTCCCATACAACAGCACATCATCTTTAAATTGATTTACATTCACTTTTAAGGCATATAAGCTATGACTCCCTGAATACTTAGCCATCCTCACCATTCTATATTCACCGGCCCGTCTTCTTCGTTCTCTGAAAGATCACCACCTAGTTTTACCTGGTCCCAAGTTAGCATTATTAGGATCTACTAGACATCACACTTTCTTCTTTGCTGCCCCTATCCATTGGAACTCATTCCCTTTGCATCTTCACACTAAAGGCCTGGCTCTCTACCCAGTCCTTTGGTTCATCTGACTGTAGCTGTTATGGGACTTAATGCTGTATCGCCCTCCCCTCCCCTCCCCATGCTGTTCTCTCCCTACACTTCCTTTCCACTCTCCTCCCTCAGTTCCCTCTTCTTTCACCCTTCTATTTCCTCTCCTTCCTCCTCCCTCTATCTGGTGTGGTTAATCCTTTGTATGCTTCTTACTTTGTTTGTTACTTTCCTGTCAAATATTCCAAATATTCCTTTTCCATTTTCTAACAATCTTCTTTTGGTTTTATTGTATACTGGCTAGATCTGCCAGATAGACTTGACAGTATAGCAAATCTCAATAAACTATAAACTATAAGAGGGTGTACACATGGGCGGAGCTTAGGAGGGGCATGAGTGGGACTCAAAGTCATAGACATATCTTACACAATACTGTAAGTTACATGTGCCCTTGCTGAATTTCGGCATCCTTGGTTATGCCAGCTCTATGGCTGGTGTGAGTGTTTGTGCCTAAATGTAACACACACTGATACTGAGTTATGCTAGTATTCTAACATTGAATCTGGGCATCCAAATGACATTATAGAAAAGGTACCCACTGTGCAGAACTAAGGTGCCTACAAGAAAGCATCCACTTATAGAATTGCTACCTGTCTGTATATCAGGTCTCCCCAAACCTATGCTGAGGAACCCCACAGCCAGTCAGGTTTTGGGGGATATCCACAACCAATTTCTATGAGAACAATTGGCACCTAACAAGGCTCTAGTTTATGCATATTCATTGTGGATATCCTGAAAACCTAAGAGGTTTTGGGTCCCCAGAAGAGGTCTGGGAAACCCTGCTGTATATTCAGAATTGTTTCCTACTTGGAAAGCAGTGCTGAATATATGATGTTTAATTTAAGCCAGTGAATGATGGACCAAACAATGTCAAATTTATCAATTTCATAGGCTGAGGATCATTTTATAAAAGCATTTTTTGTCTATATAGGATAGTATAAGGATGAAAATACTGCTTATAACATTATGCCATATGTAGAAGACTGTGTGATGACAAGAAGGTGCATATTTTTATGCAATATGGGTATGGGTGTTTTTGGAGGCAGAGTTTTGGAGAGTTTGCAAAGAGTTACAACTTACACGTGCATTTTCTAAAATGTGTTATGTCTGTTCCCAAGCATGTATAAATGTCCATGGTTTCACTCTAATAATGATTTCTGCAGTTTTGATTTGATTTATTATTTATAATCTGCCCTTATCCAGGGTGGAGAACAATGGTACATACATTAAAATAAAATACAAATTTACAATCATAAAACAGCAGCAAACACAAATAGTGATTAAAAGTCCAACCAAAACAGTACATAAGCCACTAAATAGCCAGGACAAAATCAACAGAATCCCAGCTCCCCAGGCATGTGATAAGCCAGACCTAGTAAATGGTCCTTTAGCTGACATTTAAAGACAAACAGCTGGGTTTCCTTTTTATTCTTAAAGGCAACTTTTTCCACTCCAAAGGTCCCACAGTGGAAAACACCCCCTTTATTTGTCTGATCCAAGTGCAAATGCTGCAAGGCTGGTATTACAAGGTCAGAGGCTGCAGCTGATTGCAATGGCTGTGATGACACATACCATTGCATCGCTTGTGTTTTGGTGGGGCAATTTTACAAAGACAAAGTAAGGTCAATTCTGTAACCTAGGTGCCCACATTTAGAATGATAGCACCTATGCACATATTTGTGTGTGTACTCTCATACATTCTCGCTATTCTGCAAATAACTGCTTAACTTACAGAGGGGGCATACTCAGGGGCAAAGCATGAGCAAGATATAGGCAGGTAACTTACAGAATCTTGTAAATTACTCACATCTCTGCCACATTTAGGCACCCAGAATTATGCCTGCTTTTAGGGGTCCTTTTACTAAGTTGCTGTAAAGTGGCCTGCGGTAGTGTGGGCATGTGTTTTAGGTGTGTGCTGGGCCATTTTTTTTACCATGGCTGGGAAAAAGTCCCTTTAAAAAAAAAAAAAAAAAAGGCCGGGAAATGGGTGTATGCTGAAATTAACACTATCGTGTGCCTATTTATGTCCTGAGTCCTTACTGCCACCCATTAATCTAGCGATAAGGGCTCATGTGCTATCTGCACAGTAACCATGCAGTGCGTACCAACTGCTGATTACTGCTGGGAGCGCCCCCAGCAGTAAAAAATAGTGTGCTAGCCCAGAGGTTGTGCAGATTTGGTGCACGTTACCCATGCATTAGCCCTCCTACGCCATAGTAAAAGTACTCCTATGTCTGGTGCAACTGCAGGTACCTGAATGGTAGGCATGCAGAGGGCAGATTACACTAGTGTTCTATAGTGAACTTAGACACCTAGTTTTTGTTATATGGGAGGCACCTACCACGTGGACTCAGGGCATCCAAATAGAGGTCATCATTTGTAGAATTGTCCTCGTGTCTCTTAACTCTATGAATGGTGTGCACAGTTCAATGTACGATTGCACCCAATTACTTAATTGGCCTTTAATTGGCAATAGCTATCAATAATTGCCCTTAACTAACACTAATTGGCATTGATTTGCTGTTATGTGCATGAGTTATGACCCTTTTTTATAAAGTGTGTGTATAAATTGTCTAGCACATAACTGCAATGGGGGTGTTCACATGGGAGTTGCATGGGCAGGTCATGAGTGTTCTGACTATTCAAGTGTCAGGTTTCTGGTTCCAGTTTACTTTTCTTTGACATACCACCAAGGAAATGTATCATCATAGCAGTTTACAATATTAATAACAATAATAATATCAATAACTGGAGAGCCACAGTAGGAAAGAAACTACAATATATTAATAGGACAGTGTGCACTTTATAAAGCAGGCAAGGTGTCGCATTTAGGTGCATACATTTACACCTGCCAAATTTAAGTGCACTTCTGCTGACTTAAGCTAGTATTCTTTAAAACTTTGGCCACAAGAGGGAGATTTGAAACTGATTGATAAGAAGTCAGATCATTAATATTCCTGAAATCTTTTTCTTTTTATTGATTGACCCTTCAATTAAAAATTTACACTTAATTAATTATTCTCAAGGAAGAAGTACTAAAGTAAAAATCAAATACTGTAATTATGTACACAAAAAGAATTAACCCTCCAACATGAAGAAAAAGAAGGAAAAAATGCAAAAATACCAATACCTCTACTACTATTTTTCATTTCTATAGCACTACTAGATACACACAATACTGTACATATACATGCAAGATACAGTCCCTGCTGCATGGAGATTACAATCTATTTAAGACAGACAAACAGGACAAATAAGAGTTTGGGGAGTTTCATTTATTATGGGAATTATTAAAACAACATGTGTAAGAAACAGGAGAATAAGAGGTTAAAGTTAAATGCAGTCTCATAAAACACCAAAAGTCTACAGTTGGGATTAAGTTCATTATATCCAGTACTTGTAGTTAGATCCTCAGGTCTTCCAGACCTCTGCCATATCCTTTCCTGATTCCTTGCCTATCACGTCCACATTTTCAAACCCACATGGCAGCACTTACTATTCTTATGGACATTTTACTTCATCACTTCCTTCAATGTGCTCACAGCTGTCAAGTTCTGAAAAGTTTCATTCTATGATAACATCTCCTTATCCATGATGAACCCTGTTATAATGGGGATTATTACTGTACATTCAAAATACAGATTCATACTGGGTAATTGCTTTCCTTAAACCTTCAAGTTTAATGTTTATTTATTTATTTAAAATAGTTCTAGCTCATCCATCCACAGTTCTAGGCAGGGTACATAATCATCAAAATCCAATAAAATAAACACAAACCAATAATACTCAAAAAATAAACAGTCCTTCCATACACATACTGTACAATCTCCTGCTTTCAACTCCTAAGCTACGAGACATGGCCATCCAACCTGACATAAATAGTTATACCTGCTAAAAAAACAATTCTAACAAGTGTGATTTCACCAAATTCCTGAAGTGTACCATATCCCTCTCTAATCTGATATCTTCTGGGATGGAGGTCCATAATACTGGACCAGTATGTGAAAAAGTTGATGTGACTGTACTGAAGGTACCACTAACAAAGACTGTACAGATACATAGCAAGAAATCACAGATGTTGAATACCATGGGGTTTCACCATGTAGTGATTTTGTACTTTATCCCACCCTCATTGAGATCACCGTACTACTAATTTAAAATGATAGTAATTTATGAGACACATCCAAACAATGATGTAAATATTGTGGTAAAACTACTAAATATATTTCCAAGGGTGTGTATAGGTTCAGCAATCGATTCTACCTAACTTAGGGGATTTTAGATTTAGCTCATACCTTTGTTTCAGTTGTAGTTCAAGGTGAGTTACATTCAGGTACAGTAGGCAGTTTCCTGTCCCCAGAGGGCTTACAATCTAAGGGGTGCTTTTACTAAGGTGCACCGAAAAATGGCTTGCGCTGTTGTAGGCACATATATTGGACATACATAGGTCCATTTTTCAGTGCTCCTGCAAAAAAGGCCTTTTGGGGGGGGGGGGGGCAAAAATGGACGTGCAGCAAAATAAAAATTGGCGCAAGTCCATTTTGTGCCTGAAATTTTACGCCACCCATTGACTTAGCGGTAAGGTCTTACACGTTAACCAGGCGGTAATCGTCAGCATGCATACACTGCCAATTACCGCCCGGTTAGCACCACGCGGTAGAAAATAAAAAAATATTTTCTGACGCTTATATTGGACACATGTAAAAAATGGAATTACCGCCCAGGGCATGCGGTAGCCGGATGGTAGTTCCAAATTCATTTGCGTTGGAAGCACGTAGGCACCTACGCACCTTAGTAAAAGGGCCCCTAAATTTGCACCTAAGGCAGTGGATGTTATGGTTTGAAGCAGGTTTCCCAGGGGTTCGCAGCCAATTTCTCTAATCATTTGTCTACTTCTCCATTCTAAAGTGATATCAACCATATAGTCTAAAAATATTTGGCAAGAGGAAGATACCCTTTTATTTACTGGAACATTATATTCTTTCAATACCCCTAGATCTTTATAATCAAGTAGTAATTGAATAGTTTGTTTCAATGAGGTGGGGGGGGGGGGGGAGTTATCAAGCTGTGACAAGGCTGTAAGTTGCACTATTTGCCCCTTAACATGACTTAAAGGGACCTAGCACTGCTTGACTTGTTTACAACAGCAATATTTAGGTTGCCACAGGTAACATAGTAATGAGATGCAAAACATACAAATAAATGTAAGCCTCTCATTACTTTAAAAGATTACTTGCCAAAAGCTAGGGTTATTTTTTTTGTTTTGTTACATTTGTACCCCGCGCTTTCCCACTCATGGCAGGCTCAATGCAGCTTATATGGGGCAATGGAGGGTTAAGTGACTTGCCCAGAGTCACAAGGAGCTGCCTGTGCCTGAAGTGGGAATTGAACTCAGATCCTTAGTTCCACAGGACCAAAGTCCACCACCCTAACCACTAGGCCACTCCTCCACCATTTTATGGTGCTGGGAGCATCAAGCTTCAAAGCGGTGGCCCGGTGCTCCTGAGTTGGAATCTGTAGGGCCTGTGCTGTTGCCCTCATCATCCATGATCAATCCCATCATGCCCTGATTAAGCCCCCTTAACCCCATCACTCCCATTGCCACCAACGATCAAGATCTTCACCTCTCAATCACTCTCCCTACTTTTGGATCAAGTCCCCACCACCCCAAAGCATGCCCACTATGGTAGAGGAGTTACCGTGTTAGTCCTTAGTGATCCAGTGGCCATCAGGAAGCAGAAATCCCCAGTTGCTTACTCTTGCTCTGCTGGTGCCTTCTTCAAAATGACGCCCCTAATGGTAGTCTCGTGTTACTAGTGCTGTTTCTGGAAACATGTCCTTTAGTGGTAGTAGCGCAAGATTGCTGCTAGGGGTGGTAAGTCCTGTACCATAGTGAGGGGCACCTTCGCATGGTGGAGACATAATCTGAAATTTGGGGGGGGGGGAGTGTTTGAGTGCTGTGAAGGGGCATGGTTGGGGGTAATGAGAGGGATCAAGAGGTTTGAGGGGGCTTGATCACAGGATGACAAGAGTGATCAGGGCTGATAGGAGTAATTGAGGAGTGAGGGGGCTTGATTGGGGGTTGATGGAAGTAATTGAGGATAGTGAGAGGAACAATCCAGGCCATGCATCCTCTGGTCTTGGAGCACAGGGTCATAGCCTTGAGGCCTGATGCTCCTGGACCGCTGATGCTGCTTGTGAGATGGCTCACAGAGTTATTCATTTACCATAGTAGTCAGCAACTTGTGGGACTGTTATAATGCAGGTTGCTGATTCCCATGTAAATCAAGGTGCAACAAAACTTGCTTTTAAGCACATCTTGATAACTACTCCCCCTTCCAAATTCCGCTAACCTTTCTTATTCTACCCTTGAAGGTTTATAAATTAATAAGAATATAGCAAGACAGAATACTACCCTCCCTTATCCATGTCTTTGTGAAAGAATAACTAAAACCATCTTATGTTCCTGCATCCAATGATTTATGATTAAAAATGTATGATTTGCTAATCTAGCATTTATGTGATCTACTGTCAAATCTATTTTATGTAAATCCCCATAAGACTTTGGAATCTTGACCAACACTCCAATGTCAGGGCACATCTTACAGTGTCCTCTTCCTTTACAACCCAATGTATTGGTATCAATTTAACTACTCAAATATCAGCCATGAAGATAAAAATTCCAACAACAAGATAGCCAATATGTTTGCAGAGCATTCTCAGAATAGTTTGTGAAAGATATAGAATGGTAGAAAGCAGGAGGATCATTCACATATGAAATACATACCATATGACTAAAGACTGCCATTGAGTCAAATAGCTGTGTGATATTAAATTCTAGAACATGCATAGGGGATGGGATGACTTCCCTATGAGGAATGGCTAAAGTGGCTAGGGCTCTTCAGCTTGGAGAAGAGAAGGCTGAGGGGAGATATAATAGAGGTCTATAAAATACTGAGTGGAGTGGAATGGGTAGATGTGAATTACTTGTTTATTCTGTAAAAAATACTAGGACTAGGGGGTATGCACTGAAGTTACTAAGTAGTAAATTTAAAACAAACTGGATAAACTATTTCTTCACTCAACATGAAAATAAATTCCAGAATTCATTGCCAGATAATGTGGTAAAAGCAGTTAGCTTAGCATGGCTTCAGAAAAATTTGGATAAGTCCATAAGCCAGTATTAAGATGGACTTGGGAAAATCCACTGCCTATTTCTAGGATAAGAGCATAAAATCTGTTTTACTCTTTTGGGTTTTAGAGGACACTCAAATCACTACTCCCATAAACATTAAAGTATAATATTTAAGCCCAGAAAGAGAGATGTAGAAAAGAACCAAACTGATAGCCAAGAAACAGTATGAACCAATCACCTATGTCATTCGAATGATGTTATATCAAATGCAAATGTTATGTCAAATGTAAATACAGAACACATCTAGATCAACATGCAAAAAACATGTGCTGAAGCACAAAACAGCATGAGATGGACCTTCAAATTAAATTGAATAATGAGTCATGTTGTCATTCCCTGGGATTGAATTTGATCCAGATAGCCCTGTAATTGCTCAGGGGAATCAAACAATCTTGTAGAATTATGTAAAGTGACTGTCAGGCAGGTAGAATATTGGAGATCATATCTGGCACCCATAGATTTAAGTTGTGCATTCATTTCCAAAAAAAGATGTATGTTTCCTCACCATTGTTTTTGCCAGATCCAGTACAATCAAAATCATTTCCCCCTCAAATTGTAAGTCAGTAATATTATGTACAACAGTCAAAATTTCCAGTGCCTGTGGAAATCTTAGTAGCTTAGCCTTGGATGTGGAAGGGCCTACTTTCAATCTCGTGGGTGTGCGATGTGCTCTTTCAAATTGAAGGGGAATGTCAGTAGAGACGCAAGATATCCAGAAGCCAAGTTGGCAAGAAAAGAATCATATCGGGCCCCTCATCTCCTTTCTTGAGACCAAGGATATGCACGTTGCTGTGACAGTGTCGAATAGCTAAATCTCCGATCTCTTGCTCTAATTTCTGTGTCTGCTTATGTTTTTGTGCCACATGGAGATCTCTCTGATCAGCCCTGGATTCAATTTTTTTGATCTGTACTTGGAAGGCTAATAAGGAGATGGTAAGAATTTGCAAATCAAGTTTTAATTTGCATGTGGTTTCATAATGTTTTGAGGTAAGGTCACATAAGGCACGGAGCTCTTCTACCTGCACATCTGAAGATGAAGGAGGAGTTGTCCAGAGATGGGGTATCATGCTTCGTCTGCTTCATACCTGCGGGAATTAGGTTCTGTGTCTGATTTCCCCAATTTTGTCATCGACATGGTGGTAAGGCTTAGAATTAGGAGCGGTGTACTTTTAAAGTAAAAAAGCTTTATATAAGTGTGTGCTTAGACCAATGTTCTACTTGAGCTGGAGGAGCAGACTATTCAAGCTGCCATCTTGAGTTGTGGCTCAACAGTGCCCCCTATTTGCTCTCTTTCCTCTGGATTGTACATAGCGTGCCTAGAGATCCGCACCAAAATCCGAACGTATTCCGCAACAATGTGTGTAACTTAATTGGCTTAACAAGCCAAACAGCGTTGTTAACAGCACTTAACAAGCAATAATGAGCACTAAATGGCAATAATTAGAATTTACGTGCACAACTCCCTAAGCATATTCTGTAATGCACTGCATCTAAATTTTAATGCGCACAGGCAAAAAGGGGTGTGGTTATGGGTGGGGAAATGGGCATTTCAAAATTTACATGCGTTGTTATCTAAATCTACGCACTGGGATTTACTCCACATTTTCGCTGGTATAATTGGAGGCACATAGTTTTAGGCGCTAGGATATCAACTAAGTGTATTCTATATACTGTGCCTAAATCTAGGCACTGCTTGTAGAATATGTTTAGGTGGAAATGTTTTCCATGTGGATTTTCTAAGTGTCATATATAGAATCTGGCCCTTTATTTTTACTCTTCTATAGGTAACTCAGAGGCATATTTTCAAAGCACTTTGGGAGGCTAAGTTCCATAGGTTTCTATGGAACTTTGGGAGGCTAAGTGCTTTGAAAATGAGCCTCTCAGCGTCCTTACTATTGTGGACTTTAAAATTGAGACGCATGATTGTACTATATTTTTGGTGTATTTTCTTATGTTATTTGTTTAATTGCATGCTGCTTTATTTCTGTCAAGCAATGCGCTTGTAAATTTGTATTGAAATTTCATAAAAATTAACAAATAAATAAAAGGCATTGGGGGTGCAACCTACATGAGGCAGCAGTTATAACCCTTACCACTTCACCGGACAGACTGCATGAGCCATGATAATCTATATGTGCTGTCATTTACCAATTACTCTGTTACTATGTTAAATGAGAAAAAAAGATGATGGCTCTGGAAAAGTGGTTTGCAATGGAAAAACTTAGCCATTCTTAACATCTTAAGGAAGGTTTTAAAAATGTATTAGAGGTGTGTTTGGATAAATTAAAAGAATAAGGTATAACCAAGCTAGATTTCCTATTTTTTCCCAAAGCGCAAATAAATTTCAAGAGTGTCAAAATCACTCCCTCATGAAATAATGGGAGTTCTGCAGGTATGACACTGTTCCAGCCCAGACTTACATCAGCCTCAAGCAGGAGTAAATATATTCAGATTCAGATTAGAAGGCTGCCAAAGGCAAATAAAAGGCTTACATATATTTATGTGAATAAGCTTTTGTTGGCATGTCTGTGGACAGAGTAGAGTGTGCAATGGAGCATCTGTGTTTTCCTCATATTTCATGGCCTTAATATCTTTTGCTGGGCCAAGGCAAATGATTTAGGGTATTTCCAAATATCTCCTAAAACTCTCCTTTTCTGACATTTACTATTTGACTTTTTTTGCTCTCTTCACTCTCAATAGGTCTAGACTTACCTGGATGAATCTAGGGCTGGTTTATCTATTAGGCAGACTAGGCAATTGCCTATAGCAGTAGCTTCTGTGGGGAGGTAAATAGACACTGCAGCCACAGCAAAGCAATAGGTCATAATAGCCAGACAAACTCAAATAACCATTGGCAAATAATTTTCTACACAGAAAAGGTGGGCACTTTTTAAATAGCTGTTTACCCTTATAAATAGTGTTTAAAAACTGCTGTCACTGAAATTGAAAGGCTAAAAAATGTTTTAAAAATGCCTATTTTATAAAAGTCAATTAAATTGAGAAATATAGGCAAACAGACAGAAAAGTCCCTGGAGAGTCTGAAGCAGAAATATCAAAGCTATCACAATAGAACTTCCCTGTGGGGAAGCTTCTAGAGAATGACATGGGGATGGGGACCTGCAGCAACCATGGGGATGGAGACAGGGACAGAGCCCCCAGGATGGGGCGGGGACAGAGCCTGAAGGGACGGGGACAGAGATAAACTTTGTCCCCGTGTCATTCTCTATTCTGAAGGCTATTAATGAATTGGACAGTTATTTATGCTCCAGTGATGCAGGTGATGATGTTTTCATTTTTTGGAAAAATAAACAAAAGTGCAGGCCACAACTAGTGAAATTTGCATGGGGGATCCTGTATATTCCTGCTACCAGCATATCTTCTGAGAAGACATTTTCTATTGCAGGAAGGACTGTGGAAGACAAGAGAGCTAGACTGAAACCTGAGATTATAGATGATTTATTATTCATCCACAGATTTAAAACATCATAACAGTGCTTCAAAGGGCATATTTCTCCCCCACTGGGACAAAGGGTTGTATTTTGTATCCCTGGACATTTTAACAGGTGGATTAGGGTTCCTTGGGGTATTTGAAGTCAGCTATTGTTGGGGTTGGAAGGGTAGAGGATGGTGGTGAGTGGGGCTTATTATAGTTGCTTGCTGTTATAATTGTTTTCTATTTGTGATTTATAAACAGTTACACAGCATAGTGTTCATTTTTCCACTTTAATAAAACAATTGGGGATGGAGACGGAGCCTACGGGTGGGGATGGGGACAAAACCTAAGGGGATGGGACAGGGATGGAGACAGAACCTGCGGGGATAGGGTGGGGACAGAGACAGAACCCGTGGGGATGGGTTGGGGACAGAGACAGAACCCACAGGGATGGGGTGGGGACAGGGACAATCATTGTCACCGTGTCATTCTCTAGAAGCTCCTTGATACAGCCTTGTGATGAACCATGTTGGACACAATCCCCTGAACAACTGGAAAATCACTGCTTTTTCAAAGAGGAGTATTTATTTTGTCAGAATTTGTAATATTTCAATAATCTAAGCTGGTAAAGTGAAGAAATATTTAATAGCTGCTTTAATAACATTTTTTTGAAATATAGGACCAGTGATGAGGTGGGTGTGTAAATCTTGGAGTAATGAAAATAAGTCTCTAAGGGGTCCTTTTACTAAGCTGCAGCAAAAGGGAGCTTGTGCTGGTGTCAGGGCATGTTTTTGATGTGCCCTGAAACTCTTTTTTACCTCAGCGGGTAAAAGGCTGTTTTTGTTAAAAAGAAACAGCCATGCGGTAAGTGAAGCACTTGCCATGTGGCCATTTCGGGGGTGGGGGGGGGGGGGGAGAACTAACCGCCACCCATTGTAGTGCCGGTGTTTACCTGGTGGTAATAATTCTGTTGCACTGGAAATGGCGCATGCTGGGGATGGGAACTACTGTCAGGCTGCTGCAGTAGCCCGGCGATGCTTCCAGTTTACTGAGTGGTAAGCCTGCGTTGGGCTTACCACCGCTTAGTAAAAGACCCCCTGACACTGCTGAGATCCATGCTAATACTCTGAGGGGAGTTCTATTGTAATTGTTTTGATATTTTGTAAAAGCAACATACCATTGCATGTGTCTTTATAAACTAGAGCTCTAGAATGATCCCCCGAATCACAGAAATGCTTCTGCATAAAGTTATACCTGCTCCAAGGCAGGTGAAGCTTCATGAGTGTAATCTGTATTAATGCACACATATTTTATAAAGTAGGCATTTACCTTGTAGTGAGAAGGGCAGTTCTATAACTGAGCACCTGCATTCACATAAGTGGTGTAGCTACGTGGGGCCACGGGGGCCTGGGCCCCTGTAGATTTGGCCCTGGACCCCCCTGCCAATGACCCTCTCGACCCCCCCTCCCACCGCCAACCTGCCGTCGCCTACCTTTGCTGGGTCTGAATATCACTGGATAACTTGATATTCTGCCCTTATTCTATCCACACACTGCCCTGGCACTATCTAGACAGTGTTGAGGTAGTCTGTAAGGACATTTGATGGCATTTTCCAGTTAGTGCTGTTGAATATCCATGGAGAGATACAGCTAACACACCAAGCTCTGATCACACCTCCCTCCTTTCGTCCCTGGAATAAACTCCGATCCTTCCTCCCTCCCTTCTGCCCCCCCCCCCCCCCCCGAACAATAGAATATTGTCTGTACCTGCATAACTCTTGAAACTGGTAGTACCATGAGACTGCTGCTAGAACTCATGTCAGCCATTTTGACATCAGAGCCACGAAAGGCAAGAGTGAGTGGGCATTACTCCTGCACTATGGACCCTAGACCACCAGGGATTTTAAAGGGAAGCCTGGTGAAGCTACAGAGGGTGTGGGAGTGGGAGGGAGTTTCTTGCTTGGAAGACCAGTGATCCCTTGGGGGAGGGGGGAGAGAGGGGATCAGAGATTGTTCTGGGGGGTCAGCAGGGAGGAGGGATTGATGCTTGTGGCAGGGAGGGGAAGAAGAATTCTCTTAAATGGGTCCCAGCTGAATACTGGTCAAGACCCGCATAAGCTCCAGCAGCAAACTCTTGGCCAGTCAGACCCAGATATTCAGTGCTGGTGCACAGACATAGCCCAGCACTGAAAATGTGAGTCTAATTCTACCCATGGAGGTCAGCACATTAAAAAATGCTGACCACCAGTGGCTGAATATTGACAAGTGTACATTTAAATCATTTGTTTTCACTCAATGCATAGTTAAGGCCTGGAACTTATTGCTAGAGGATGTGGTGAAAGTAGTTAGTGTAGCTGGTTTTTAAAAAAGTTTGGACAAATTCCTGGAAGAAAAGTCCATAAACTGTTATTAAAGTAGACCTGGGGGAAAGCACTACTTATCCCTGGGGATGGTTAGCATGGAGACTTGCTACTTTTTGGGATCCTGCCAGTTACTTGTGACTTGGATTGGCAACTGTTGGAAACAGGATACTGGGCTAGATGGACCTATGGTATGACCCAGTATGGAAATTCTTACTTTCTTATGTTCTTTAGGCTAAGAACAAAAATGCAGTACTTCACTAAATGATCATTCCAAGCCTGATATACAGCTTGTTCATTGGATAACTGTGAGATCCTGGAAGATCACCTATGGCAGCTTTCTCTTTAAGAAAGTGGTCCTCAACCCAGTCCTCAGAATACATCTAGCCAATCAGATTTTCACGATTCCCACCATAAACTTCTTGAAATAGTTCTACATACATTGAAGGCAGTTCAAGCAAATCTATTTCATGGAAAAACATTATGAATTTCCTGAAAACATGACTGGCTGAATTGAGATGAAAATCACAACTTTGAAAGATCCACTTCCAGCGAGTCTACAAAAAAAAACGTAAAAATAAAAATAAGAAAAGTGTTTCTTTGTCACTAAGTGGATCATTTGTTAAAGTGTGGTAAGTTTTTGAACTTAGTGAGCTTTAGCAGCAAAAATTAACATACAGTGAGCACAAAGGCTGCGCAGTAATCAAGGAGGAGCCCAGCATACCCTCTGCAGTTACTGCACAATAAAATTCTTTACCACTCATGACGACTGTTCACAATTAGTGTGCATGCACTTACCACCTCCTCTTGCACCTGTGCTGACTTCACAAGTGAAAGCATGCTATGAGTATTGTGTAGTAACTGAAGTGTGCAGTCCATGCCCATTCTTTGCTCATATCGTGCCCACTAACCCAGCATACTGTTAGGGGTCCTTTTACAAAGCTACTGTAAAAAGTGGCCTTAGACCACCCTTATGCATGCCTTTCCTGCGTGCTAAGGCCATATTAACTGCAACCAGAAAATGGCCCATTTTCCATTTTACGAATTAATGGCCATGCGCTAATGTTGCCATTAACGCATGGCCATTACCAAAAATTAGCATGTCAGCCTTTAACATCACCTATTTTGTAGGTGGTAAGGGCCCACACACTAATCCTGCGTTAATCATCACATGGCAATGTAGAGCCCCTATTTATAAAAATAAATAAAGCCGTGCTACCAGCTGCCGATGCAGTAATGCCATCACAGCCCATTCACTTTGAATAGGCTGTGTTGGCAGTGCCACGCTGCTTTGTATACAGGGGGTAGATGCATTAACTGGTTAGCACAGAAACACTCTCTGCCCTCTCCGCAAAAAAATTAAAAAATAGTTTTTAGTGTGTGGTTTGCACATGCACTTTCAGAAATTAGCAAGGGATGCCTCAGTGCATCCCGTGGAAAAGCCTTGTAAGCTGCAGTAAACATGCACTAGTACATATTGCAGCTTAGTAAAATTTGAATATTAGCTGCTTAACACATTTTAGTAAATGGTCCCCTAAGGAATTTTTAATATAGCCATAATAGTCATAGATTGTATTTGAAATATCTGTCTTTTTAGGATGCCATAGCCCTCTCCCATGCTATTTCTGCTAGGCCTTTCATAGAATCCCAATTAAAAAAATAAAATTTGGAGATCCTATGGTTTATCCCACTAAGTGAATCCACTTTCTTTCTGCAAACACAATAAAAACTGTGTATTCATAACACCTCCGAGATAGCCACCAAATGGTCACATTATATGAAATAGTGAGACAGGATTATATGAGGGACGGACTGTCATTTGCAATGACACAGGAAATGTCAACAATGTATCCCATGCCATTGCATTTCATTAAATGAAAACAATCAGAAAAAATGCAATGGGGCCTTTATTCAGACTGCAAGAGGTTTGGCTGGTTTGAAGATAACCGGCTGTGTTGGTATTCAGACTTAGCTGGTTATCCTCAAACCAGTCAAAGATATTCCAGGGCTTGATGCGGCTAAATATGGCCACTAATCTTGCTTTAAAAATCGGTGGATAGCCACTAACCGGGGATATTCAGTGGGGAGAGACGGTTATCCCCTGCTAAGTATTGGCGGATAGCTGGTTAAGTACTATTTAACCAGTCTGACCGGTTCAATAGCCCTCAATATCATGCGGAATGGGGTAAATTCTATAAATGGTGCTCAAATTTCAACACCAAAAAAATCAACACTGAATAGCATTCTATAATGGGTGTTCCAGGATTGACACCCTTTATAGAATAGTGCATAATGCCAGGATTCATGCTCAACTTTGGGTGCAAGGAATTACATCAATTGAAACCAGGTGTAAATCACTGTGCAGAAGTTGGGCATGGTATAACACTGTACATGTTTTAAGGGAATGCCCCTGGCCCACATATGCTCTTTGCATGGCCACTCCCCTTTTGGAGATCTGCATGGAATATTTACGCACTAGTCTATAAATGGATGCCTGTGTGTTTTCATGCTGAACTGCCATTTCTGCCCTGTTTTGGCACCTTGCTCCATTAGAACACTTTCCAGCTTATTTTCGAAAGAGAAAAACGCCTATAGTGTGACCTAAATTGGGAGATAGACGTTTGTCTCGCAAAGGCGCCCAAATCGGTATAATCGAAAGCCAATTTTGGGCGTTTCCAACTGCACTCCGTTGCGGAAACGAATAAAGTTGACGGGGGCGTGTCGGAGGCATGGTGGAGGCGGAACTGGGGCGTGGTTATCAGCCAAGGAGAGATGGGCGTCTTTAGCTGATAATCGAAAAAAAAAAGGCGTTTTGACCGTGATTTTGGGTCACTTTTTTGGACCCTTTTTTTTCACGAACAAGTCCCCAAAAAGTGCTCCAACTGCCCAGATGACCACTGGAGGGAATCGGGGATGACCTCCCCGGACTCCCCCAGTGGTCACTAACCCCCTCCCACCAACCACCCCCCCCCCCCATTTTACAAACTTTTTTTCCAGTCTCTATGCCAGCCTCAAATGCCGTACCCACCTCCATGACAACAGAATGTGTTCGATCCTGTCACAGCCTTTCCCTGGGTCACTTGAGGCTCTCGGGTGCAGTACAGGGTCACATCAGCATTGCATTGTGGTGGGTGTAGGGTATTGGGCTCTGTGATTTCATTAGCTTGTGTTACAGTCTCACGATGTTGGTAGTTGGTAGGCTCTTCTCCCATGGTGCTTTTCCCCCTGTCTACTGGGTCAGAGTGTGCCCTGTTGTGTTTCCTGTTGTAGTCCATGCGGTAGTGGCCATTTTTCTAAGCCAGTTTTAGTTTCCTTTCCTGTGTTAGCCACGTTAGACAACTTAGTTCTTCCCTTGAATGTGGCTGAAAGAGGGCATTGTACAGCATTCTGCCAGCTCTGACCTACTGCTCATCTCAGTACCAGGGAGACTCGTTGCCAGTGGGGCACAACCTCTGATCTGCAGTTAACTGTGAGTAAGCGTGCTTATTCCAATAAAGGACGTTTTTGGAGAGATTAGTCTTCAGGTGTCAACTGGTGTGCCAATGTTATATAGCAGCAACAAGTCCTAGAGGCCTGCGTGTATGCAGGTCCCTGGAGCACTTTTAGTGGGTACCGCAGTGCACTTCAGCCAGGTGGCCCCAGGCCCATCCCCCCCCCCCACCTGTAACATTTGTGCTGGTAAATGGGAGGCCTCCAAAACCCACTGTACCCACATGTAGGTGCCCCCTTCACCCCTAAGAGCTATGGTAGTGTTGTACATTTGTGGGTAGCGGGTTTTGGGGGAGGGAGGTTGGGAGCTCAGCACCCGTGATAAGGGAGCTATGCATGTGGGAGCTTTTTCTGAAGTCCACCGCACTGACCTAGGGTGCCCAGTTGGTGTCCTGGCATATCAGGGGGGCCAGTGTACTACCAATCCTGGCCCCTCCCACGACCAAATGGCTCGGATTAGGACGTTTTTGAGCTGGGCATTTTTAGTTTTCATTATCGCTAAAAAAAATAAACGCCCAGCTCAAAAACGTCCATTTTTTCGAAAATTTGGTTCGGCCCACCCCTTCACAGACCCGTTCTCTGAGATAAACGCCCATGGAGATAGGCGTTTCCGTTCGATTATGCCCCTCTTTGTGTGCTGAAATTTCAGGTGGAAGTAGCATGTAACATTCAGCATCATATATAGAATTTCCCCCATTGTGTTTTTTATTTGCCAATATTTGCAAAGATGGCACAGTCTTCCTATGGAGTGTACACTGTTTGCAAAAAGTGTACACTCTTTTCTGGATAGTGTACATATGCGCCAACTATTACTCCTGTGTGCACTATCGCTCATGCACGCATTATCAAGAAAAGAGTGCACACTCTTTAAAACAGTGCACACTTGGAATAACACAGCTCTCAAAGAAACAAATGGCAGGGAAAAAAAGCCCCAACAAAACAAACATTCTCAGAAACAACATGGGAAACATTATGAAATGAAAAATTTCTAGCTGTCCATCCCTATATATATATATATATATATATATATATATATTGTAAAGGGGTCTGCCTCCTCCGCTCTGGGTTGGTGCCGGCAGCCTGGTCAGGCTCACAGGTGGCCAGTAAAGAACAAGACTGCCACTTGGACTTAGGCCCAAAGTGTTTGATTCTCAATTCAGTTCTACTCCCAACATCAAAATGCAGTTCACAAAAATGGTTCAGGCCGGGTTCAAAACTCCAGCAAACATTCAGTTCCTTAACAGTTCAGGCCCACTTCCTTGACACTACCTTCCCCTCTCCCTCAGAAGGGCTCAGTCAAAATTCAGCCTGCTTTTCTATACATCCCAATAGTTCCAACACTTTCACAAACAGTCTCTTCACAGGAAACCAATACTCAATTCACCTGTCCTCTTCACAGCACCCAGGAGGACCCTGTACTGAACAGAGCTAGCAGTTTTCCTCCTACCTCACAGTACCACAACCTCTGTGACCTCTCACACTGCCTTCATGTGCTGGACAGGCCTGAATTTTCCTTCTCACCCTACATGGTAGCTTACTCTTCCCCCCGCCCAGGGAAGTTCCAGTGGCAGGCCCTATCCATCCTCCACCTACTCCATGGATTCTCTCTCTCGATCAGTCTCCTCTCCCCTCTGGTGGCTGGGAGCCACCAGGAAATCTCTCCCTTCTATCACAGCTGGGGGGAATTATATACTGGCGATGCATCCAAGGGACTGAGCTTCACCACCCCTTCTCCCTCTAGTGGGGAAGGGAGTAACTGGCTCACCTAGCACTGAGCCATTGCTCTCCCTGCTGGGGTTGGAAATCCATTCCACCCTTTTGGGGCTACCCTCCTCTCTCCTTCTTTCAAGGGCTTCTGGGAATCGTAGTTCGGGGATTAGCGGCCTCTCTGCGGGGCCCCGGATGCTAGCCTTGTCACAATATAAACACACATTGTAACTGAGAGCACAGTAAGAACTCTTTCTGCTTGCCCTCTCCATACGTCCTTGTTGTAACTTATCCCAGCCACAAATACTCCTTTTATTTATCCATTAACATAGATTAACGAGTATGTTTGCACTTTTTTAACATTTTTGCTTTGATCCTATTGCAAGCAGTAGAACTATTAGTCATCTGCTCAAGCACAGGAAACTATTATTGTATCTATATCTATATCAATAAATGAATGCTAAAGCATGTGTTCATTTTTGTGATAAGGAATTTTTTACACCTTATTAAACTCTTATTTTCCCCTATCTTTGGTCTAGAATTTTGCATGCTGTGTATTTTGTAACAGTGATCTCTAAGGCGTTGCCAGATAATGCCAAAATAATTAAAGCTTTTCTTGCATTTAACTTTGCCTGGGAATCCTGAGCCCTCCCACCTGCAGGTATCAGTGCAGCATCAGCAGCCATCTAAAGCCAATTAATGTGGGGAGGGAGGCCAACACAAAGGCCAGAGGCGAGGGTTTCTCAGGACGCCCAGAAGCTATGCAGCAACAATGAGAACAAAGTGTGGCCCCTTTGCTAAACATTCCCCTTCCCTCTGCCAACAAGATGTGTTTTACAGGAACAAAAAGGGGAAGAAAGCCTTCAGATAACTGAATGAAATACTAGTATCTGTCTCCTTAAGAATTATGTCCTACTTTTCAAATCATGATATAATATTACCATCAATTCTTTCTCATGAGATTTTCATTCACAGCCTCTTTTTCATGTTATTTTTTTTCAAATCAAGAAACTTATTTCTCAAACTTTTTTTTAACAAAATTAAAAAACAAACAAACAACAAAGCCCTTGGAAATTAGATACTAGAAGATGCTAATGATGACAGAGATTTTGAGATTTATAAGCATGTGGTTTAATAAGTAAGTAAGGATTTGTAAGTTTTTTTTTTTATTAAATTGATATATGGCAATGTGCTAATTATAAAATACTATTTTAAGTTGCCACAGTTTTTATGAGTCAGCATTTATTTGTATCCAAATCATATCTGTTTGATTGCTCTCTTGTCCTTTATAATGGATTTTCTTTTCTTAACATTTTGTCTTTACTTTGCTGATAAAGATTTCAGGACCGTTACTATGGACACATTACTTGACTTATTCTCTCAGAGTCTAAACACTACTGCTAATACAGAAACCATACTGAAAGTTATTTCTAGCAGTAGGTTATTGAAAAGTTGTGTGCATTGTATTAAAAGCTCTTCTAGAAATGTTAGTTTTATCCATACAATTTGAAAGTTAGACCATACTTACAAGCTACAAAATGTTGGAATGTTTCTAGGAAAGACTCAGAAAACACAAGAATATAGTATGATGTATACAGTACACTGCTTATGAATGTGATTCAGAGGAAAGAACAAATGTACTTTTAACACCTCCAAATCTAATAAGAAATTGGTACACAGCCTCTCCAAATTAATAGCTTTGTGTATTCTTAAATGTTGGATCATATATTAAATCTACTTAAAACATGGACATTTTTGACTTGCTTAGATGCCCCCCGCCCTTAAGAATTGTCATATAGATTTACCAAACCAAGCACAGAGCAAAATTCCATGGTGCATCCTTGTCCTCTAACATTTCAAATCAATCCTTCCTCATTATCTCCGCTTGTAACTGAAGTCCATTTCATCCAAGCCCACTGCATCCGTCTTTCTTTTGATAACTATCCAACAGCTCTGTCATAAAGGAGATGTAGACAATAGCAAGGCGTAAAGTTTCAATCCTAGACAGTCTTTTCTCATATGCAAATGTAGGCACCTTCTTCCTGAGCTGGTCAAAAGCTTCATTGAGATTAAACATTCTCTTTCTTTCCCTGATGTTGGCAGCTTGACGTTGGGCATAGGTAATCATCCGTTTTCTTTTGGGTCTGTCTAAAAGAGGAGATGTTTTAAGTTCCTCCTTACCAGGATCACCAAGCCTGTTTAAAACAGGCATACTTTCCCAGAAAGAGAGGGTTCTGTTTCCAAAAGAAGCAAAATCGCATAGCCTGTCATACAGGTCCAGGCTTTGCGCAGGAGCCATCTCTCTGGCAGTGGACTCATTGTGATGAGATCCCAGAGAAAAATCTGCCAAGTTCACATCTGTTGCAAAATCTACAGCCGTGGACTCCATCAAGCCTCCTTGATATTCCATCCTTTTGTAGGCGACGTCTTACTCTGCTTTCACTGATTTCAGGAAGAATCCTGGAACTGCTGTTGATATCTTACTTTGCAGAGGTTTATGTGGTACCATCATGGACCAAGCAATGAGAAAGAAGCATTAATATTTATAACCAAACCGATAACAGGATCAGAAAGAGAGAGCGAGAGAGAGAAAAAAAAGCAATAAACATGTCCATTCCTAATACTGATGAGAAAAGACAACCAGCCCTGGGGACGCGTGGGTATTCCAATGCCAAATGGTACCTGAAGCCCCAAATCCTGTCAAAGCAAGCAAGGAAAGTTCCTTCTTGGCAATATTGCTTAGATCTAACCTGCTGAGTACTTTGTACCTTCTTATACATCCACAACAAAATGATTCCAAGACGTTGAAAGGAGCTGAACAAAGATTTTTTTCTCCCGTTTTAATTTCTCCACAGGACTTCTTTTGGTTCTTACTGCAGAGCTCTGAACCTTGGAACCGATTCTTCCAATTGATGTCAGACAAGTGCATGCATGCTTTTAATGATGTTCGGAAGAAGAGACCTGCCTGCTAAGGGTCACCAGGAAATGTTTACCCTGTATCCCAGTGCCAGGAGAGCTGAATGACAGGACCTCCATTAGCTTAAGTAAGCAGTGTAAAGGACCTGATATTGCATTCTCAATAGTAACTGTTGGAATCAGCTTTCTCCTGCAAATACATTCAAATATTTCTTCAGCAGCACAGTAAAACACTAGTTTTCTTTCAGTGGTAGTTTTATTTCAGCCATTAAGATAGGCAAACTATTTCACTCAACAGGCTTTATTTTCTCTGCTGTTGTCAAAAATGTAAACCGCTATTTTAGGACCTTACCAGCAGGTCAATTGTATTTACAATAATGATCTCAAAATAGAATGGTATTTATTAAGCATACATGAATAGCTTTTGTATTTTCATTTCAGTGTATGAATATAAATTGAAATCCCTAATAGCATTTTCTTTTCATCAGATAGATTATTGGTTTTGCTTAGTGATTCATTATTACAGAATTTTGGACAATCAAAATATACCACTTTGGAAAATTCCTCCTTCTTAACAGAGTGACACATTTTAGATCCATTTTATTGCTCTTGAAAAGAAAAGTATTAGTTGCATTAACATTTAACAGTCCATATAGAGTTAAAAAAATCTATACTGCCTGGGAGAAATTTTATGTAAATCCTGTTCAAAACGGGTTTTCCAATTTTGTTTCATATGGTCATGAAATAAGGAGTGTAATTTATTGATATATTCCTCATCTTCAATTTATTTATACTATAACCTACATGTAATCATGTTTTCAAGTAACCTATAAATTTGCTAAATACATGGGCACTTTTAGGATGCATATTTTATGCTAATTTTCAAACAAGTACCTAGGTAATTTGTATTAGTAGATTAACTAAAAACATTTAAAGGGTGTAATTTTATAAGGTGGTGTCTAGATTTAGGTGCAAACAGAAAAGGCCCAAGAGCCTGTCTTAATGGGCTCAGTTAAATGCGGGCTGGGCCCGTTTGCGAAGGCTCGGGGCAGGAGGTTAGTGTTTGTGTGTGTGTGTGTTGTGGGGGGCAGCAGTGCTCTCGTCAGGCAGGCTCAGGGGCTGGGATGATTGGTTGGCTTAAAAGATGCTGGCAAGCCCATGAGCCCATTTCTGTGAGCTGATTGGAGGAGAGGTTGCCGGGGGTGGGGCACTTGGAAGGGAATAAATCCTGCACTTTCTCCGAGGTTCAGGGCGTTTCCTGATCCTCAGTGGCAGCTTTGGCATTGGTGTCGGGTTCTGGAGTTGCTGGGGAAGAGGATATGCTGGCAGAGGTTTCCCTCTGCACTAGTGACTTCATTGATGACAGTCCAGAGCAGGTGGGTGCAAGGGATCTGTCAGCCCCTTTATCTTCCCGTAGATCTAAGGAAATGGGCAGGTCTGCAATTGCAGTACAGGCTGCACTGTGCGCAGTCTGGAAGAGCCGGGAAAAAACTTCTCCTGCCAGGCCCAGCAAGCAGGGGGTGGGATCTATGTCGAGGGGGTCGGGGTCAGTGGAGTTGTCAGCTGACTCATCTTCCCTTTCTGACTCAGTGGGACTGGCTTTGGGAGAGGGGGTGTTGAGTGGGGGGGCTTGTTAGTAGAGTCCTTTTTGGCTCCTCTCCCTCCATCTGCTGCTTCCATCAAGGCTCCAGCGGGGGGGGAGGGCGGTTGGCTTTCCAGCCGAGGCACCTGGCGGCCTGGCCTCTTTGCCTCCTGGGGGCTCTCACTCCACGGGTGGACGTGGTGTTGAGAGTTTGGCTGCGATTTTTGGATAATCGCAGCCTTCCTGTCCTGTGCTGGGGGGGGGTTCCCCTACAAGCGTGGGTGGCCCCTCTGCAGGTTGGGGCCCCTTTTCATGGGGCCATTGGCCGCCCTTTGTTTTGCCCTTGTGGGCGGCGCCTGCAGCCCTTCTACCGTCAGCCCTCTGGGCCGGTTTGCCCTCGCTGGTGGATATGCATTGGGCATTCCAAGGGTCCTCTGGGGGTGTGGCAGAAGCATCCCAAGGTTCCGGGGCAGGGTCGGGAGTCATAGGGGCTGGTCCTGCTGCTGCCCCCTTTTTGTCTTTACAGATGCAGGGCTGTGCAGAGCGTGCAGAGCTGATACCAGGCGTGACTGGCCATGTGGAATCTGGGACAGTGGGACACCCCTCTACATCGACAGTGGATGGTGCCAGCGGCAGGACGGCAGTGGGTCCGGAGCAAACCCCGCTCATCGTGGACACCGTGGTGCATCCAGAGAGAGCTTCTGGAGATGGCCCTGCTGCAGTCCTGGGGACTTCCATGGCTGGTGCTGGACCTTCAGGATCGGGTAATAGATCGTCCTATAGTCGGGTGCGGGACCGGGGCACGCAGTGGAAAAAGGGGGGGGGGAGGGAAAGCAGAATAGAGTTTATTCCTCTTTTTCTATCTGCTCTTCCTCCTCTTCCATGTTCTCCTCTTCTTCATCTCCTTCCAGGAGCATCTCTCATCCTGCAGAGACAGCGACAGCTGATGGGGAGAGAACAAGAGGCCTCCCGCTATGGTGGCCCTTTCTGAGTTATGGGAGCAGGTCCCACGCTCGTTGCGTTGGAAGATCAGGCGGAGGAAGTGTACTGCTATATTTCAGTTGCTGGAGGGCAGGGGGCGCAGGAAGGCTAAGAAGAAAGATAAGACAGAGGCCGAGGGTGCGAGGGAGCGCAAAGTGGTAAAAATGGTGGTTAATTGGATACGATCCTTTCTGCGCTTGGCCAATGTATGGGGACATCGAGACCCGGGCCAGTATGGCCTGTTGTTAGCTTACGTGGACACGGTTCTGGATGCCTTTCAGCAGTTTGGGGGGGTGGTCATGGTTGAACTACAATGAAGCCTTTAGGGACAAGATAGAAGATAACCTCCATATGTCCTGGGGGACACAGGATATCAACTTATGATTGGTTCACAGCGGTGGGAGTGGGAGGGCAGACAAGGCGTGGCTCGCCCTTGCGACTCTGGGTAGATCCTTTCGTGCCTCGGGCACGGGGGTTGGTGCCCTGGGAGCCAGATCGATTTCCTCCTCTTTTTCAGCAAGGCTTTTGGGTGGGGGTCAGCCATTCTCTGGTTTTCCAGTTCGCAGTTCTTTGAAGGGTTGGAGCAGATCAGCTCCCCTGGTGCCGGATGCTTGCCAGCCAATTACTCACAACCTTTTAGTGCACCTTTTGAAAGCTGTTGCATGTGTGACCTTTTCAACTTTTGAGACGAGTCTCTTCTGAGTGACTTTTGCGTTGGCCTTTTATGGGGCCTTCTGAGAGGGTGAGCTTGTTGAGAGCTGCATGTCAGTTAGAGTGTCAACAGGGCTGCTGAGGGAGAATATCTGTATACAGGGTGGCGTTCTTCGCATTAAGCTGCAGCGATCAAAAAAATGATCAGAGGGGTGCTGGGTGCACAATAGTTTTGAAGCGGGTCCCTGGTATGATCTCCTGCCCAGTGTCCTTGTTGGAAGCCTATTTAGAGGTCTCCTCCATGGTCCGTACTCCCTATTAGTGCATGCGGATGGCTTTTCTGTAATGAGGAACCAATTTGCAGCTATTTTGCACAAATGTCTTGTCAGCTTGGGTGAAGATCCAGGATATTTTGGCACTCACTCCTTCTGCATTGGGGTGGCAACCAGTGCATGCCAGGCAGGCTTAGAGGCGGAGGCCATTAAGAGTATTGGCAGGTAGTTGTCCGGGGCTCACCGGGGTTATATTAGGCCTTCCTGAGGGGGCCTAGTACGACGACTTTCGCTCTGCTTTTGGAGGTGCCGTCTGTCCTGGTTCCTATCCTGCTGTTGCTTTTCTCCTGTTATTCCGGCTGTATGGTCTCTTGAAGGTGCTATTTGTGTGTGTCTTCACTCTCCCATCTTGTGGTCGCCCCCTTTTAGATGCTGGTGACTCAATATGCTCGATATAGATTATCAGACATTGTTTCATCCATTGGGCTGACTGCAGAGCTGCATGGCATCCCGGAGGGATTCATCTGTGCTTGGTGCGGTGAGGGATCTGCATATCCTGGTTGGGAGAATGCGGCATGCTTTGGTGTCAACTTCTGCCACTGCTGTTTCAGTTGCGCAACAGACCTCAGCACCCTCAGATGTTAATCATTCATTTGGGAGGGAACGATGTGGACAGCTGGACTGGCAAGAGACTAGTAGACACCATAAAGAATGACTTGAGCTTGGAAATGGCTTGGTTTCCAGTTATAAAATTGGCTTGGTCGGATATTATCCCCAGGCCAGTCTGCCTACCAGTGTGCAAATGGCAATGGGGTTTGAGTAAAGTTAATTGGCAAGTTAGAGTGTGAGTAATGACAAGGGGGGGGGGGGGGGTCAAATTAAACATACCTGGTGGACACACAGTGTGTGGGCCTTTTTGCATGGGACAAAGTCCATCTGTCGGATGTGGGCCTAGACCTTTTCTTGAATGATATTCAGGAATTCTTGGGGCAACATTGTGTTAGATGATCTTAATAGGCCGAAGCATTCTTTTTTTTGGGGGGGGGGATGTTTGATAGGTGCCAAAGGCAAAAACCTGAGCCACAGGAGCAATGTCTCATAGGGATGAGCCAGGTCATTAAAGGTGGGTCGGGTGACCCAGAATAAATGTGTGGAGGTCCACACAGGCCAGGGCTCTTACTCTTAGGGCAGAGCTGGGAAGAGGAAGAATTGCGGAGACAGCAAAAAGCAGAAGTTGCTGCTTTGCTATCATGGCAAGCGGCGGTGGGGGCAGCTGTTGATGTTAAGTCTTTTGACAACTGTTGCTGGGGGGGGGGGGGGGGGTTATCATTTACTGATGTTAATTGAAAGTTTAGCTGTGGCCTAAGTTATGCCGTAATTTTTTTTTTTTTGTTACATTTGTACCCCGTGCTTTCCCACTCATGGCAGGCTCAATGCGGCTTACATGGGGCAATGGAGGGTTAAGTGATTGTGTGCACATGAGTTATTGATTGATGAGGTATGGTGAGAATGCATGTAACTTGGAGGGGGGGGGGGGGGGTAGGAGCATGCCTGGTAGAACGTGTCCCAGCTCCAAGTGTTAATTGTGCTTAAGTAGTAATCTACCATTCACATAAAACTTTAAAAATTTTATAAAACTTATCTTAATCAATCTTGATCAATTTCCTAATTGCCTCAGGTCTGTGCCAACATGCCGTATTTTTGCAAAGCTGCATCAGGGCTTGGTCCTGATGAAACAAATATAGACAATTAGTAATCCCTAAACATTTCAGATCTATAACAATGCTTTCATTCTCCTAGCGTCTAAAAGATTGCAATTAGCAAATTAATCAAGATTGATTAAGATAAGTTTTATAAGCTTTTTAAAGTTTCATATGAGTGAGAAATTGTTGGGTGGAATAAATAAATTGAAGTTATTGAAGCCGATGAAGAGATAAGTGAGTTGTCGGGCAATGATCCCGGCATAAGTAGCAATCTATTCACATAATTGATCTCTTATAAAATAGTGACCAGCATAAAAGTGTGCATGTCATTTTCATAACCTTGGCACCTGCACAGCATCTCAACTCTCTCACCAATTCATAACCAATAAAACACAGGACAAACTCTTGGCAAAAATTGGCCACAGCTTTAATTAGTTAAACAATCAAACAACAACAAAAGTTACTAACAATAATACTACAACCCCCTTTTGTCAGAGCAGCCTTAAATCAACCCACAAAGCCCCTTCCCAAGGCTAGCTGGTGATGACCTAGCCCCCCTACTCCCAACATGACTTTCACACAAGCACACAGAATCAAAGCGAGACTTGTGGTGCCACTAAGCTCTTGCCTCTGCTCACGGCAGTATCATACACGAGTCTTTCACTTCCAAACTCCAAAGCCCCTTTTTCCAACCGAATAGGCAGCCTGGCTTATTGTCCTCCTGCCCCACCAAAGCGGTGATAGCCTTGCCTATCACTGTTCCTCCCTTACAAAGTTGTGGCCCCATAGACCATTATTAAATTGGACTTGGGAAAATATTTCTGGGATAAGCAGCATAAAATGTTTTGTACTTTGTTTGGGATCTTGCCAGGTATTTGTGACCTGGATTGGCCACTGTTGGAAACAGGATGCTGGGCTTGATGGACCTTTGGTCTGTCCCAGTATGGCAATATTTATGTACTTATGTACTTATCAACCCCCATACACGGACTGCAATAAATCCTGTTTTGCCCCCAATAATATATCCAGTCCAATGTCTGACAAATGAGTTCCATCTGGGTGATATAGCCCAGGGCAATCTAAAGTTAACAGCTCATGTGTTAGCACCATAGCACCAAAACATTCTAGAAATTGGGACAACCCTGCATTCACCTTCCTCTGCAGGACCTCTATGGCTTTCACTTTTTGGAATCTCTCCACACCATTCTGGGAATAATTTGTGACCAAACCACCCATATAGAAGGAAATTGACACATTGTTCTTAATAAATCCCTCTTGATTACCTTGATCAAATGTCGTCCTTTTACCTGAGAATCGCTGATCCAAAAGCATCCCACACTGTCCCAACCACTGGACGGAGATTCCCATTGCAGCCAGGCCCAAGTTTGTCCCCAATGTGACTCCAAGGCATGCTTCCCTGCTCCCCCCCCCAAAAAAAAAACGAATGAGTGCCCACAGAACTTCGTGCAAATCTCCACAGGAATGGGACATATCACAAACAGGGCAGGCAGCACCATGGCACTCTCCTTATATCACACACAAACACTCCATAGATCAATACTTCACAAGTTATCTGCTAAAATAGTGGAATTTATTATGGCCACAGCAATCTAGTACTTACATATGCAAATCAGTTACAGTATCATGCAATTACGTTCAAGCATGCAGCTTACAATATCAATGATTTAAATACATGATTCTAAATTCCTATCTAGAGCATTTGGGCAGGGTGCGTAGCCTTTTTGAGTCACATAGCTCCCACTGTTTCAGCCTTACATGAATCACATTCCTGCGCTACCTGTGGAATATACTTGAGGAGCTACCATCACATCTTTGATATGGGTTGCCATAAAAACACATTCCCCTTCTTAAACGTTGACTCTTTCTTGATGTCTTCAGCATTCCCCATTCCATCCAAGTTTAAGGTAGGCCCTGCTAACTTTACCTTACTCTGTCACTGCCCCCCCTCTTGTACAAGAGGGGGACTGTCCGTTGTTTTGCCATCTTCCATGCAACTGCTATCATGTGCCAACACAACTTACATATTTGACCGCTGTTGACTTAATTTGGTATGACTAGGATACACTGCCAAAGACCAGGACAGTGAAGCCTCGCTTGTCCAATGCTGTTCTCTACAGGCATTGCCTGCCCTGCTTCCTCTCACGTCATGTGCATGCTCGGTTTTAGTGAAACTGAGCATGCACGGCACTTAGCGCATGCTCAGTTTCATTAAAATTAAGCACGTGCATTGTGAGGGGAAGCAGGGCAGGCAAAGCCGGTGGAGAACAGCACTGGTGAAAGGTATGTTCAGTTGTGGCTGGGAGTGGAGAGCAGTGGGATGGCAGGCCAAAATATGCCCCCCAACTTTGTGCTCTGGACCCCCCCAAACTTTGAGATCTGGCTACACCCCTGGTTCTAAGTTCCAGGCCAGCTGTTTAGCTGATCTCTACGGCTTTCTGTAAGAAAGGTGTTTTTTAAATGTTTGCCGAAAATGGATGCATGACAAGACCAAAATTGCCGCATGTCCATTTTGGGTCTGTGATCTTACCACCAGCTATTGACCTAGTGGTAAAATCTCATACGGTAACCGGGCAGTAGTGATAAAGTCTCACGTGGTAACCAGGCGGTAATGACCTACGTGCATCAAATGCCACTTGGTGTGCATCCGATATGTGCATCTGAAAATAAAACTTATTTCTCAGCCACATGTATCAGACACGTGCCAAAAATTAAATTTCCGCAAGAGCCACGCAGTAACCGGGTGGTAACTCCATTTTGGTGTGCATTGGGCGCACGTAGACGCTTACATGGCTTAGTAAAAGGGCCCCTTAAACATCTAGCATCATTCCTTGTCAGTACATCTCTTTTAGTTTTTTTTTTCAGAATAACTTTCAAACGTTTCATGTAGATTTTACATGCATTCTAGTTCAAAATCACTTTTAAAAGTCTTCTCATAAGAACATAAAATCTTCCTTTTTATGTATACTATAACTTACACAAAGTCTTCCTTTCAAATAGGCCACATATTTGCTAAGTCTTGGGGCACTATTAGTATGCATATTATATGCTAATTTTCAAACAAACTACCCAGGTCATTTCTACTGTTTTTAATTTAAATGCTTATTGAGTTTCAAAATTGCACAGATCTCAGAATGAATTGTACTATTTCCAGCACTTTTATTACATGGTCTGTTTATTTATTTTCTGTTGTCATTATCCTTATCAATATAGATGAAAAAAAAACATTCAGGTCTTCAGTTATCTTCAAAATAAGGTGATCATGAGGCATATTTCCAAAGAAAAGGAAAGGAATGGCTTTTGCAGTGCCGATGGTTTGGCGTGAGCAGAAAAATCACCATTCAGACTGTTATTTTTGCATGACTAAAATCGTCGGATATTCAAAGAGAAACAAGTCACAAATTGTGTATCCTGACTGTGAGTCTGTTCTTAAACCAGTTCCACACGATGCAGAGAATCCAATGCCTGCCCTTCCCGCAGCAGGAACAGCAATGTAAACTGACGCTTCTGATCCTGATTAAGACGATGTTGATTGGCATGATGTATTTCCTGATCCAGAACAACTGGAGGGTCAGCTGCACTTGCTGAGCCAATCAGATTTAGATGATCTGGTAAGAGATCTGTCATTATCTAAAGAAAAGTCAGAACTGCTAGCTTCTAGACTTCGGGAATGGAATTTGCTACAACAAAGCACCACAACGTCACACTTTCATCATTGACACACCAAGTTAGCTGCATACTATGTAATGGAAAGCGATGTCTGTTTCTGTACTGATGTACATGGTCTTATGATGGAGTTAGATGGTACACATGTTCCCGATGAATGGAGGCTATTCATAGACTCTATCAAAATGAGTTTGAAAGCTGTCTTGTTGCACAATGGTAAAGAAAAACCATCTGTTCCATTGGCTCATGGGGTTGGAATGAAAAAGACCCATGCTTCTATGGAGTTAATTTTGAAAATGATCAAATACTCTGAACATAAATTGAATATTTGTGCTGACCTGAAAGTGGTAGTACTGCTGCTTGGCCTACAGCTAGGGTACATGAAGCATATGTGTTTCTTGTACCTATGGAACAGTCGTGATGACAAAAATCATTACAAAATGAGACAGTGGCCTCTCAGAGTTGAGCACATAGTTGGTTGGTACAATGTACAACACAAATCACTGGTCGATCCACTTCAAGTTTATCTTCCACCACTTCACATTAAACTTGGTTTAATAAAATATTTTGTAATTGCACTTGATCGTGATGGAAATGGTTTCCAGTATTTGAAGGAGATGTTCAGCACACTGAAAACTGAGGCTAAAATAAAGGCTGGAATTTTTATTGGCCCCGAAATCAACAAACTAATGCATGATGACACATTCAGAACAAAACTCAACCCTCTGGAACTTGCAGCTTGGGATGCATTTGTGCTAGTAGTGCAGAACTTCCTTGGGAACAGACGAGCTGAAAACTATGCTGAACTAGTAGACAACATGCTTAAAGCATATGAACAACTTGGCTGCCGAATGTCATTGAAAATGTATTTCTTACATTCCCATCTTGACTTTTTCCCACCCAATTTGGGACACGTAAGTGACGAACATGGAGAGAGGTTCCATAAAGACATTTGTACAATGGAGAACAGATATCAAGGCCGCTGGAATCCCAACATGATGGGGGTCTACTGCTGGTTTTTGCAATGGGAAAATATGACCGGTCACAAACGCAAAGGCAGATGCCTGAAGCACTTTTAACAGTACTGGGCCTTGCTGAAGTAAGACTTTTAAACTGGAATATGAGACTTTTTTGAAATTTTGTTATTCCATTACATTTTCATATACTGTTTACTACAAAAACTTTGATGTAGATCAGGTAATTGTTGGAGTAAAACTCGTTCTGTAAAAAATTATTCAATGCTTTCCAAGTGCTTAATTCATTCGGGCAAACTTATGCATAACAAAATATCCTGAGGTGTTACAACAATTCTGACTTTGGATTTGGAATACGCACACTGAATTTAGTATAGGACAAATGGTTTTTGCCCACTAGCACACGAAAATGTTTTTGTTGTTGTGCTGTGAAATGGACATGCGGCAAAATGAAAATTGCGACGTGTCCATTTTGGGTCTGAGACCTTACTGCCAACCATTGACCTAGCAGTAAAGACTCATGTGGTAACCGGGCAGTAATGACCTATGCGTGCCAAATGCCACTTGGCACGCATCTGTTATGCGCGCCTGAAAATAAACAATATTTTTCAGATGCACATATTGGACGCACACCAAAAATGAAATTACTGTAAGGGCCATGTGGTAACCGGGCGGTAACTCCATTTTGGCATGCATTGGGTGCACATAGGTACCTATGCGGCTTAGTAAAAGGGCCCCTTAGGTTTCTGATCTACGTTAGTTTTGAAGGTATTAAAGAAGGATATAGTTCACCCACTTACATATATTGTGAATAAATCTTTTGAAGAAGTGATAGTCCCTGATTCTTTAAAACGAACCCAAATGTTCCCAGTAATTTTCAGCCTATTTCAATATTACCATTTCTTGTGAAGATACAGGAAAAAAAATCAGCATTCATTCAACTACAGGAGTCTGATGATTCAAACGATATTTTAGATCATTACCAGTGCTTGATCTAATTAGAACAGGCTTTGATAGGAAAACTAGTTATTCTATGGTTACCCTGGAGATAACTGCAGCATTTGACACCATTAACTACCAATTGTTAATCGATTCGAATCATTTAGAATTGCTAGACAAGTGTTATTATGTTTTGACTCCTTTTTGAAAACTCATACGTTTAGGGTCGCTCAAAGATCTTCATATTCTATATAGACAGAATGTACTTCTTGAGGGCCTCAATGGCTGACTTTCTCTGTCATGCTATTTAATCTTTATATGGTTTCAATTTGTAAATTACCTTCGGGTCTGAATATAAATTATAGTCTTTATGCAGATGATATATAGTTCTTTGTTTCCATAGAGTCATCCATGCATACTACACTACAACTTTGTGTTTACGCTCCAACAATACAAGGGTGCGTGCAAACTGTTTTGTTCAATGTGGGAAAGACTCAGATTTTGATCTTGAACAGCACTCAGGGGCAGGGTTCCCTCTAAGGAGCGACCTGCAGCATGCAAACTCTTTTTCGAGTGAATGCTGAAAATAGCCCAACAGCCAAAAAAGAGGGGGGGGGGGGTACTATCTGCGTGGTCCATCTGTAAAAAGTCAAAAGCTGTTCCAGTTGGACAAGAAGTGCCTTAAAAGGTAGAGGACAAAATTTTTTTTTTAACTTATTTGACAGCTTTTTAATTTATTTGAAAGCTTCCCACTTGTAGATAGAAAAATCATGAAATAAAAGCTGAATATCACTAAAACAGCTTAAAAAATTATGGTAGATGGTGGAAACAGCACTAATAAAGGCTGTATTTTGTGCTCATTTTTTAATACTGTTCTATACAAACAGTAATACATGGCCAAATTTCAGTGAGGATATCCTGTTTATTGATGGGTTCATATTAACTGTTTCTAATCTGCCTTGGAAAGCCTGGTGTTATAAAGATTGGAAGTAAAATTAAACTCTCCTTTCATTGAAGCACATGGAATCACATCTTCATCTCATCTCTTTTGTATAGACGGATTATTCTGTTTTTCTTTTTTTAAATTCTTTATTTAAAGTTTCATATTAAATTACAAGCATTACATATATGGAAAAAAAACCACTGTGTTGGAGTATAATACTTATGATATGATACTTATGCTGACCCAGAATATTTTGTTTTCGGACATGCAGAATGTTTGTTTTGACTTGTTGCTACCAGAATATTTGTTTGACAGGTTGCTACCACAACGCTCCGTTGCGGTGGGTAACTCACTACAGGACTGTGCTGAGAAACAAGTCCAAAGGCTGGTGTTTTCATCAGAGGGTGCCTAGGAGAGAGGAATGCAGATTGGCCACTCATTGTTCTGTTCTAGGCACACTTGTTTGTGAGCTGTTATAAAAAGAGGTGAAGCCCTGGCTGAAACAGAAGCTCTGTACCTGGTTGGAGGGACTCCTCTTTCCAGTGTGGAATTGTCCCGCAGAATCTCTGGGCGGTCATCGGTGCTTCCCCGATTGATATTACAGCTCAGATGAAGGCTACAATCCTGTGGTGATGTATGTACACTGCATAAGAGTGTTATGTAATATGTGTGTGCCTATTGATGTGTGAATAAACAATCTTTAAAGCAATATCCAAACCCTTGATTTGCTACATTACCACGTTCGTTTGGTTGAGGATTTCCGTCGCCGGGGTCCGGGTATACACTAGTGGGTAACCATCCAAAAGGAGTAGGACGACGTACTACAAAGGATAAACAACAAGCTTGTTATTCTCGCAAATAACAACGATCCATGGGAACATTATGCAACTGTGAATCACCAGGCTTAACAATAGCCATTGTGCCATCTTGTCCTCTGGCCACCACCTCAGCCGACATAGGAGGCTGAGCTCCAGTAGGGTCCTTAACCCAAACCTTCTGTCCAAGTTGCAAATCAGTGGATCCAAAACCAGCCACTCCGCGAGTAGTGGATCGTGCAGGTGGCAAAATTTTTTGTGGTGTGGTGGTATTGATACTAATTATCACTACTTGAGCAATACGATCTCCTGGATTGATATTAAATACTTCTGCCTCTCTATCCACTCAAATTTTGCTTTATTTCTTACCCATCTCCTTCTTTTAACTTTTCAGCTATCTATTAAATTTTCATATTCTTCTCTCATTCCCTAGCTGCCCCATTTGTCATCTTACTCCTTCCCCAGCCTGCTATTCCCTTCTATCCTTCATCTACCCTCCATTACTTCCTCTGTATTCATTATCCTTCTCTCATTCATTATCTTGCCACCCCTTCTCTCCCATATGGTTCTGCTATTTCCAGTATTCCCCTCCCTCTCCCTCCCTCCACTCTCGTAGCCCAGTATCTTTTCTCCTTCCTCTCCCACCCCCATGGCCTGATATCGCACTGTCCCTTTTCCTCCACCCCTATCATCTTCCTGTCCTATCTCTCTTCTCTCCAGCCATCCCCCCACCTCCATGGTCAATCATCTCTTCTCCTCTTTCTCCCCTCAATGGTCCAACGTTGGCTCCCTCTCACTTTCCTGCTGTAGTCCCCTCCCACCATTCCATCCCACATGAGCCAACATCTCTTCCTCTTGTTTCTGTCCCTTCCTCCCATCCATTGTTCAGCACCTGCCTCTGTATCCCTCCGTTTCTTTCCTAGGTCCAAAATGTTTCTCTTTCTTCCCAAAGGCCTCCCCATCTAACATCTTTCTTTCCCTCCCTCCCTCCCTACCACCCCCTGGTCTAACATCTATCCCTCTCTCTTCCTTCCCTCCATCCCATTGTTTGCCATCTCTCTTCCTCCTCTCTGTTCTCAGCCCATTATTTCTTCCTCCATCCCCTCTCTCCACTCCCAGTATGGCATGTCCCCCCTCTCTCTCAACCCCCCCAGTCTACAGGGGGTCCCTTTAATCTGCCATCTCTTCCCCTTCTTGCCATCCCATCTAAAGTCTGCTTCTCTTCCCCTTCCCCTCACTTTCCCTGTCTAATTTAAATCACAATTTTGTTCACTGGAGTCTGCCACCTATTGTGATATGCTGTCTGCATCTGCCCCATTGCTGTTTCTCTGCCATGTTCCTCCCAGACTGAAAACAGGAAGTTGCATCAGAAGGGGGTGGAACACGGCAGCTCTCTACTTTTGACACGTCAGAAATAGAATTGCAATTTAAAGAAAAAAAATGAGGAAGAAATGATCTGAGTAAGGTAAAAATAGAATATAATTCTATGCATTATGGGCCAGATTCTATAAATGGCATCTAAAAAATAGGTGCATCCAAAAATAGTGCTTAGAGCTATTCTATAAACCACACTTAAAGTTAGGCATGGTTTATAGAATAGTACATAGGCCAGGGAATGTGCCTACATTTAGGCATGGCTATTTACGCCACTGAAAACCTGGTGTAAATACCTGCGTCTAAATATAGGTATGTTTCTCTGAATTCTAAAACAATGTGCGTAAATTTGAGGAACACCCCACACACCCACACTCCTCCCATTGTCATGCCCCCTTTTCAGCTACATGCATTCAAATTTACCTGTGCCTATTTTTAGGAAACATCTAAAAAGAAATGTGCGTAAATTCCAATTATTGCCAATTAGTGGTGATAACTGGCTATTAGCCAGTTATCAATGTTAATTGGCTCATTACTCAATTAAGGTGCATATGTAAATTGGGCATGCACCTAATTTAACGTACACAACTTGCCACGAGTTATATAGAATCTAGGGGTATATGCATAATTGTCATTTATGCAGTCGTTTTTTCTATAAATTGCTTTGTTTAGTGATGTGCATGTATTGAAAGATTGTCATTGTGTATTTGCAATTGAAATTGTTATATATATGTAATAAGGAAAACATACCTGTGAAATGTGTGTGTAATAGTTTGTATGTTAGAGATAGGACTGCATGTGTGATGGTTACCTAGTTATGAGTAGTCAGTGAGATTGAGCCCTGCCTGTTAATGTAATGGATTAGTGTACTAGTCTTTTGATCCCTATCCAGGTTCACAGATTCACAGTCCTGTGGATGTAAGCTGTTTGAGAAGTGGAGTTTGATATTTGCTCAAACAATTGCATACATGCTGAAAGTATACATAGTGCAAATGTGAAAGAATGAGTAAACAGGTGTTTAGCTGTGACCCTGATAATTAAAGAGGCTTCATGTAGAGTGGATGATGTGCATTGTAGGGATTTACTGTAAAACAGGCTAAAATGGTTTGTAAATGGCAAGCACTCATACCCCTGAAACTAGCCACTGAAAGGCTCTTTTGTTAAGGAAGCCTTAACCCAGGTATTCTCATTAGGAAAAAGTGGTTAACTTTTTTAGGAAGGGCAAAACCCACAAAAGAGATCTGGCTTTCACTTATACCAATAGTAAAGGTAAATAAAAACTGCAGACCTTCTTTTGAAGGAATAGGTGTCTGTGGTATGACCTCTGGATGAATTGGAGTGAGATAATTACTGTAAATAATCCCCCTTGAATAACTTCTCTGAATATTATTTATTTATTTATTTTTGAAGGGGAGAAATGGTAGTGCTCCACATCTAATGAATATTTCCTTTTACAACAGATGCTGTTCACATTATGCAGAATATTTATGAGATCTGCTGGTCCATGAAATTTCAGTTTCAGAAGGAAGTCAACAGAGAGGGAGGAAGCTAACTGCTCCTGCCAGTGAGTAGACCATAGCAAAGGAAATGGAGTGGTGGTGGTTGGGGGGGGGGGGGGGGCAGACAGCAAGACTGGTACCAGGACTAGTGATTATGACATCCCCTTGTCTTCTTTTGGCAGGTGATCACATTTTTGGCAGCACAACTGTGTGTCACGCCTAGGGGTTGATGAGTCCTTGGGCCATGGCCAGGTTGACGCTGCCCACATAACCTAGAGGTCAGACAGGCCCTGACTGGCAACAGGTGAGTCACGCCCCGAGTATGGTAGACTGGATCCAAGAACTAGGGCTGAGCAAAAGAGTTTTAGGCTGGAGAGAACTGGAACTGAAAGTAGCAGATGTACTGGAGCTGGAACTGAAGACTGGAGATGTGCAGGAGCTGGAGAAAGCTGGAACTGAAAACATTACAACACGCACTTGAGCAAGGCCAAGGACCTGTTGCAATGGCAAAGAGATGGTGAACTTAGCCCAGACCCCCTGACATCATCACAATACACATCAATGACCTCCTGACGCTGGCCCTTAAGTAATGGCCCTGTGTGTGCATGCATGCTTAGGAACTCTGGCAAGAGGAAAACCTGCCCAACCCGCAGCAGACACCAAGATGCTGAAGGCAACCACACCAGCAGGCTGCCACGCTGCAGGAGCGACTGGAAGCTTTGAAAAACACTACAGGACACAGCCCCAATGCTCGACAGGAGAGCACGGTGAGCCTTGATAGGGAAGGGAATGGTTGGGAACCACTGTTCTATGTGATACTATTTTTTTTTCTTTTCAAGGAGGCAGAAATGTTGCTACAGAACCTGTATGACAAAAAATGTAGGTAATTTTAATTGTTATGGAGTCATATTAATTGCCTCTGTAGCCTTTTATCCTGAAGAGTTAATCAAACATTGCAATCAGGATCTATTTTCTACCAGAAAAGTTTTATTGATGTAGCCCCTCCTTACTGTGGCACTGCAGTGCCCCCTAGGGTGCCCGGTTGGTGTCCTAGCATGTGAGGGGGACCAGTGCACTAGGAATGCTGGCTCCTCCCATGACCAAATGGCTTGGATTCGGTCATTTTTGAGATGGCCATCCTCGGTTTCCATTATCGGCGAAAACTGAGGTCGCCCATCTCTAAGGTCGGCGATCTCAACATTTAGGTCAACCTAAATGTTGACCATTATGAAGATGGTCTTGGGGAAAATCCACTGCTTATTTCTAGGATAACCAGCATAAAATCTGTTTTACTCTTTTTGGGATCTTGCCAGGTACTTGTGACCTGGATTGGCCACTGTTGTAAACAGGATACTAGGCTTGATGGATCTTCAGTCTGTCCCACTATGACAATGCTTATGTTCTTGAAGGACAGGATAAGAAATTGTATACAAGGCCATGCAGGGACTCCGTCCATCAGCTCCATCTCTGAGATCTAACTCCGGGTGCCATTTCATACACAGGACCTGTTCTAGCTTGCCTCCAGCTAACTTCATGGAGAGGAAGACTCTACTGACGTCTGCAATTCATATAATTTCAATTATGTGATCACTTTTACAGCCAATTATAGTTATTTATTTATTTGGATTTATTTATCACCTTTTGAAGGAATTAACTCAAGGTGGTGTACAGTAAGAATAAATCAAACATAAGCAATATACAATTACAGCAGTACAAATACTCAGATAACAATACAAATTACAATGTCAACACAATACGTAATAAAACATTTTAATAGACAATATAGGGTATAAGCAAAGATGGAACAAATAGGTAAGAAAGTAAGAGGAGTTAGAAAATAAGGGGACTAATTCAAAGAAAGATAGTTGGCTAATTGCCAGTATGGAGTATATCTTCAAACCAATTCATGCAACACCAATTTATTTTCATCTGCCACAGGTATTTCTGTTAATAAATCATTATAACTATATCTAAAGCTTCCTTGCTTTTTATTTATTTAGATTTTGCTCATACCTTTTTCAGTGGTAGCTCAAGGTGAGTTACATTCAGGTACACTGGATATTTCTCTGTCCCAGGAGAGCTCACAATCTAAAAGTTTGTACCTAAGGCAACAGAGGGTTAAGTGACTTGCCCAAGATCACAAGAAGCAGCAGTGGGATTTGAACCAGCCACCTCTGGATTTCAAGATCAGAGCTCTAACCACTAGGCCACTCACATAAAGACATATATGACCTTATCCAGTCTGCCCAACAAGATAAACTCTTTGCAGCCAAAAAAAGCTAACAGGATGCAAAGAATTGTTAGGAAAGCAATGATAAAAAGATTGAGAATACTATAATGCCTCTGTATCGCTCCATGGTGCAACCTCACCTTGAATATTACATTCAATTCTGGTCATTGTCTTATCACTATCATGTTACCCAAAATCCTTCTGTAACACTAAATGTCTATTTTCTAATGTATTTCCACTATTCATGATTATTGTAAGCCACATTGAGCCTGCAAAGAGGTGGGAAAATGTGGGATACAAATGCAATAAATTAAAATAAATAAATAAATAAATAAAGATATTGTGGAATTAGAAAAGGTTCAAAGAGCCACCAAAATGATAAAGGGGGTGGAACTCCTCTCACATGAAGAAAGGCTAAAGAGGTTAGGCTCAGCTTGAAAAAGAGACAGCTGAGAGAAAATATGATTCAGGGCCACAAATTCATGAGTGGTGTAGAACGAATGCAAGTAAATCGATTTTTTATTCTTTCAAAAAGTACACAGACCAGGGGACACTCAATGAAATTACATGGAAACACTTAAAAAAAAATAGGAGGAAATATTTTTTCACTCAACAAACATTTAAGCTCTGGAACTCTTGCCAGAGGATGTAGTAACATCAGTTAGCGTAACTGACTTTAAAAAAGGTTTGGACAAGTTCCTGGAGGAAAAGTCCATAATCTGTTATTGAGACAGACATGGGAAGCAACTGCTTGCCCTGGGATTTGTAGTATGGACTGTTGCCACAATTTGGGCTTCTGCCAGGTACTTGTGACCTGGCTTGGCCATTGTTTGAAAAACAGGATACTGGACTAGATGGACCATTGGTCTGATCCAGTATGGCTACTCTTATGTTCTTCGGTACATCTTCTTTTTAATCTTTTTGTTTTCAAATATTGGAAAATGTTTAGTTTTTTTCATCCATTATGGACTTCCACTTTTAAATGTTTTTTTTTTTCATCATTTAGACATAATATTGAAAATGCCCCTCCACATCAACCAACTGCATCCAAGTTAGAGTTTAAATAGATATATACCACTCCAAAGCAATAAAGGTACAAGTTTAAAAAGTAATATGATGCTCAAGTCTACCATTTAGAATAGAAAGTTGAACAGATTTTAAACAAAAATTCATTTTTATTATAATCAAAAAGACAAGATTCATGCTCTCCTCCTTTACAATGCTAAGCTGTTCAAATGCAAGGGAATATGTTATGCAATGTGAGCATCTGGGTTCTGTATTTCTAGATGATTTTTATGCTAGATTAACAGCAATTGCCATTTGGTCCTCCCAACCTACCATCTGCCAGGGACATAAAATTACATTTCTGTCCAGACTAATGATACCCTATTGTTCTACTAGAATATCAAGATCCCTTAATTACCATTAACTAGTTGTGCCATATCCAAAAGCCTCACATTACAAAACTACCTGCTGAACGGCTTTTTATTTTTTGGCTCCTTGTACCTGGATTAACCTTCCTTTGTCTCTATATGCAGATTCTTCTATCAAAAGCTTCAAGACAGATCTCAAAACCTGGCTATTTAAAGAAGCATTTGGCATTCCTGATTAACTTTGAGGATCATCTGACAATAACCCATTGGGTTCATTTCAGCTTTTGTTTCTCTTTTCCTTTTGTATTTTACTTTGTTAATACTTTGGTGTGTTGTATTATTTTCTTTTGATTTATGGAGTTCATGTCTGACTATATTTTAGATTTGCAAACCGATTTGTTCTTAGTTCAGATTTAGTGGTATAGTAAATTTTAATCAACTATAAACTAAACATTACATATAAAGAATTTTTCATGAAGGTGGAATGCTCTGCAATACTGTAGGAAAAAAGTGCAATATCCACTTTTTTCACGTCCAGATGGAGCATGATGATTTGAATAATAATCAGCATGTACTACCATATCAATAAAGATACATTCGGAGAAAATATCACAAGAGGTCTCTCATAAAACATGATATATGTATAATGTGTGCCAATATTTTTAACAATCCATGCAAAGCAAGTAGCAAATGGAGAAAAAAAGGTAATAAGCAGGTAAGGCATTAACCAACATCATCAGTCATCTTATTATGCTATGAACTTTAACAGAGTCTGCTAATCACAGTGTAATGCAAGTGAGAATAATCCCAATTCAGCACTTTGAAAATCAGAGCTGATATTAATGATTTAATTGAGCAGTGGTAGAATCTCCAGAGACAAAAAAAAAAAAAAAAAGCTAACCAGAAGAATTGTGTAGAGTGTGGGTAGTGGGTTTTAGATAGCTCAAAGGACAAGATAAGGAAACAAAGGTGAGATGTGTACCTGGGAGCATTTTTATGAAGTGCCCTTTAAGGTGCTCCATTGCTCTCCTGGGATGTCTGGGGGACCAGTCTACTAAAAATGCTAGCTCCTCCTACATACCAATGGAATGAATCTCTACGTTTTGCACTTATTTGATTTTTTTTTTTCAAAAATGGACCAAATACCAAAACGTCCAAAGCACAAAACCTTGTTTGAAACAGTAGTTTCAAAAAGAAAGATAGACATTTTTCTTTTTCGAAAATGACCTTCTTTCCTATTCGGATTGTGGACATTTTGTGTAAAATGTCCAAAGTTGGACTTAGATGCCATATCGAAAATGCCCCTCCACGTCCAACAAATAGAGATAACCAGAAAAAAAATACATAGTATGATAAGCCAATGAAATTTTTAAATTTGAACTATACCAGGAGTGAAAAAAAATCACATAAATCATCTAACAAAGGCATTTGCACACTCTCTTACATTAAGAACATTCTATATCCTTTAATAAATAAATAACACTTCACTGTGGATTAAATTGACCACAGCTTTATTCACCAAATTCAAATTTCTTTAATTACTTAGAGGGTCTTTTACAAAGGTGCTGTAGCATTTTTAGTGCATGCTAAACACTAGAGATGCCCATAGGAATGTATGGACATCTCTAGCGTTTAGCACGTTTATTTTTAGCGTGCAACAAAAACACTAGCACACCTTTGTAAAAGACCCACTTAATGTTTAAAAGGTAAATTCAAAAATAATACAATAAACCCCTCTTAGTCAGATGGTCTATTGACAATTCAAATTTTCACCGACCCCCAAAAGGTATGGTTCATGGTTCTGCTGAACCAACTCATTCCCCTCCAAATTCATGATGGTACTGCACATGAACCCCCAATTCTCAATAACTCCAACTGTTTACTTTTGAATTCACACTGACACCTACAAAGAAACATATCTGCTCCATAAATCATGGTATTGACGGTGCCCCATTGAGGTAGAAAACTTAGGAGAAGTATGCAGCCAGCTTGCCATTTCTCGCATAAGGCCATTCCAGGCGGCTAGCGATGGAGGGTCCGGTTCAACCCAAGACTGTAGGATGCATTTTTTAATAAGAAAAGTCGCTAGTGATACAAATTTGCACTGCGCCTCTCCAAGGCCTTTTTTTAATAACAGAGCCGCACAGCCCATCAGCACCACTGAGTAAGACCAATCAAACGTGCAGCACAAAGTGTCCTCAATGACTCCCAATGTTTTGGCCCAAAGTAAGGATAATGCAGAGCACTCCATAAAGGAATGTAGAAAAGTGCCTGCATGCACCTTACATTTAACACACGTCACTCTCCCACAGTCCCATGTCCTTCCCTTTCTGTTTAGTGATTTGTACTCTATGCAAGACTTGGAATTGTATGTCCTGCAATGCCGCATTAGTTGTCACGGAGCAAACACCCTCAAACGCAGCCCCAGCTGTGCCTACGATACTTCCTCTGCAATAACCCGACTCCATTCCCCAGCTAATTTTGTTAAATAAGGGGCCTTACTGGAATCCCAAATAAACTGGTACCACTGGGATAGCCTATTCAACTTCGATGGCAAATTTAGAAAAAACAGACCCGCCTACTGAAAAAACACCAGCGACCCGCAACGACGCTCAAGGACCATAACATAGTCCCTCGCCTGGAAGTAAACAAAAAATTGAGAATTGGGGGTATTCCATGCATGCTGGACTTGGTCAAAAGAAGGGAAATCTTTGCCCCCCCCCAAATTGCCTCAGATGCCCCAAATATTGATATCCATTCTCTACCCAATGCCTGAATACCCGGGAATCACAGCCAGCAGGAAAATCTGGGTTACCCACCAGAGTTAAAGAAGGACTAGGTCCCCCACTTCCTCCAACGTGAGCCCTCCACCACTCCCATGCTTGCCTCAAAGCGCCCAAATAGGGATTACCTTGCAAGTCTGTCAAACCCCCGGGCATGATGAGGGACCAACACTGCCAAAGAATCATGGAGGGTGCCACAGCTGTCCCAGAAACCAGACGGGGCAAAGAAGTGGGTGCCCGAGTGGATCTCATGCACCCAACGAAGAAGCGCCAAAACATTATATACCCATAAGTCAGGCAACCAAACCCCTCCCTGTGCCCTGCCATAATTTAACTTAGTAAAAGAAATCCTGGGCCTTTTAGCATGCCAGATAAAGGAACTAATGCCTTGAAATAGACGGTCTTCTTGGGCTCGTACCCAGAGCAGGAGCATTTGTAGAGAATACAGTATCTTAGGCAAGAGGACCATTTTGACTAACGCAATACGATCCAGAAAATGTACAGGGAGATCCCTCCAGCGATGACACCATTGTTTTATCACATCTACTTTTTCCAAGACATTTTTCTTATAGACCCAGGCCTGGTCCGCCCCTAGGTATACTCTGAGATACTTAATGCCCACCCTAGCCCATGACAGAGGGAAACTAGATAAAGAAGTGCTAATACAGGGGCAACTAATGGGCAATGCCTCTGATTTCTCAAAATGTATACTAAGACCCCAAAAAGCACCAAACTCTTGAATAATAGCCATGGCCTGCGGCAAACTGGAGGACATGTTATCGAGAACTAAGAGCATGTCATCTGCAAACAGATTAATTCGGTACTCACTACCCCCCAAGGTCACCCCCCCTCAAAACCGGGTCCTGACGAATCCATGCTGCAAAAGGTTCCAAGGTGAGAATGAATAAGAGGGGAGATAACGGGCAGCTCTGCCTAGTTCCTCCATGCAGTGAGAATCTCTCAGTCAAAGAGTCATTGCTAATAATCTGAGCTGAGGGGTTACTATAGAGTGCACGAATCCAGTCTAGGGATGCCCCACGAATACCAAATCGCTGCAAACCCAGAATAGATACTTCCATATCACTTTGTCGAAAGCCTTCTCCGCATCCAGGCTAGCCAGAATGGCATCCCCCGACCGGCGATTCCACTCTAGAAGAATCCGGCTCACCTTTAATATGTTGTCAGAAGCATACCTTCCTGGCACAAAGCCCACCTGGTCTTTATGAACCAGCTGGGGTAAAAAAGAGTTAAGTCTGGCTGCTAGGGCCACTGCCAGAATCTTGACATCCTAATTTAGCAATGAGATAGGTCTATAGGATCCTACAAGTTCAGCATCTTTCCCCGGCTTGGGAAGGACCGTAATGTAAACATGGTTTAAGGAGGGACCCATATCTTGCGAATCTTTCAAATCGTCGCACATTGAGATAAAAGATGGAGTCACCAGATCCTGCAAAATTTTGTAAAATTCTGTGCCGAGGCCGTCTGGGCTTGGTGTCTTAGCCAACTTCAGCTGCTTGATGACTCTCTGCACTTTAGTCCCCTGCAGTGGTGCATTAAGAAATGCCAGCTGATCTGGCGTCACAGATGGAAGGCTCAACTTGCTAAGAAAACTCCTCACAGCCTTCAACAGAAAAGGGTTTTGTACCATAAAGGTTGGAGTAAAATCAGATAAACTCCTGCTGTATGGCTTCCCTATGTGTATGGGTGATCCCCGCACCATTCCCAATTCAGTCGATGTAACTAAAGAGGCCAGTAATTAACCAGTCTTATTGCCCCACTGGTGTAGACGGTACTTATATAATTTGACACTATAGAGTGCTCTGGCATCCAACATCACTTGAAGCTGCTTTTTAATTTCATAATAAGCCTTATGGGTTGAATCAAATGGACTAAGAATAAAAGCTCTCCGAGCACCCACCAATTGCTTTGTGAGATCCCGAATTTTGTGCTCTCTGCGTTTATTCACAGATGCCATGTACGCAATGATTTTGCCTTGAAGCACCGCTTAGCTGCTTCCCAGTAAATGTATGGCCCAATGACTGGGCATCATTCTCAGCTACATAATCCACCCCTGGCGTAAATATCTGCGAAATTCACAATCTTGATAAAGGGCAGGATTCAGACGCCAGCGGAGCATATCCGCTCTATCCCCCCCCCCCCCCCCATATCAAATCAATCAACACTGGGGCATAATCAGAGACATCGGGCTCTCCTATTCCTGCATGAACAGCCCCTCTAACCAAAGAGTGAGAGAGCAGAATATAATCCAGGCGTGCATGGACTCCATGAGGGTGAGAAAAAAAACTTATAATCACGCTCATCTATATGATGCAAGTGTCAAAAATCCACCACCCCTAACTCTTGAATAAGGAAGTTCACCCCTTTTCCTTCACGGTCTTTAGATGGTCATTTAGGCGGCCTGCAATCTATCAACGGGTCGCTAGTGATATTAAAGTCCCCTCCTATAACAACGGGATATTCATCAAAAGTGGCCAGGCGTGCTGCCAAAAGTGTAAAAAAATTATGTGAATAAACATTTGGTGCATAAATGTTGCAAAAAGCCACCCACTTTCCTTGCAGCAACCCCGCTACTATTAGAAAATGACCTTCTGGGTCCTGGTACAGTTAAACACCACACTCTTTCTAAACAGTATAGCCACTCCTCGCTGTCTGCTATTATAGGCGACAAAATAAAGATCTCCCACCCAATCTCTCTTTAGTTAGAGATGTTCTGCTTTCCCCAGGTGGGTTTCTTGCAAAAAAGCTATGTCAGCGCGTTGTCTCTTAAGCGCCTGCATGATCTTAGTTCTTTTTACAGGGGAATGGACACCGTCAACATTCAAAGATACCACCCTAAGAGCAGCCAATGAGCACCGTCAACAAACCAAACATGGATCAAACGAGTACACTTTTGATATCGATGTGTTCAGGGGACCTCCCAGCTGAGTCCCCCAAACAGATATAAAGCAAACAGTATGAGACAGAGACCTCCACCCCCCCAAATGCCCTGTGGTAGCAATCCCCTCCCCTTTGACATACGTGACTGCAATGAAGACGAGTCTCCCTCAAACCCCCCCCCCCTATCCCAGTTCCCCCTTCCCCAAACAAAACTAAACCTGGACCAAGCCAATCCTTCCCCACCCTGACACCCCACCAAAAAGGTGATTAGTACTATCACACATAGTCCATACAAATTCACACCACACATCCCCCTTCCTTCACACCACTAACCCTCCTACACCCCCACCCCCTTCTATGATGACAAAAGTGAGACCTTCCCAAGAGGCATCAATCCTGAAACATCAACAAGCTTAAACAAGACACCTCTCGAGCCAACCAATTAGAAATGAAGAAGGCATTCTGTCCTATAGGGCCTCCATGCTCACCAAAACTCCAATCAAAGATCCAAGCTCCTGGTCACCAATCAGGTTCCTCTGCAATTGCAGAGTACATCAGCAGACTAGTCACATAATGATAGAGAACACTTACACTGTTCAGTACACTTATTCACTGCAGCTTGTCCACGAATGTGCACATTTCTCCAGGCTCAGTGAAAAAGATAGTTTTATTGTCATGTACTACACGCACCTTTGCCGGGTATAACAATGCAAATCTTACTCCTTTATCAAAAAGATGCTTGCAGTGTCGGCCCATCTGCTTCCTCTGATCAGTGTTGAACGACTTCTTTCCTCTGTATGCTTGTAACACTCGCTCTTTATCTGCATAGTTGAGTATTCTGGCCATCACAGGACGTGGGCAACTCTGTGGATCCGCTCAACTTTCAGCATCTTATCAGGAAGCTGTATGTTTAACTGCTCCGGTAGCCAGCACTCGATGAAATTCCAGAGCTCCTTATCTTTCACGGTTTCAGGTAATCCTATGATTCGGAGATTATTGCTCCTGCTTCTATTCTCTTGTTCATCAACTAGAAGCGTGCATTGTTTCTCCAGCACCAAAATTTTCATGTCCGCCGTCTCATCTTGATCCTCCTGATGCAAAATGCGATCCTCCACGCCTTGCTGCTCCAGGGAATCTCGAATTGGTCCACCGACATTTGAAGCTTGGAGAGCTTTTCCTCAAGCACAGCCACTATGTCCTTAGTGGTCTCCGCCGAGAGTCTTGCCGAAGGAGGGCTCTGTTGCATCGCCGCCATCTTGAAGCTCAAACCCTGTGTGCAGTGCCTTCTTGTCCGCATAGTCTTCGCGGGCATAACTCCCCCTTCGCTGCTACCAAAAAGAGTTTGGGCTCCGTCACCAGGTGCACTTGAATTTAATCTCCTCGGTAGTGATTTCTGAGCCTGCTCAGAAAGGTCTCGCGGGCAAATTAAATGATTTTTGGGGTGGCAGGAGTGGAGCTAGGTTAAGAGATGTCCGCTCAGCTAAAGAGCATCACGTACCATCTTAATAATGGCTTATGGACTTTTCTTTTTGGAAATTATACAAAACTTTTAGGCCTGCTAAGGTAACTGCTTTTAACACATTCTCTGGCAACTAATATAGCCATGTTTCAGCTAAACACCTGCCTCAGGCGTCTACAACATGGATAAAATACAGCCAACAGAGAAAGCATTCTCAACATTCCATATTACATATCAACACCGGCTTGCCAAACACCATTTGGGAGAAAGGTGTCAAAAGTGTTTGGCAAGCCAGTATGGCATTAATTACTTATGGGTTTGATATGTATTATGCAACGCTGAGACTACTTTATCCCTGTTGGCCATATTTTATTAGTGTTATAAACTTCAGAAGTAGGCATTTAGGAGAAATATGGGTGTGTACAGTCATTGTATTTAAGACGGTCTCTTTTCGATTTCAATAAAGTGCTGTGGTTGGTATCCCTCTCTGGGTTGTCACTATGCCTTTGTTCATTCTTCTTATCTTCTCTTTTGCCTGTGTGCCATTTCAAACTGTGACTTATCATTATCACTATTCTCTTGGATTACCCCCTAGGTAAAAAGCACTCAAAATGATCCTCCTTCAATGGGCTCCCCACCCCATAACTCTTACCCACTCCCCAGGCTTACTGCGGGGCTCTGGTCTCTAGTGAGATGGGACTGATACCCATTTGCTGTCACCTCATGTCTCGGCCCAATCTAATATGGCCACTGAGACATCTAGCTGTGGTATTGCAGGGTTACTGCTAGGGATTAGGCTTTCATTATAATATTATCATTAGAGGTCTCAGCAGACATATTGTATTGGACCAAGACACTAGAAGGAACAAATGGACATCGCTCACCTTACTAGATACTAGGGGTGCTCAGAAAACCCAAAAAGTGGGTTGGGGGCTTGCTAGAGAAGGGTCATTTTGAGGGCCTTAGGACCTGGGAGGGTTGCTTCAGGAGGAGGCAGCCGTGCATCGGGCATTTTCCAGCACATAGAGGCCTCCCCCACAGGAGGAAAGGTTGCTTGAGAAAGATTTCAGTGGGCTCTAATTGGGGCATTAGAAGCTTATCAATGGGGACTTTGATGGGGGGAGGGAGGTTGTGCGCCACTATAGGTGCTCTGATTAAGGGAGGAAGTTCTGATTTGGTGTCAGGTACTGCTAGGGGACTCTGATTTGGGGGTTGGGTGCCTCAGGACAGGTTCCCCTAAATAGATAATTAATTCATTATACCACTCCTTCTCTCCTAAACAGATATGGATTCATCTAATTGGGGCATCATAAGCTATCAATGGGTGCTATGATGGGGGGGGGGGGGGTTATGTGCCACTATAGGTGCTCTGATTAAGGGAGGAAGTTCGGTGTCAGGTGCTGCTAGGGGACTCTGATTGGGGGGGTGGGTGGCTCAGGGCAGGTTTCGCTAAACAGATATAGATTCTTTATACCACTCTCTTTCCTCTGTCCCCATGTCTTTTGCAATCTAGTCATACTCAGCTTCCCCATATGTGAATGGCCCCTATATTTAAATGGCTTTTCCATGTTAGGCCTCTCCATACATTTAAATTCTGGCACTTACATGTGTGGATGCTTCTAAAAAAACCAGATAATTGGGAAGCAAATAAAAAGCCCATTAGTTATTAAAACCTTACAAACCAGTGAAATATTTTGCAAACTCTGATTTCACTTAACTCCTTTATCATGAGAAAAGAGATCTTGTGCAATGAGTTATTAATGCAGAATGATGCGACACACATGGTAAACAGTGAAAGGGTTTGTCCTTGGGTATTAAGGATTAGCCATGGTGATTGTGGTTTTAGTCCCTAATGCTATGAGAGATTCTTTTTTTCAAGTAGCTTTGACTCATTTCCTTAAGCTTGCATTTAAAAGGGAATTCCTTAATGTACTCAATCAGTTACAAGTTGTCTTTTTCTTCTCATATTTAATGTTACATGCATATCTTCAGGACTTTAATATGTTGCTTCATTTTACATTTGATTATTTCTACAATATACATTGATAGGTTGCATTTTAATTTTCTTCATGTTATAATGCCTCTGTGTTAACAGAAAAAAAAACCCTGAGGTGACTTTTATACCTATCCATGGAAACATAAATAATGGGAATAGTAATATTAATCATTCACATTAATAGTTAAAGCAACACAAAAACCCTTCTTTAGGAAATAAAATGGCAAACAATATGTTATATATGGAGATCAGAAAAATTATCTAATGTGTCCTTTGGGCATATTGCACTAAGGGGCTGATGTACTGCAGTGCAATAATTTGGGTAGTTTACCAATAAGAAACAACCAAGTATTATGCAAAAAAACCAAGATTGATATTGTCCTTAATAAATTAGATGCAAAACTCTTGCATGGGTTCCTGCCCAATATGAAAAAATGATCAGAGGTCACTTTTCAGTAGAGCATCTAGGGGATAGATTCTTGATGTATTTCCAGGTGTTTGCCCTTTTTTTTTTATTCTGTGCACCACTTAGAACTCTTAAGGAACATTGTGGTATCAGAATACCAATATTCCAGCTAAGTACTATTTTATAAAATGATACCTAAATGCGTTGGCATGTACTTTGAAAGTGGGCATACTCAGGGCAGAGTGGGCAAGGAGCAAAGTTATTCACATTACACTCATTCCTTCCATGTGTATACCCTTCTTTAAACTACATGTCATCACATTTACACACCAATTTATAGAATAGCGCTTAGCCAAATTATAGGTATTTGTGTATATGCTGGTATTCTGGTCATTTATGCATGTTCTTGATGCCTAAATGGCAGGGCTGCCTAGAGACTGAGCTGGGCCCAGGGCAGCACCACCACTGGCAGGCTGCGCCCCCCCCCCCCCCCCACCACCACAGGCAGCACCGTCACTGCTGTCCCCCCAGGATGCTGCATAGCCAGGCTTCAAAAATTGGGGGGGGGGGAGCCCAAAGTGGGGGGGACACATTTTGCCCTACCTCCCTACCCCCACCATAACTCCACATACCTTGGCTGGCGGAGGTCTCCAAGCCCCTCCAGCAAAAGCCTTCCTCCAGAGCTATTCTCCACCACATTGCCTGCCCTGCGGCTGCTTCCTCTCACGCCATGCATGCTCAATTTTGTGAGCATGCACGAGGTGAGGGGAAGCAGGCCACAGGGCAGGCAATGCACTGGAGAACAGTACTGGAGGTAGGCTTCTGCTGGAGGGGCTTGGGGACCTCCGCCAGCCAAACCAGAAGCCCCGAAGCTGAACCTAATTTGGAATTCTGTGCCTGCTCCTCCCCAGCTTCTAAGGGGGTGCCTGGTGCCAGAGTCTGTCTCTCTCCTGCTCCTGTTGGGATCTGGGTAATTGTGTTAATGCAGTCACCTGGGTCCAGTCAGGAGCAGGAGAGAGACAGACCCTGGCACTGGGCCCCCCTTGGAGGCCATGCCTGGGGGAATCTTGCCCCTCCTGCCAGCCCTGCTAAATGGTGACACCCTATTTATAAAATGACTCTCTATACACATGGGAGCAATTCTTATAATCAGTCGCCTTTATTTTGGCACACTGATGCTGCACAGTGAGAACCTATTCTCTAATGACCTCTGAGCACCCAGATCCATTATAGAATGCACTTGCCATTATACCAGCCATAGACCTGATATAACAGCAGTCACTTAAATGTGGCAGTGATGCCCATAACCTACAGCATTCTGTACACTATAGGCCAAATTCTATACATGGTGTCTGAAAAATCCACATAAAAAACCCCATCTAGGTGTATTCTCTAAAGTACACCTAATTTTTATGGAATAGGCTTAAATTTCCATGTGGTATATAGAATAATGCCGAGTACCTCTCCATATGACCAAATTTGGTCACATCTATTTAGGCCACGTTTTGTAAATGCCCGATGCCTATATTAGGCGCAGAGTGGATGTATTATATAATAATATGGATAGATTTTAGAAATGTCCATTCCATGCCCATAACTACACCCCCTTTTCAACTGTGCAACTTAGAATTTACACATGTCTCATTACAGAATACGCTTAGTGAATTGTGCATGTAAATCATAATGCCAATTAGTGATGATAATTGCTTGTTAACATCCAACTGACAGTGCTGATTAGCTAGTTTACCAAGTTACGCACATTGTTATAGTATATGCTTTGATTTCCATGTGATATATAGAATTTGGGGATATGCACATAAACGGGAGCCCTGTCACACCCATTTGTATGCTCACCTTGAATTTACACCCTTACAACACAGCTCTTAGGGACCCCGCTGGCACTTTCCTGGGTACATGCATACTTTTATGTGTGTTAGTATTCTGTATATTAACATGCAGAAAGGGTGTCTCAATGCAGATGCCCAGTTATAGAATTGCCTTTATAATGCTGCTATGTTCTTTTTTTAAAAGGGTGTTTGTATGTTCAATGCCATGCTGAACATACAAGTGCCTTTTGGAAATCTCTCTCTTTATTGCCAGGAAAAAGTGTGTGGTGTTTTCATTAAATAACGATGTCAACTTGTCCAGAAATTCACTAACCTCCCAGAACAAATATAAAGCCTTGATCATTGAATCCACTTGTTAACAGAAGTGATAAATAATTTTGTAGAACTACTGGAATTGAGAAAAGGTTCAAAAGAAGGAGGAGGAGGAAGGAGGAAGGAAGAAGATGGTAAGAAAAGATAAAACCTCATTCTTGAATTGCTGAACGTGGAAGCAGTCTCATAGGGCTGAGGTGGATCATATATGTAATATGCTGAGTACAGTTGCTAACTGAAAGTACTAGACTGTGAGTGTATTGATTTAAATCAAGGTAGTGAGAAGAAGACTGATACTGTTAGCTAAACTCTGGATCCACAATCTCCTTTTCAACATCCAGAGTTCCACAGTGGCCAAGTATTAGTTGTGCAAAGTGATAACCATAGCTAACATTAGGTTTGCGGGAGATGGTCCCTGACATATTGATGACCAGTGCAAAAATAAATACAGGGAATACAAGTAACTGCTCTTGCAGATGGCATCCTACCAAGATGGAAAGCAAAAAAGTCATACTCATCCAAAAGTGCATTACAGAGGAAAAGTCAATGGGTATCTTGGGAGAGGAACAGGTAGAAGGCCAAGTATAGTGGAAAAACTAGCTCTGGGCTGTCTGGGTGACTGTCTCTTTAATAGTTCATAATAACAGGTCTTTTACAGTGGGGGAAATAAGTATTTGATCCCTTGCTGATTTTGTAAGTTTGCCCACTGACAAAGACATGAGCAGCCCATAATTGAAGGGTAGGTTATTGGTAACAGTGAGAGATAGCACATCACAAATTAAATCCGGAAAATCACATTGTGGAAAGTATATGAATTTATTTGCATTCTGCAGAGGGAAATAAGTATTTGATCCCTCTGGCAAACAAGACCTAATACTTGGTGGCAAAACCCTTGTTGGCAAGCACAGCGGTCAGACGTCTTCTGTAGTTGATGATGAGGTTTGCACACATGTCAGGGGGAATTTTGGTCCACTCCTCTTTGCAGATCATCTCTAAATCATTAAGAGTTCTGGGCTGTCGCTTGGCAACTCGCAGCTTCAGCTCCCTCCATAAGTTTTCAATGGGATTAAGGTCTGGTGACTGGCTAGGCCACTCCATGACCCTAATGTGCTTCTTCCTGAGCCACTCCTTTGTTGCCTTGGCTGTATGTTTTGGGTCATTGTCGTGCTGGAAGACCCAGCCACGACCCATTTTTAAGGCCCTGGCGGAGGGAAGGAGGTTGTCACTCAGAATTGTACGGTACATGGCCCCATCCATTCTCCCATTGATGCGGTGAAGTAGTCCTGTGCCCTTAGCAGAGAAACACCCCCAAAACATAACATTTCCACCTCCATGCTTGACAGTGGGGACGGTGTTCTTTGGGTCATAGGCAGCATTTCTCTTCCTCCAAACACGGCGAGTTGAGTTCATGCCAAAGAGCTCAATTTTTGTCTCATCTGACCACAGCACCTTCTCCCAATCACTCTCGGCATCATCCAGGTGTTCACTGGCAAACTTCAGACGGGCCGTCACATGTGCCTTCCGGAGCAGGGGGACCTTGCGGGCACTGCAGGATTGCAATCCGTTATGTCGTAATGTGTTACCAATGGTTTTCGTGGTGACAGTGGTCCCAGCTGCCTTGAGATCATTGACAAGTTCCCCCCTTGTAGTTGTAGGCTGATTTCTAACCTTCCTCATGATCAAGGATACCCCACGAGGTGAGATTTTGCGTGGAGCCCCAGATCTTTGTCGATTGACAGTCATTTTGTACTTCTTCCATTTTCTTACTATGGCACCAACAGTTGTCTCCTTCTCGCCCAGCGTCTTACTGATGGTTTTGTAGCCCATTCCAGCCTTGTGCAGGTGTATGATCTTGTCCCTGACATCCTTAGACAGCTCCTTGCTCTTGGCCATTTTGTAGAGGTTAGAGTCTGACTGATTCACTGAGTCTGTGGACAGGTGTCTTTCATACAGGTGACCATTGCCGACAGCTGTCTGTCATGCAGGTAACGAGTTGATTTGGAGCATCTACCTGGTCTGTAGGGGCCAGATCTCTTACTGGTTGGTGGGGGATCAAATACTTATTTCCCTCTGCAGAATGCAAATAAATTCATATACTTTCCACAATGTGATTTTCCGGATTTAATTTGTGATGTGCTATCTCTCACTGTTACCAATAACCTACCCTTCAATTATGGGCTGCTCATGTCTTTGTCAGTGGGCAAACTTACAAAATCAGCAAGGGATCAAATACTTATTTCCCCCACTGTATGCCTTGCTGTTTCTGAATTCTCCTCCCTTTCTTTCTTTCATTTAATTCACTCTTACCTCTTCCTCTTAGATAAGGCGCTCATTTTTGAAGCATATGGTCGTCTCAAAATACCCAAATGGATGTCCATGTTCTTGAAACATTCAAGTCCCAATTTTGCAAATGCTGAAAAGGGACATTTGGGGCCGATTCTGTTCAATATAGGGTTAGAAGCTAAAGTTTGCCTTTTTGCGGATGACACCAAGATTTGTAACAGAGTGGACACCCCAGAGGGAGTGGAAAACATGAAAAAAGATCTGCAGAAGCTAGAAGAATGGTCTAATGTTTGGCAATTAAAATTCAATGCGAAGAAATGCAAAGTGATGCACTTAGGGGGTAGAAATCCACAGGAGACATATGTGTTAGGAGGTGAGAGTCTGATATGTACAGACAGGGAGAGGGATCTTGGGGTGATAGTATCTGAGGATCTGAAGGTGACAAAACAGTGTGACAAGGTGGTGGTTGTAGCCAGAAGGTTGCTAGGCTGTATAGACAGATGTGTGACCAGCAGAAGAAAGGAGATGTTGATGCCCCTGTACAAATCATTGTGTTCAGTTTTGTTGGCCGTATCTTGCTAAGGATGTAAAAAAAATTGAAGTGGTGCAAAGAAAAACTACAAAAATGGTATGGGATTTGTGTTACAAAACATATGAGGACAGACTTGCTGACCTGAACATGTATACCCTGGAGGAAAGGAGAAACGGGTGATATGAAACAGACGTTCAAATATTTGAAAAGTATTAATCCGCAAACGAACCTGTTTCTGAGATGGGAAGGCGGTAGTACTAGAGGACATGAAATGAGATTGAAGGGGGACAGACTCAAGAAAAATGTCAGGAAGTCTTTTTTCAGGGAGAGAGTAGTGGATACTTGGAATGCCCTCCCACGGAAGGTGGTGATAAAAACGGTAACGGAATTCAAAAATGCGTGGGATAAACATAAAGGAATCCTGTTCGGAAGGAATGGATCCTCAGAAGCTTAGCGGAGATTACAAAATAAAATCATTAAAGTAGGATTTGAACACAGGTCTCTTGGGACACATGCTACTGCACTAACCACTAGGCTGCTCCTCTGCTCTGCATGAATGTCTGTGTGACCATTTGCTAAGAATGTTGCTATACTGGAATCCATGTCCTTTGTTCCTTGGCATTCATAATTTGGACATTCCAGTTTGTAAAATGGCAGTTCATGCTGAACGTCTCCAGCACATGGACCTCCATTTCACGTATTTTCAAAAAGGAAATCTTGATGTATTTCCTGTTTGAAAATACATGCGAGATGGATATCCATTTTGGATTTTGTGACCTAGATGTCCCTATTCTGAATTGGACATCCTTTCGAAAATGCCCCTCTACAGTCATACTCGATATACTAGAGGCCGACCAAAACTATTTTTTTCAATTTTGGATGAAGCCGAACCTACAATCAAATTTTGTGGCTTGGTGAAACCATGCTGCACCCTCTCCCTTCCTCCAAACAGGAGCAGCTCTCCTCCCAGCCAGCTCACCTCCAGGCCCATCCCCATCCCCTCAGACCCCTTGTCCCACATCTCCCAGAACAAAAGCGAGGAACAAAGGCAAAGCCAGACCTCTTACCCCTGGCTTACCTTACAAGCATTGGTGGTTCAGTGGGGGCAGGAGTGTTCCACACTCTCCTCTGCCTCTGCTCACTCCAGCTGCATTGTCAACATAGCTGCTAAGACTTCAAGCAACAGTCTCAAAACTGCCACCAGAAGTTTTGAGAGCCATGTTGAGATTGGAGCTGGCATGGATAGGCAATCTGTACTACCCATACAGGCTCCAATATCAACATGGCTGCCAAAATATCTGGTGGCAGAGCACTCCTGCCCCCACTGCACCACAAATGCTTTTAAGGAAAGCCTGGGGGTGGGAGGTCTAGCCCTTTGGGGGTAGGGGGTGTAGGGGCCTTGGACCTTAGATGGGAACTGCTCACAGTGGAAAAGGAGAGCAGGGGCTTCACCAGAATTTCAGTACCAGCTAAAAATGGCAAAAGTTAAAAAGGACCAAATTAGGATTTCAGGTCAGTTTCACAACCAAAATCAAAAATATAATCACATGATGTTTGGAAACATCAACCCTGATAGAAACTATATAGTATGGATTACTATAAGAAAGTCTTTGATAGCTTCCCATACTCCTGGACTATAAATTGCCTTGAATTGTACAACATAATCCCTGAATTGATCAAGTCCATTAATTTCACCATGAAAATGTGGAAATTACACTCCATCTGATTTATGAAGATGTCAGCAAAGGTACCTGACAGTGGGGGAGGTTACTCTGGAGGCAATTTGGAAGGTTTTACAGGATTTAAATAAGGTGGTCTTCAAAACTGCCCAAGATACATCTCAAATTGTGAGTAAAGTTAATAATTTAACTATTTCATTAGAAAAAATCAAGCAGGAATTATTAAGCCATAAGCAACAAATGCAGCAAGAACTGAAAGACTTAAAAGCCACCACTGAGGCATTGATAACAGATAAATCTTTGGTACATAAGAAGATAGAACAAATAGAAAATTTTAATAGACGCTTGAACTTGAGAATACTGAATTTTCCTTTTGTGTTTGGAATGAGTCCATCGGATTTATTTAAAAAATACCTACAGGAAATACTCTTTGTCCAGCTTCAGCTATTCCCCCATATAATAAGATTTATTATTTACCGTTACCTAAACAGACAGAAGCTGATGTCAATGTTGAAGTTTTAGCATTTTCAAGGAATCTATCATTTCATCAACAAAATACTCAAGGAATTCAAGACATTTCAGCATTGTTAGAAGAATCAATCTCAGAACTGGCTCAACGTTGAACCCTAATTGTATCATTAGCCTTTGAGCAAGATCTGAACTCTATAATTAAAATGTACCACAAGACAGGAGGAAACAATTTTTGGTCTTTAGAGAAGAGACTAAGGCACTGGGAGCAACATTTCTACTAGCCTATCCGTGTAAATGATTAGTAAAATATTTGGGTAATGAATATGTTTTTTTTGAACCAGGACACCTAAAAAATTTTCTTGAAAAGAAAAAACTATCCAATAAACCAAAAGAGTAAAAGAAAGACAACTGATTAACTATTATGTATAATGGGATGATCTAGACCAGGCCATTTACTAATTTTATTTTAGATTTTTCTTTATATTGATCTCCTCATCTCTTACACGCCTCGCCTTAATTTCTGTTAGTGGTCTAAAGAAATGAAAAAAATTGATTGGGAAAAAGTATTGTAAGCATATTCCTTAGATATTTATGTTCAAAATTTTCATTGTATTTCTAAACATTTTTATCATGTAAAATTGTAAAATCAATTAAATAAATAATAAATAAATAAGGCATTTTGTGCAGGCGTGCTGAAAAATGATTCTGTGCGTGCCCAAAACACACACCTACACTACTGCAGGCCATTTTCAGCGCACCTTAGTAAAAACACCCCTATATTAAAAATGGAAGAATATTAATGGTGGAAAACGTTATTTTAGATAGTGCAGTGCATTCATCATTGTACTTTCATCAAATTTGTTTGAAATTCATGTAAGTTGTGCTTCCTGTAACTGGAGTGCACATGCAATGCATGCCAGAATATATTTTGTTTGATTGTTGTAATTGACTCCATTAGTTATAAAGGGGCAGTGCCACATGGATTGTGTGGACATTATTGATAAATGGGTATTCACACCCAGCCATATTCATCCCTACACCTCTGCAGGCCTCCCCTCCTCCAAGCCTAGCTGGTGATAGCATTATGGCTGCACTGGTAGGAGAAGGCAGGGGTGGAAGGAGAGCATTAAGAGCTATGCCAAGTCCAGCATGCCTTATTATGATCCAACACAGAAGATAGCAAGCCATGCTAGTTGGGGATTGGCCAGTAGGGAGAGGGAACAAAGGGAGATAGAAGTTTAAAGGAGCTGCAGACATGGGAACTAGAAAAGAGGCCTGAGCCTATCAGCCCTCTTAGCATCTCGCACGTTTTGCTATCCAATATTATTTATTTATTTGTTGCATTTGTATCCCACATTTTCCCACCTTTTTGCAGGTTCAATGTGGCTTACATTATGCCATAATGGTGATCGCCATTTCTGGAATGAGAAATACAAAGTGGTCTTGCATTAAAGTTCATAAATGATAGAGTTAATTATAGAGTAAGTTAGATAATAAGTTCATTTCTGGCGTGAGAAATAAGGTGGCAGTGCGTTAACGTTCGTTAGTGACAGAGTGACTGAAGCAGTCAGGTATAGAGAGTTCGGTTTTGTCTGGTTCTGGAGGAGTTTCGTTAGGTAATGTATATCACGTTTGTTAAATATCAATTATACAATTTTGTTGTAATCATGCAGACCGATTTTAGATACTATATAGAAATCAGACTTGAAACATCTATGTCAAATTTCAGTAGCATTTTAGAAAAGAACGTACAGACATAGAGCCTTTTCTGAAATATATGTAGGAATGTACGTGTATGTACTGGTTACCTGCACAGAAAAGCAACCATTTTACATCTGTCAACATCTAAAACATCAATGAAGGCAACTCAGCAGCATGAAAGTTGATATTTCATAACCTAGGTGTAAGTGCCAACACAGACATGTATGTGTGCTAATATAGAAACCTACATGTCTAAATGATCCATATTAAGTACACAGAGCCACAGTCATTCAGCACTGTTAATTTGGGAGAGAGGGAATAACAAACACTGGTGGATGAAGAGGACAACCTCCCCTCAAATCCCTCCTCGAGTGCTACCAAAACAAGCAGTGATATTTAGTATACTGAATAAGTATATGTTGTTATTCCTTTATGCTTGTATATGTTAAATGACATGTACTCCTGCTGATGTGGGCTTGAGAATTGTTTTTTGTTTCTTTGAGGGATTATTTCCTATGCGGTTTATCATTATATACATTGTAAACTTATAAAGATTTGAAAAAAAAAAAAACTCATACAAAACCTATATATACACAACTGTAGTAACATGAGTGAGGGTGTGCTTTGGCGTCAACACAGTTATACACACACAGGGTTTGCAAGTTATAGGAAATACTTTATTGCTATGATTCAGCATCTGTACACCTGTTACTTCACAGGATTTAATCCAGCACTAGTAAAGTCTCTTTATTTCTTTCACATATCACTGTCAATACTCTCTTCCTGGGGCTGGCATCTAGCCTAGCTCAACAATGTAGCTACTAATGCTGTTTTGGTTTCTGTCTGCACACACACCACAATCAAGTACTCTTTTGGCTGTCTTCCTTACATGTGCGCTATAATGTTTGTCAAACAAAGGCAGGAGGAGGTTTTCAGGTCTATGATTATTGACAATCACAGACAAGGGATTTATTTCGAGATCACTATTCAGTGATAGATCCCGGTGATTTATGAGACCTTTTCCTCCTATTAGTATCCCCTCACACACCAGTTAGTAGGAAACAGGCTGTTATACAGTCTACTTTGTTTGTAGCAGATTTTGTACCAACCACTAGATATCTGAAAGCCATTACAGTTTATCTATATGTCTTCCCTACATGTACATGTAATCCTTGGAGGCTGAGAATTAAATAGTTTCCCAGCCCAAGGAAACTACTGAACTCTATTTCTCTTCCCTAACACTTCTCTCAGGTACTGTAGCCTCAGTTGCCAGTCTCTTCCCTGACACTTCTCTCAGTTATTGTAGCCTCAGTTGTCACTCCCTTGGAGACCTCTTGACTCGGGGCCTCCCCCATGGATACTTCTTGATTCAGGGCCTCCCTGATCTGCGTTACCTCAGGATATTTAACCACCTCTTTGCCTGATTCCCGCCCCTCTGATTCAGCAGGTATAACTCCACCTATCCTAAGGTGGCTCACTATCAGTCTCATGGGCCGATGATCAGAAGCAATCGCAGGCGTTAGAGCCTGTTAGCACCATACTAGTGCCAGCATTTGCTACCGCCCCGTGATCAGAGACCCTGAGTGCATGAAACAACAGCTCGGAGCTGGCGTTAGGGTTTGCAGACCATTGGAGAGGAATGGTGAGCCCTGTCCAGCATGCATTTGCATGCTAGCTGGCCCCCATTCCCCCCAATGCAGCATCCCCGACAGGGAACCAAACCAACCCACCAGCAGCAGGGGGCTGGAGATCCGGTGGATCTCCAGTCCCCCCCCCCCCCGACACAGGTTCAGGGGGTGCTGGAGACCCAGGGTGCACTGGGCAGGGGTGGGCACCGCCATTTTGCAGGCGGCACCAATGGAAGAGGAGAGAGGTCACCTCCTTCCTCCAATTGCAGGTAGGGAGGTGGGGAAGGGCCGCTAGACCACCAGGTGAGGGGATTTACCCATGGCCCACTGGGCCACCAGGGACATTGGTGGGATGCTGGGGAGGTTAGGGGGCCTGGAGACCCACCAGATCTCCAGACCCACCCTGAATCTGTGTCAGGGGGGATCGGGGGGGGGGGACCGGTCTGCCAGACCTTTAGCCCCCTGTTGCTGGGGGGAGGGGGAGGGTTGGGGTTCCTTACCCATGGCCCACTGGGCCACCAGAGACATCGGAGGGATGCTGGGGGGGGGGGGTTAGAAGGGCTGGAGACCCACCAGATCTCCAGCTCCCCCTGAACTTGTGTTGGGGGGGGAACGGAGGTCCGCCAGACCTCCAACCCCCGTTTCACTTGACCTGGGCAGGGGTAGTTGGAGGTCTGTTGGTCCCATTGACCTCCAACCCCTGTGTTAGACAAGTCTGGGCTGTCAAACCAGTGCGGGAGGATTGTCAAGTGTGGGAGGATGCGCTCAGGCACAATCCTCCTGCACTTCTACCTCATGATCAGAGAGAATTGCGTGCTTAAATTTGCATGCAATTATCTCTGATCATAGGTCCGATAAAGCCCCACACTGTTCCAGTGCTATTTAGAACAGTGCGGTGCTTTTCATCATCTGCCTATCAGTGAGGGAGTGATCCTATGGGAACACGGTTATGTACCATCCACTCCCTCACATCAAAATTGATCTCTGATCACTAGCGCGCATTTCCCTTCTGAAATGGGAATCAATGTGTATTTCATGGTTCTGTCGCAGTCCTGCCCAAACCCTGCCTACTTGAGGATATTGCAGGTTTATGTGTGTAAATCCTGTCTTTGTAAAATTGGGTTTTAATGTTTATTCTGTTATACATGTGTAAATGCATATATTTAAACAAATAAATCACGAATAAGGCTTCTAAAATAAGGGCCTTATTGTGTTATGAATATTTAATAGGTTTGCCACAGGATGGATAGGCAAGCCTACTAGGATGAGGTTGGACAGTCCATGTAAAAACCCTTGGTGCCTAGATTCCTTACCCTTGATTACACAGGCCAAGAAAGGGATGGTAATCTTGTTCGGTGGTGCAGATATTCCAAAAACTCCCTGCTAATTACTTATGTCTATGGTCCTTTTTATCACAACATGGTGTGACTGCACCTCAAATACTGTGTGCAATTCTGGTCACTGTATCTAAAAAAGGTTATAGCAGAATTAGAAAAGGTACAGAGAAGGTTAAAATGGCTAGAATTCTTCAACTTGGAGAAGAGACAGCTGAGGATAAACATGATAAAAGTCTAAAATACTGAGTGGAATATAAATGGTAGATGTGAATCATTGGTTTACACTTTCCCAAAAAAAATACTTGGACTAGGAGGCGCACAATGAAGCTACTAAGTTGTAAATTTAGAACATTTTCTTCACTAAGGGGGTCTTTTACTAAATAGAGACGCCAATATATTCCTATTGGCGTCTCAAACATTTAGCGTGCACATATTTTTAGCACGCGCTAAAAACGTAAGCACGCCTTAGTAAAAGATCCCTACAATGTGCAATTAAACTCTGGAATTCATTGCCAGAGGTGGTGGCAAAAGTATTTAGCTTAGCAGGGTGTAAATGTGACTGGCGGTTGGCTACAGTGTTTCACAGACACTGGCAGACTAAGGGGTAAGAGTAAACAGAATTCTTTATTACTATGTTCTAACGTACCAAAGCCTGTTGCATCACAGCTTAGTGCAGTGCTATCAGTGTTGTTATCAAACCCTTAACACAAAACCCCAAGCAAACACAGTCCAATACATGCAGTCTGGACTCACAACATCTGAATCTCCAAGGTAGTTGCAGAACTTCCTACCTTGATTGTCTTTCCCAAATAGACTCCGGAGATATTAGCTTAAGGGCCACTCGGCATCCCCAGATACTATAGCCCAGCCAACTCCTTGGAAGAATTCCTTCTCGCATACCCTTCCTCCAGGAGATCTCTTGCCTTGGGACCTCCCTCTCTCTCACTGAGCCACGCCCTTCTGACTCAGGACCTGCATTGGCAATTTAGAGCCCCCTGCTTTTTCAGTCAGCTAAACTGCACCCTCTTAGTGCCACCTGTGTAAGGTATCATTCCTAGGGACACCTGTTGCTATACCACTCTCTGCCTCACATACTCTCCCCTCAGCTTAACCATACCAGGTTGAGCACTTGCCATACCCTGGGTCACCCTACCTAGGGGTTCCAGGGTAGCACTCACTAGGGACTCCAAGGCTCCCACTGACACCCGGGGACAAACAATCTGTCCTTGGGCCAAACCCAGACACCTATCCTGGACAGGTGCTATGTCCATCACTACCATGTAGACAGAGCACAGCAGCCATTGGGCTCCATCACACCAATGGCCTTGCATCATCAGGACTTGGCCATCTCTGAAGTCAAAACCTTCTTTCCCTCTTCTTCACCATCTATGATGCCCTCGCTGAGCCTACTTAACCTCTGTTGGGAGTCTTCTCCTTTTTTTGGCAGGGAAGCACCACCACAGGTTAGTATGCGTTCTTCTGCAGCTCCCCACTATAATTGCACGCTGGTTCCTAGGTCCAGGGTAAACTTCTAGCACCTGCTATAGGGGTTGGTCATTTTCCACAGTGATTTCTGACCTTTTCTTCACACTGTTGCTGTCTTGTCCATGAGGTACCTCACTCTGCAACTCAGCAGTCTTGACTGTCGCCCCTACCTCTGGGGTGTCAAAGTGACCATTCTCTTCAGTATCAGTCAGGTTACACTCTTTCTGCCCTGATAATTCCTCAGCATCATCATCATCTACTCTTGAGATTTCAACTCTCAGTGCTCTTGAGGCAAAGCAAACTCTGGGCTAGCAATCTGTACTTCTTTCAGTTGCCTTTCCTTCCGCTTTCTTCTGTCCTCTCTCAGCTGTTCCTCAAGTCTTTGCTTATGTTCCAGTAACACAGCCTTTGCTCAAAATTCCTTTTTGAGCTGGGCCCTCAGATTCTTCACCTCTTGTAATGATTCTGGGTGAAACTCTAACATGAAACCTATAGGTTTCCCATGCAGAGAACTTCACTAAATGTTCTTTAGCTGCTTCTTGGTGGCTTCCTCATTGGCTTGTAGCAACTCACTTAAAACTTCTGCATTCTTGGTGACTGTTCTCTAAAACTCAGGGACACTGGACTGGCCCTCCCTCTCACTACTGGTCAGGTCACTCTCTATTCAGTGAGACCCTTCTGATACTAGTTAACACTCGGTTTGCCACTGAACCACTTCTGAAACTGCTTTGAGTAGAGCTCCCTGATGTCTACTCTTCATTTTGAAGGTACTTTGTGCATGAGCCCCTTTAAGCTCTCGGCTAGCCATCTGTAAGGCATCAGCCATGCCCTTCATAATTCCCAATGCTTACTATAGCTGTCTTTTAAATCTTCCACTTGGAGAGACATCGCCCTGGTGCGAGTCAGGACATGAGTCTCCTGTATCTGCCATTTTTCCTTTGCTCTCCTCCTATCTTCTCTCAGTTGGTTCTCCAGCCAAACTTTGGAGTAGTTCTCTTAAGCTGGGTAGCCATATACTCCAACTCCTTTGAGGTCTCCCTCTACAGACCTTCATCTGGGTTAGCTGGGTTTCTCTCTGGGCCAGCTGGCCTTAGCAAACGCTGGAGAGTAGAATGCAAACACTGCATCTTTTCTTGGTGCTCAAGTGCACTGACATACTCCATGCACACCTTCTTTTGCATTTCTGTCAGCTGCCGGGTCAACAACCCATTCACTTATATCAGATAGACTCTAGCTGGGCTGCTTTTTCTTTCTCACAGGCCCTTTCCTCCTGGAGGCTCAACTTTTCACTTCACTCTGGAGCTTAGTGTTCAGATTCTCCAGAATCTGTTTCTTTGCTTCCAGCTCTTCTCAATTTTTCAAGACTTCTGTTAGCTGCCCATCTTCCTGCTTCCTCAGTGTCTCAGTGGAGGATTTCACACAGTTTACCTGCTCTTGCAGCTGGGTAACCTTTTTTGTCTTCTGCATCAGACAGCGCCTCAACTCTGTGGCCTGTTCTCTGTTACAGCTTAGAGATAGGACTTCCTGGGTTATAGCCTTCAGTTGGGCTCTCTGCCATGCATTCTGACTCTGCGAGCACTCTCTCCTTCCACAACTCTGTAGCTTAAGGAGAATTCCAAAGCCTGGAGCTCCCCCAGCCTTGCTTGTATTCCTGTCTCTGCAGGGTCCCTTCCCAAGGACTTGACACTCAGTTGCCTTATCTGTTCCACCTGCTGTTCAATGGTTTCCTGTAATCCTTTTTGTTCTGTTTATATAGCAGTGTAGATACACTGTAATTCCTCCACATATTTCCTAGTTTGCTGTGTAAGAGCTCCCATTAGCTCCTCTTTCTCTCTTGCCAGGTCCTGCAGCCTCCCACTTTTCTCTTTGACTGTGCAACTGGTCCCTTAACCTCTACCAGTTGCTGTTGGAGGGACGTCTTTTCTTCAATCCTCAAGACACATTCATTGGCCCCCCACCAGTATATGCTGGAGTGCTGACTTGAAACAACTACTCTACTCCAGGATTCCCAACTACTCCAGATGCAGCTTACAATGCAGCAACTTCTATCCTCAGCCCACAGCTTGGAATCTCTGCTATGGGTTCAGGAGCTGGCCTTGTTTCAGGACACCCATCTCCACTTCTGGCTGTAACTTCCACTCCAATCAAGTTCCCAGAGATGCCAAGTTCCAGACTAGAGATTTGGGGCCAGTCCTGGTTTTGAATTTACAGTCCAAAGCAGTGTGGGATTTGTAGTGTCTGACCCTTCCATAATGCACCAGGATGGGGTGATTAGAAATCCAGGGCTGGGCCAAAATCTCCAGCCTGGAGCTGGGTAACTTGGCTTCTCTGAGTTCCTGAATTGTCCCAGTTGTAGCTTATCTGGCAGCAGTTCAGCCTTTAATACCTTTCACAGTACCCAGCTTGTGGCTTTATACTTCTTTGCTCTGCAGTTTCTTAGAGCCAGCTTCTTAATAGCAGCCCCAGTTCCAGCTCTACTCCTAGAGTCTGAACTGGCTTTTCCTAGTTGCTCCAGTACCAGCAGCAGCCTTACTTTCACTTTGGCACTAAAGTTTTCTCTGCTTCTGACTAGCTTCTGCTGATTACTCTCAGGTATAGTCTGCAGCTCAATCAAGCTCCCAGAACTCTGCTGTTTGTAGCTCAATCTGAAACCACAAAGCATTTCCCTCACTCTGTGCTTTCAACAGGGAACAGCTTCCCATGTACTTGCTTCACACTTTTAAACTTTCCCTCCCTCTCTTCCACCTTGATAACTCTCCTGGCTAAGTGTGGTGGCTTGTATAACAGTCCCAAACACACTATGTTGCACATATCTGGCCCCTCCTGGCCAGTCTTCCTGTGTACTCCAGAGTTTACTTGCTGCACTACAGCACTGCGTACGTTTTGAAAACCCCAGATAAAAGAAAACCTGCTTGTCCAGTGCTTGCTAACTCTTATATCCTTGGCTTTCTAAGGTGGGGCTACTCTCCTTTTTTTTTTTTTTACAAAAAACTCTTCCCCCAGTTGTACTGGGCTCCAATCCATGTCTCTTCTGCAGAGATACAAAAAATCCTACCACTGCCACAATATGTAAGTATGACTGGTGGTTGGCTACAGGATTTCACAGATACTGGCAGTCAAAGGAGTAAGAATAAACAGAATAATTATTTCTTACAGTGTTCTGATGTACAAAATTCTATTACATCACAGCTTAGTGCACTGCAATCTGTACTTGTCAAACCCTAAATACAATGTCACTGTTCCAAACACAGGGTTGCCTTCAAGATAATTGCAGAACTTCCTACCTTGATTGTCTTTCCCACATAGACTCAGGAGATATTAGCTTAAAGTCTACTCTGCTTCTGTGAGCCTCCCCCAGGTACTCTAGCCCAGCCAACTCCTTGGGAGGATTTTTCACTCACAGCCTTCCTCCAGGACACCTCTGCCTCAGGACCTCCCTCTTTCTCACTTACTCAGGGCATTAAACCTTCCTTCCTTGTTGTGGCCCATTCTATCAAGCAGTTAAACTGCACCCTCTTAGCACCACCTGCTGTAAGGTGGTTAACCTGCACCTTCAGTGATGGAGTGTTCTTAGGGACACCTGCGGCTATACCACTCACTCCCTTAGACAGGGTTTCCTAAAAGAAAAATCTGTAAGTCATTATTAAGATGGACTTGGGAAAATCCACTATTTTTTCTAGGTTAAGCAGCATATCTTTTTTACTCTTTTGGTATATTGCCAGGTACTTATGACCTGGACTGGCCACAGTTGGAAACAGGACACTGGGTTTGATGGACCTTTCATTTGTCCCAATATGGCAAGGCTTATGTTCTTATGTCCTGTTAATGTGGGATGGATCACCCTGGAATAAGTTAGTGTTACCTGGCAGAGAAAAATTATGCATGCTCGGGTACTAGGTTAGAGTCTCTTAATCAGGCATTTTCAATAAAGCTGCAACCTTTATTTTCTAAATAAGCTGGATTCTATTTCATTTTATTTTGTCTGCTTTCATGGCAGGGTAAGGGAGGCCAAGGTCACGGCTGCCTCAGTTACATGTATGCTTTAATGTTTTGTGTAGCTTAATTGAGGTTTAACTAAAAACATGACTTTTTATGGGATTCATATTTGACTTGGACTAGTAGTTGATGCACATGCAAGACACTTCTCTAGGGGCTTACATTTGTATTCTGTCTTTATTCCTTTCATCTCAATAAAAGGTAACGTAATTTCCTATTGTACACATTTGGCTGTTGCTGCTTTCCTGCACAGAAGGGATGATTTCTCCAAGTGCAGTACAGAGCAGTAAGCACAAATGCAGAAATGCTTCACTAGAAACATGAAAAAGAAGAATCAGATCTGAGCAACCGTGGTTAGGAAATAGAACTAGAAAAAAAAAACCCTCTCTCTGATCATGCACTGACTAAAGGCAAGTTGTGCTGAAACATTTCAGCACTTTGAACCACAGCCTCTTTGATGTCCAAGTTTTTAATATTTGAAAGAACGTCCATACCTGGCATCTGTATTAAAATAAGAGAGCATCTGGACTGCAGAATTAAAATAGCATATTTACCAAACTTGTTCTTAAAGGACAGATGATATAGTAATTTATAAAGCCGTGTACAATAGAAACCCACTAATGTACATATATGTGCTTTATGCTTTTCTCTGCTTTCATGAACTTCAAACAGAACCACAGATTCGGCCATGATTTCCTTTTCATCTTTTACATTGCAGAAACTCAAAACATATGCATGATCCACACGCTTGCAATCTGGTCCTGCAGGTAAATAGTTTCATATGCAGAAGGATGGTTAACATATTAACGGTCCTCCCTGGACTCTACATCTTATGTAAACTTTTTGCACTTTTATCAAGCTTAAATTGCATGACAGTTTTTGTTTTGCATTTTCAGAGAAAAGCATTGTTCCAAGGTGCAATATTATATAATACAATCTCACTTTATTTCTTATACAGTTCATTTTAAACCAATTCCCTGGGTTAGATGCTATCAAGTTTGGTATAATGAGATTAGTTGGTATTAGTTTGCAAATGTGCAAAAAAAAAATTTGAAACCTGAGAGCATTGGTGCCATCAAGACTTCCCTGCTGACTGGCATTCACCCAATTTTTATAACTCTTCATAATTTAAACCCCTTTAAAAAAAAACCTAAAATTACTATATTCAGGGACATGGTAAACGACAGCAGACTAAATTCAAAATGGCCCATCCAATCTGCCCAAAAGCAATTAATCCACATTGGCTGAATGCGCACACAGATGCAACACCATCTTCTCCTTCCCCAGTATCTGTCACACAACCTTTCAAAGTTTTGCCATTGCCTTTTAGGGTTGTAACTGCCAGTCCATGCAAATTACCCCAGCGCTTTCTTTCTCAGAGATCTGATTGAATTATCCACCTGCTGATTAGGGTTTGACTGCTGCTCTGTATGGTTTGCCTTATGTATTCTTGGAAGCACAACACATAGATACCTAGATATAGAGATATGCGGATGAATCATGTTACATGTGATTTTATAAAAGCTCTGATATGAAATACCTATGGATTATCAAATTACTTTTTGTTCATGTGTTTTACATTGATGAAAAATAGCCACTGCAGTTCTATGTCAAAGCAACATTTTTTTTTTGGTGTAGTATGATTGCAGATGTGGAAAGGTGCTCATAATGAATCAGGCATAGTTTTGTTTCTTTGTGCATCTGGAATGCAGAGGATTTTTAAGTCACCAGGAACTAATGCTACACAGTCTCAGGTTTGTGATTAATTTAATATTTTTCCCCATCCCCCTCTCAAACTCTTGTGCCATTCATCACCATAATGTCAGTACTATAATCCCAAAATGATTTATAAAGTCAAGATTTTTTTCTCATTTCTAAAACACTATGAAGACATCAAAGAGCTTGAGATATAAACATCAAAGAGCCATCCAAATTGGAGATTTCTGGCTAAGACAGTTTAGTTCATATAATATCCTTTGGTTTTCTGAGGATTAAATTACAGCATATAAAATTCTTGGAATCTGGCTAAAGAAGGAGCTCTGTGTGTTTATTATTTATTGCCCTATGATTCTTTGGTAGGCAAAAGAAAACCTTTGTGGTAGCGCAGGTCCCATCTTTTCAATTTATCGGGCCTGGAATGAATTATAGTGAAATATTAGAAGTACAAAGATTTAATCCTACAAGGCACACAATGATAAGTTAAGTGAAGAAATGTTTGTACATTAGCTCAGCCTAATGATGAAAGGAAAACACTTGTTTCTTCCTTGGGAACACTACTAAAAGTGTAACTTAATTGAATCCCTGCAAAAAAAGATATTAAACCTGTTTACAGGACAAATTTGAATAATGAAACAAACAAAGAAAAACCCCCTAAAACTTGATATATTAAACAAGTTAACAATTAGATAGATACTTTCCCTCACACATCATGGAGAAACACAGCCAGTCAGCAAATAATTATAAACACATGATTTTGGACTTCAAGGGCCTCAGCTTAACATTAACTAAACATATGGCAATACCTGGGTCAATAAAAAAAATACAAGAACCTCCCCCCACCTTCACTTCCCTTCCAATTGCCTAGAGCAGGGGTAGGCAACTCCGGTCCTCGAGAGTCGCAGGCAGGTCAGGTTTTCAGGATATCCACAATGAATATGCAGGAGATAGATTTGCATACCATGGAGGCAGTGCCTATCCCTAGCCTAGGGTGATGACCCTCCATTCCTCAGCATGATAGGCTGCACCTAGGCCAACCAGTTCTTCAGGAAACAAAACCTTGAAACTGGGACAAACTGAGACCCTGCAATAGTCCATCTGCAGGTATAATTAGTCCTACTCATACCAGTGCCATGGAGGGGCATAATTGAACAAAAACGTCTATCTCCATGGGCGTTTATCTCCGAGAACGGGTCCGTGAAGGGGCGGACCGAACCGTATTTTCGAAAAAAATAGACATCCATGTTTTATTCGACAATTTGTGAGCTGGGCGTTTTTGTTTTTCAGTGATAATGGAAAATGAAAGCGCCCAGGTCAAAAATGAATAAATCCAAGGCATTTGTTCGTGGGAGGGGCCAGGAGTCACAGTGCACTGGTCCCCTTCACATGCCAGGACACCAACCGGGCACCCTAGGGGGCACTTTTACAAAAACAAAAAAAAAAGGTAAAAGAGCTCCCAGGTGCATAGCACCCTTCCCTTGGGTGTTGAGCCCCACAAATGCCCCTCAAAACCCACCGCCCACAAGTATACACCATTACTATAGCCCTAAGGGGTGAAGGGGGGCACCTACATGTGGGTACAGTGGGTTTGGGGGGCGGTTTGGAGGGCTCCCATTTACCAGCACAAGTGTAACATGTGGGGGGGGGGATGGGCCTGGGTCCACCTGCCTGAAGTCCACTGCACCCCCTAATAACTGCTCCAGTGATCTGCATACTGCTGCCAGGGAGGTGGGTATGACATTTGAGGGTGAAAATAAAAAGTTGTGAAACGGCATATTTTGTGGTGGGAGGGGGTTTGTGACCACTGGGGAAGTCAGGGGAGGTCATCCCCGATTCCCTCCAGTGGTCATCTGGTCATTTAGGGCACTTTTTGGGGTCTTATTCGTGGAAAAACAGGGTCCAGGAAAAGTGCCCTAAATTCTCGCTAAAAACGCATATTTTTCTTCCATTATCGGTGAAAGGCGCCCATCTCTGATCGCCCGATAACCATGCCCCAGTTCTGCCTTCACCACGCCTTTGACACGCCCCCATCAACTTTGTCCGCATCCACGATGGAGTGCAGTTGAAAACGTCCAAATTCGGCCTTCGATTATACCGCTTTATTCGTTTTTGTGAGATAAACGTCTATCTCCCGATTTGGGTCGCAATATAGACATTTTTCTTTTTCAATTATAAGCTGGATAGTCATCTAGTGCAACAGCACCTATTTGCACCATAACTCACCAATGTTTTCTGCTGCCAGTCAGGCAAGACAGATCATTTCTACTTTGAATAACTAATGGCTTGAGTATCCCATCTGGACATTATACAGTTGTGGATTTGTCTGTGTTCCCCTTCCCCTTCCTTACCCCCGAACTGAAGCACAATCTTGCTACACGTTCCAAAGCTTTTTAGTTAACATTAATAAATAATTCAGTTGTGATGTTTGACAAAGTAACTTATGTCAAGTGATAAAACACCCTAATCAAAATCCAAAACCCTATCCTAGCAAATAGGGGAATCACCTGGGATTGCAGGATAGAACCAATTTGACGATTTCATTTCTTATTTATTTATTGGGATTTATTAATCATGTCTATAAAGAGATTCACCCAAGGCTGCAATTCCACAATGGATATACCCTCAGTTTCAAGCTAGGAGTGATATTGCACCATCAAAATGTGCCAGTAAATAATAATAAATTAGCCCAGGATCATAATGATACCATTAATACTAAAATTCACCTTCTAAAATATGCAAAAATGTGCTCAGAAATCATATGTGCCCAATGTTATAACAACAGGTAGGCATCCATTTCTATCAGTGCACACAGTCCTTAGTATCAACATCTTACATCTGAGGTGCTTCCAAAAACATAGTAACATAGTAGATGATGACAGATAAAGACCTGTATAGTCCATCCAGTCTGCCCAACAAGATAAACTTATTATATGTATACCTTGTCCTTGATTTGTCCTTGCCATTTTCAGGGCACAGGCCATAGAAGTCTGCCTACTAGCTTTGTTTCCCAATTACCATTGTTGCCACCCAATCTCCACTAAGCTTCTGTGGATGTATTCTTTCTAAACAGGGTTCCTTTGTGTTTATCCCATGCATTTTTAATTCCATTCTCGGTTTCATCTCCCCCCCCCCCCCCCCCATGGGAGAGCATTCCAAGCATCCACCACCCTCTCCGTGAAGAAATACTTCCTGACATTATTCCTGAGTCTGCTCCCTTTTGACTTTAATTCATGTCCTCTAGTTCTACCGCCTTCCTGTCTCCGGAAAAGGTTTGTTTGCAGATTAATACCTTTCAAATATTTTAATTGTCTGTATCATATCACCCCTGTTTCTCCTTTCCCCCAAGGTATGTATGTTTAGGTCAGTGAGTCTCTTCTCGTACATCTTGCAATGCAAATCCCATATTATTTTTGTAACTTTTCTTTGAACTGCTTCAAGTCTTTTACATCCTTAGCAAGTGCGGTCTCCAAAACTGAACACAATACTCCAAGTGGGGCCTCACTAACGACTTGTAGAAGGGCATCAACATCTCCTTTCTTCTGCTGGTTATATCCTTCTCTATGCAGCCTAGCATTCTTCTGGCCACAGCCATCAACTTGTCACATTGTTTCTTCACCTTCAGATCCTCAGACACCATCACCCCACGGTCCCTTTCCTGGCTGAGCCGAGCACTCTCTTCTCCTATTTGTTACATCTCCTTTGGAATTCTGCACCCCAAGTGCATCACTCTGCACTTCTTGGCATTAATGTTTAACTATAGTGAATAGTGCTCAGACTGAGTGCATTACGATAGGATCCATCTCCTCTATAATGCACTATAGCAACACCATCGTGCGATATAAGCAGCTATCCTGTATCTGTTAACTGCAAATTTTCAACAGGTCATGGCCGGCCATGACCCGCTGAAAATTCACAGCCAGTTTTCGTGTATTTAACCGTCAAGGTACCAATTCTGGCTGGTTAAATGCTTTTGAATATCAGGGGGTATGTGCCATGATAGAAAAATATGTGCAGCGTTATTATAACATTGGGTACATCAATTTCTGAGCACATTTTTACACATTTTAGAAGGTGATTTGTAGTATTAATGGTATAAGTACATTAATCTAAACCATTTTTTAAACTTATATCAAACTATATCAAACAGTAATCAATGCAGCCCAGGTGGGTGCCCACCTGGTCATTTGACATATTCTCTCCATTTATGAGTATTAAATCCAGAATAACTTTTCCCTGGTATATTCCCTCACCATTTATGTAAGCAAAGTCCCTCAAAGGGCATCCACTATCTTTCTACTTTTTTCTAGGTTTGCAGATGGAATACTCCAATCCACAACCCGTAAGTTAAGGTCATCCAGTCTCAACACCTTCCCTTTCCTTCCATATTTGCAATATCATTGATCAAGTCTCTGTATAGTACCACACCACCTCCCCTTTACAACACAGTCCACAGGGCTTTCTCTTTTCCCCAAATTCCCTTACATTTTACTTGCTTCTATATTGTCTTTTACATAAAATCTCAAATTGGACATATTTCAAACACTAAAATGAAAATAAAATGATTTTTTTCTACCTTTGTTGTCTGGTGACTTTGTTTTCCTGACCATGTTGGTCCCAGTCTCTGATTCTGCTGCTCTCTATCCATTCTCTTAACTCCATTTCCAGGGCTTCCTTTCCATTTATTTCTTTACTTTCCTTCATTTCTTGCCCTACATCCATAAGTAAAAGCTGGGTCCTCCTCCGTGGAATTGACTTGAGGAGGAATAACTTGGATCCAGCTTTTGCATATTTTCTCCATCCATGTGCAATTTTTCTCCTCTCTTCCCTTTCCCTCATCTCCATCCACGTGCATCTTCTTCTTTTCTCTTTCCTTCCCTCCATCCATATACAGCATTTCTCCTCTCTCTTCTCTCCTCTGTATCCATATCCAGCAATAATTCTCTCTCCCCTCTCCTCCATCCAAGTCCAGCATTTCTCCTCTCTCCCCATCCATCCCTCCATCCGTCCATATCCACAATTCTCCTCTCTCCCCTGCCCTCCCCTCCATCCATCCATGTCCAGCAATTCTCTATCTCCTGCTCTCCTCTCTATCCATTTCCAGCATTTCCCCTGTCTCCCCTGTCCTCCCCTCCCATCCATGTCCAGCATGTCTCCTCTCTCCCCTGCCCTCCTATATTTCATGTCCAGCAATTCTCCTCTGTCCCCTGTCCTCCATGTCCAACAATTCTCTCTTCCCTCTCCTCTCCTCCCATCTAAGCCCAGTAATTCTCCTCTGCCACCTGTCTTCCCCTGCCATCCATGTCCAGTGATTCTCCTCTCTTCCCTGCCCTTCCCTCTCATCCATATCCAGCAATTCTCCTCTCTCCCTTGCCCTCCCCTCCCATCCATGTCCAGTATGCCTCCTCTCTTCCCTGCCCTCCCCTCCCATCCATGTCCAGCATGTTCCCTGCCCTCCCCTCCCATCCATGTCCAGCATGTCTCCTCTGCCGCCTGTCCTCCCCTGACATCCATATCCAGTGATTCTCCTTCCCCTGTCCTCCCCTGCCATCAATGTCCAGCAATTCTTCTCTCCCCCCTGTCATCCCCTGCTATCCATGTCCAGTAATTTTCCATCCCCCCGCCTATCCTCCTTCTCCTGCTACCTGCCTGCTTGAGAGTCTGGGCCCCAGTATCAGCTAGTGCAGCGATTAAGAAAGGCTGCCAGTGTTGGGGCCTTCCCTCTGCGAGTCTTGCCTACTTTGTTTCAACTTCCTGTTTCCGCAGAGGCGGGACTCACAGAAGGAAGGCCCCAATGCCGGCAGCCTCTCTTAATTGCTGCACTGTGCTGCTGAGTCACTAAAAAAGAGTAAGGAGGATCACGGGGAAGAGGGGAATGAGAGGAAGGGTTCAGTACTCGCCAGGAAAAAAAGGTGCTGGTACACCATACCGGTGTGTACTGGCACAAACAAAATCCCTGGATAAGGGAATTACTAAGGTGGGAATGATAAAATATGGGTACTGAACAAGGGAGTAAGGGTTAGGAGTTAAAAGCAGCATCAAAAAAGTGGGCTTTTAGCCTAGATTTGAAGACGGCCAGAGATGGAGCTTGACGTACCGGCTCAGGAAGTCTATTCCAGGATTATAGTACAGCAAGATAAAAGGAACGGAGACTGGAGTTAGCAGTGGAGGACAAGGGTGCAGATAAGAGAGATTTACCCATGGAATGGAGTTTCCGGGGAGGAATGTAGGGAGAGATGAGAGTGGAGAGGTACTGAGGAGCTGCAGAGTGAATGCACTTGTAAGTCAATAAGAGGAGTTTGAACTGTAAGCAGAAACAGATAGGTAGCATCCCTACCATCCTATCCAGTGTCCCTCTCCCTATCCTCCCCCCATTTCACTATCTCTTCTGTTCAGCATCCCCCTCTGTGTCGCTGTCCCTCCCCTTGTATGCAATATCACCTCTTTCTTGTTATGCTCTCTCCAAGCCCAACATCTCTTCTCTGATTTCCGTTCTCTCAACATGTCCACTTTCTCTTCTTTCTCTTCCCTTCCTTCTGCAACCCCCTGCCTGGCCTTCTCCTGACTTCAGGGGAGAGGGTGTGTCAGGGACTGAGAATGGGCATAGAAGTGCTATCCGGCTAGTGCACTGACATTACCAACAGGCTAACAGTTGTTTCAGAACAGCATGGTAACGCTCTTATTTGGAGCACTCAAATTTGATCACGTAACTCCATTATTGAAATCTGAACACTGATTGTCAGTGAAGTTCCAAATTCCTTTCAAGGTTCTGGTTCTGTTATTTAAAATTCATCATACTGGTCTTCCTTTGTTTTTGGATGGTCACTTGGTCTCTTATATGCCTTCTTGTGCTCTCTGGTCATCTTGCCAAAGCCAATTAGCAGTGCCTTTATTTCACCAGGTTCCTTTGGTCTCACATTGGAACTCAATGCTCAACATGGTTGATCCTCAACTTTGGAACCAACTGACGACCTCTCATATCTCAAAAAAATACTTAAGTGCTTATCTGAATTCCAGGTATCCATAGCACTGTACATTCAGTCACCCAAACACTAGTCGGCACAAAAGTTGATAAATCAATGTTTATAATCCACAATTTATAGAGATGAAGCCACACATATCCAACCATTCCTCGACAAGGGCCACTCATTTCACGTACTGCTACATCAGGAGGGAAGGAACTTAAGGAGTGTTTTGTACTAAGGTGAGCCAGCATTTTTAGCTCTCGCTAAATGCTGAGATGCCCATAGAAATATAATGGGCGTCTCAGCATTTAGTACCAGCTAATTTTTAGAGTGAGATAAAAACACCTTAGTAAAAGATCCCCTTATTGCTACGAATGCTCTTTCCCCAGTACAGGTTGGCATGAGGGGGGAGGGAGGGTCTATATGAAACTTTGGAGCGTTAATCTAGGGGGGTAGGGAGGATGCAGAACATTGTAGGGGGGGAAGTGGGAGGGCTGGAGGAGGGGAGGCAAGGAATGTGGGGGGGGGGGGAAGAAAGGGGAATGACCAAATAACACCAAAAATGCGTATTATTATATAAATACGGAAGACAATCCGTGTTAGGGATAAGTAATGTATCATAACATGGATGTATATGACCCGGTTGTCAACAATGTAATAGCTAGAATTTTTGTTAAACCCTGGAGAGGAAGCCACAAGAGTAAGGGCTCCTTTTCAGAACTGCAGTGGCTTTTTGGGTCACAAAATGTAGTGAGAACAAATGAGATAAGACTAAGATACGGGCCTAGAACACTATTAGAATTATTAAGCAACCTTATGATCATTCTCGTTAACTGCTAATTTGTTAGAATTGTAAATTTGGAAAGTCAGGGGGAGGAGGTAAAGGGTGAGGCGGGAGGGGGGTAAAACATTTCCTCAAAAAATTAAAAATGTTGATGGCAATTATTAACTCCTTTGTATTACTGAAAGCTGTATATTTTACTATACTTGTATTGAGTTAACTGATTGCACATGCTAAGTTGTTCCTTCAATAAAAAATGTTGAAACATAAAAACAAAACAAAACAAAAACTAAGCTTTAGTGCATAGGCACCTTAATTTTTGAACACATTCATTTACTTTATTTTCAACAGAAAGCCATATGTTTGTTAACATATTAAAATTAGTCCCCATTTTATAAACAAACCTCAATAAATATTAAGATGTACAAAATAGTTTTTTTTTTAATAAAAATAATTGCTTATAACCTATAACAACTTATTAGTGAGGTCTTCTCTGTAGTTAGGCAATAATAGGCTATGATGAAGTGAGGGCTATATTCATTTTAAAGGTAAGGTCTTATATTTGTGTTATTAATCAGCAGGCTGTAGCCTTTGTAAAGATCTTAACAATTTGAGTTGGATTTTACAAGATTAATGTTTGTAATATTTGGCCTTCCTTTAGGTCATGTATCATGTAAGCTTAAAACTCATGACTTCACTTGTTGTCGAGTCAATGCCAAATTGCCATACAATCCAGCGAGCAGGAAGGGCATTTTTTTTTGTTCTTGAATTATTTCCATGTTCTAGAGACTCTGCAGGGATTGTTATGGCCTCATTACTTGTGAGACACGATATATTTTGGAACATGATGATAAAAAGATATTTTAGAAGGCCTTTAGAAAAGGGCCTGGGTAACACAGTTTGACAATTTATATGGCTGAAGTGTTTCTATGAGCTCACTCTTGTCATATAAATTTCATGGCGTATGCTGCAGTAAGGGAGGGATGCAAGGTGCTTTACACTAGCATTTTTCTGCTGAAGTTATGATTCTATATCCATATAAATTAAAATAACTGGTAATTTATCACCAGAAGTGGTTACCTGGAACAAACTCAGAAAGACCCCAACGAAGATTTAATCATCAAACTAAAATATGTAATGTGTTTGTTTTCAGCTTTATGCCAAATAAGTTATTTTGAACTGCAGGCTAAAATAATAGATTTATAGATCTAAATGAAATTATATTCCTATTGAACTGCTGGTCTGTGCCTATACAGGAAAGACAAATAGGCAAGCTGTGTGTTATTATAAACAAATTAGAACATTCAAGCTGATCACAGCATAATTTACTCAAATATTTCAGAAGAAATTATCATCGGATCTTGTTCAAATTATTCTTTGAAAATCAAACTGAGGTCTTACTTAGAGCCCACAGTCATATTTGCTGATCTTTTCATCAATATGAACAATGGAAAATCATATTATTAAGCAAATACCTCATAATAATTAAACCCACTATTAGAAATATGATAGTGATTACTTTTGAACGCAAGCCAATTTTGGTTTACTTCTTTGGCCTTTGCATGAAGCACTTCCATTAGTATATGTCCTTTTACCCTTCCCAGGCTCTCTGAGGATATGTCAGCATGCTAACCCTGAAGTTTTGGAGAAATTTGTGATTTGTGAAAACTATAGCTGTTATTAGTAAAAGTACTTTGAGGTATCATTTTAAAAGTGTAGGACTCTTTTTCCTTAACGGAAGGCTATTTTAATTGACCCATTCATGGAGTGATTTTATGTGAAGCGTGTTTTACACACTGGAAAGGGCCTGGGTATATACATGTAAAAATTAGGAGCACAGAAGGAGCATGGAGAGAGTTTAACTACTTTAGCAAAATTTGAGCATACGTCATCCTAGGGCTATAATTTGGGCAGAATTACAATGTATTCATATAAGGCCTCTTTTACAAAGCCATGCTGCTGATTCTCAGTAAGGCAAATGAAGCCCATTCAATTCCTATGGGCTTCCTCTCATTTGCTGCGTACAAATTGCTAGCGTGGCTTTGTAAAAGAAGCCCATATTTTACAAAGTATACACATAGGGGTCAATTCTTCAAGAAAAGTTGCCTAAAGTTTATGAATTAAGCATAAACTCTGTAATGGCAATTAAAGGGTCTTTTTACTAAGCTGCGCTAATAGCATTTACTGCATATTAATCATTAGCATGTACTAAATCTGTTAACACACCTTAGTAAAAGGACTCCTAAGTGTGTAATTATCATTATAGAATACTAACGTAAGTCAGAATTTAGGCACCAACATTTAGGACGGACATCTTACACTATGTCTATGGTAGGTATAAGTGTGTGGGCCTAAATTTGGCACCTTGTGCATGTAACTGATAATATTCTATAAAGTGCATGCTAGAATAGACAGAACACCCATGACTCACCTATGCCCCTCCCATGTGAATGCACCCTGTACAGTTACGCACTAGACAATTTACACATGCACTTTTTAGACTACAATTATAACTCACATGCGTAACTGCAAATTAGTGCCAATTAGTGCTAAACTCAATTATTGATAGTTTTACCATTAAGCAACATTCAAGGGTAAATTAGGCAATAAAGTTACTCATGTAAGTGATATTATTACGGCAGGAGCAATTATTGCCACCTATTTAGGTGGTGGTAAGGCTCCCACATTAACCTCATGCTAACCAGACTGGTGAGTCTGACGTCTGTGCCGGGGAAAATGGTAGAGACCATTACAAAGAACAAAATTACAGAGCATATTCAAAAGCATGGATTAATGAGACAAAGTCAACATGGATTTAGTGAAGAGGAAATCTTGCCTCACCAATCTACTACATTCTTTTGAAGTGGTGAACAAAAATGTGGATAAATGTGAGCCGGTTGATATTGTGTATCTGGATTTTCAGAAGGCGTTTGACAAAGTACCTCATGAAAGACTCCAGAGGAAATTGGAGAGTCTTGGGATAGGAGGTAGTGTTCTATTGTGGGTTAAAAACTGGTTAAAAGATAGAAAACAGAGAGTAGGGTTAAATGGTCAGTATTCTCAATGGAGAAGGGTAGTTAGTGGGGTTCCCCAGGGGTCTGTGCTCGGACCGCTGCTTTTTAGCATATTTATAAATGACTTAGAGATGGGAGTAACTAGTGAGGTAATTAAATTTGCTGATGATACAAAGTTATTCAGAGTTGTTAAATCGCAAGAGGATTGTGAAAAATTACAAGAGGACCTTACGAGACTGGGAGACTGGGCGTCTAAATGGCTGATGACGTTTAATGCGAGCAAGTGCAAAGTGATGCATGTGGGAAAGAGGAACCCGAATTATAGCTACATCATGCAAGGTTCCACGTTAGGAATCACGGACTAAGAAAGGGATCTAGGTGTCGTCGTTGATGATACGTTGAAACCTTCTGCTCAGTGTGCTGCTGTGGCTATGAAAGCAAATAGAATGTTAGGTATTATTAGGAAAGGAATTGAAAATAAAATGAGGATGTTATAATGCCTTTGTATCGCACCATGGTGCAACTGCACCTCTAATATTGTGTTCAATTCTGGTCACTGTATCTCAAAAAAGATAGTGGAATTAGAAAAGGTGCAAAGAAGGGCGACGAAAATGATAAAAGGGATGGGATGACTTCCCTATGAGGAAAGGCTAAAGCGGCTAGGGCTCTTCAGCTTGGAGAAAAGGCGGCTGAGGGGAGATATGATAGAGGTCTATAAAATAATGAGTGGAGAGGAACGGGTAGATGTTAAGCATCTGTTTAAGCTTTCCAAAAATACTAGGACTAGGGGGCATGTGATGAAGCTACAATGTAGTAAATTTAAAACGAATCGGAGAAAGGTTTTCTTCACTCAACGTGTAATTAAACTCTGCAATTTGTTGCCAGAGAATGTGGTAAAGGCGGTTAGCTTAGCGGAGTTTAAAAAAGGTTTGGATGGCTTCCTAAAGAAAAGTCCATAGACCATTATTAAATGGACTTGGGAAAAATCCACTATTTCTGGGATAAGCAGTATAGAATGTTTTGTACTTTTTTGGGATCTTGCCAGGTATTTGTGACCTGGATTGGCCACTGTTGGAAACAGGATGCTGGCCTTGATGGACCTTTGGTCTTTCCCAGTATGGCAATACTTATGTACTTATGCTTTAATAGAGATGTGCTAATTGGTTATCAAAGGAATGCCCACTCACCTCCCCTGACAAACCCATTTTAAAAAATTACAAAAAAATAATTGTCGTTCCTTTAGCACAAGCACATGCCCAAACTAATGCGGAATTTAAACATCCCTTGTTGGGCTATTTCTTCTGTGTTAAGTATGTATTAGTGCTTAGCAAGCTTAGTAAAAGGGCCTCTCTGTTTGTTATTGTGTTTTCCAAAATTTAGTACATGTCAAATCAATTTAACATCCACTATTCTACAAATTAGCACATTTAGCCGAATAGTGAGAATTAAAATGTAATAGCATACATTTTATACAATTATATTAAAAATGTACGAAACAAACTAAAAACAAAAAGCAACTAAAATTGGGGAAAAGAAAAAAAGAACAAACAAATTGGGTTTTTTTTTTTGCCTTCAGCACAGGCTACAGTGGTTTATTGATGTGTTAAGGCTGTATTACGGCTTAGCACACCTTAGTAAAAGGGCCCCTATGAATTCCTGTTTTGTTTCAAATATAAGCACAGCAACTTTACTCTTCAATGCCTCCGTCTTGGTCTCAAGTCGCTTCACTGGCTCCCTATCCGTTTTCGCATTATGTTCAAACTTCTTCTACTAACCTATAAATGTACTCACTCTGCTGCTCCCCAGTATCTCTCCTCACTCGTCCTTCCCTACACCCCTTCCCGTGCACTCCGCTCCATGGATAAATCCTTCTTATCTGTTCCCTTCTCCACTACTGCCAACTCCAGACTTCGCACCTTCTGTCTCGCTGCACCCTACACCTGGAATAAACTTCCTGAGCCCCTACGTCTTGCCCCATCCTTGGCCACCTTTAAATCTAGACTGAAAGCCCACCTCTTTAACATTGCTTTTGACTCGTAACCACTTGTAGCCACTCGCCTCCACCTACCCTCCTCTCTTCCTTCCCGTTCACATTAATTGATTTGATTTGCTTACTTTATTTTTTGTCTATTAGATTGTAAGCTCTTTGAGCAGGGACTGTCTTTCTTCTATGTTTGTGCAGCACTACGTACGCCTTGTAGCGCTATAGAAATGCTAAATAGTAGTAGTAGTAGTAGTAGTAGTTTAAATTAAGTCTTTTACAGATGCTGTTGAAAAGGCCCTACATTATTTTGGGGCATGTTTACTAAGGTGCATTAAGCAGTTAATGCAAGGTTTTAGCATGTGTTAACAATTAGCACTCACACATGCTAATGTCTAGAACATGTTAACATAGACAGTGCAGTATAATTTCAATGCTTGCTGCTTACTAGCACAGGATGGCATAGGGATTGGGTGTGGATTGCACATTGCAGTCAGTGCATAATAAGTAACACGTGCTAACTGGCAAATACACAGTTAAAGGGTGTTCGTCTAATGCCACCTCAATAGGACAGGTGACTGCAGGGTCTGCAATCACTATGCAGTGCTGATGGCCTAGCTACAACACTCATCAACCTTAAGGCTATGCTGTCATGGTTAAAGCTTTACCCCTTTACATAACAGGCTAAGGCTATATGGCATGGTTTTTCCCAAGGCTTCCACATCCCATATAACTGTCAAGAACATTAAGGTGATATTGAACAATTGCATAAATAGGACAAGTAGAAATGATAATACGTACCACTTTAGAGTTATAAGATAACAAAGTTAATTGTCTCATTCATCAGGTTTGAGATGTTTATCTAACAAGGACCATATTAGATGTTTTTTCTTGGTTGTACTTGTCATTGAAGCAGCAGAGAGCTCGAGTTTATGGTATAATAAAACTGATTGCCACCAAAAACCAGCATTTAGCAAGCTCACATCCTTCCAATTATTGCTGCTGAAATAGGCATGTTAAGATGAAAAATTGTTTTAATGGCGTTCCATATTGATTGCCAGAAAGGATGTATAAGAGCACTGTTCTAGACCATATGAATTAAAGTTCCAATGTTTTCTTTTTTATGGTGCTTAGCCCTTCCCAGTGCATCCTAGGATGCAACAGGCAGGGGCTGGGTGCTGCCATTTTGAGAATGGTGGGCCCAGAGGCAGGAGAGAGTAGGCTTTGCTCCTGTCCTCCTGCCTCCAATTATTGAAGGTATGTGGAGGAAAAGGAATAGAAGAGGAGAGGGGTGGGGGACACTAGATCACCATGGAGGTTTATGGGTTGCAGAGGGGCTCGCGAGGGGGTCCACTGGACCGTTAGAGAATTTTTGGTTCTGGGGAGGTGGTGGGGTGGGGTGGGGGGGTCAGGAAGGGTTCCACTGGACCCCCAGGGAGGTTATAAGGTTTGGTGGGGTCAGGGTCTGCTGGACTACCATGGAGTTTTAAAAGATAGGAGGGGTCGGGAGGGGTCTGATCATCAATAAACATGTCCTCAAGAGCTGTGAGCTGTGCCTACTGCAGAGCTGTCATGGACATGTGCCAGGAATGTTCGGACCCTTTTAACGATCAATGTTCAAAACTAATAGCATGTATATAATTTGTATGCTGTTAGTATTGAGCACTGGTTGGTAATTCCAACTCGGTGTTGAGCAGGTGTCTTTCCGGCGCTGTTCTCTGCAGTGCTGGAGTGTCATGCATTGGGCCCTAGATTCTATATGTGGTGCCAAAAAACATAAGCACTAAGCCCTATGCTATATAGTGCCTAGCGCCAGGAGCTGCACCTAACCTTCAGGCATGAGGATTTACACCAACTGAAACCTGGTATAAATCACTGCATCCAAATTAGACATGGATCAGACATATTCTGTAACAGTGCAAGCAAATTCTTGGAATGCCCATGCCTTTCCCATAGCCACACCCCATTTTCAGATCCATGCACTAGATTTTACATGTGCATCTTTATAGAATATGCCTAGTAAGATACACACGTAAATTGCCAATTAGCTTTGGCACTAATTGGTTTGTTATTCAATTAAATTGCACGCACCCAATTTCCCCGTGCAATTTGGAGCACCATATATGGAATTCGAGGGTAAGCATCTGGCAATTATTTTTTTGTAATTTTTTTGAGGCGGAGTGTCAGTGGCAGAGAGTGAGTGTTCCTGTGCTATCTACATTACTGCATGCTAACTAGTGCTAGCTTGTTAAAAGTTCCTTCTTTTAGAGTTATTAGATTAGATGAGTATTGTTCCAGAGTTTTTAAAGTGACTGGTTCTAAGCTTTTGACTGATTTGCCATTGAGCCTGTGGGCAATGGAAAATGGTGATCTTCTCAGTAGGGAATTAAAAATCTTGTTATTTTGACAGCATTGGATACTTGAATAGTATCATGTTATGCTAAGGCTGCATAGGCTAACATTTAGTTGGAATTTGATGATTGTATATTATTCTTTTTCTGTTCTTGTTAAGTTTGTTTTTATTATTATTATTATGAATATATATTTTGTGAACCACCGAGCACTGTTGGATCTTGCGGTTTATTTTAAATCAATCAATCAATAAATAGTGAATGGCTAATGCGAGAGCCCTTACTGTCTCCTAAATAGGTAGTGGTAAGTGCCCCCTGGTATTTTATTTTAATTGGTTATACACTAATGCTAACATTAGCACATGGCTATATGTTTAAAAAATAGAAAATAGCCCTTTTTCACATCCACGGTGCAAATGGCCTCAGCATGCAGGAAAGACCCACAAATGGGCACAATAAGGCCATTTCCTACCACAGCTTAGTAGAAAGGATCCCATTGATTTTTATCTTTTATCCCTTACCCTCCATCTTTTCCTCCATGCCTCATCATCCTAGTCATTATGTCTAACTCTGTTTCCTTCAAATCCCTTACTCTGCCTCCTCATACCTCCCATCCCAAACCTCTTTTCCACTCTTATGCTCTGCAATGGTATCCCTTTCCTCTCTTTCCCTGAAAGAGCAACTGTAATATCTACATGCTCCATTTCCAAAAAAAAAAAAAAAAAAAAAAACCTAGTGGCTGATATTGAAAATCATGATGGCACTGATCACCACATATACAGATTATTTTGATCATTTCAGTGCCTATGAGGGTGATTCTATAAGGGGAATGCCTAGATTGAGGCACTAGGAAAGCATCTATTGATATATTCTATATAGAAAAGTAGACAACTACTTTTTAAAATAGAATATTAGAGTAAGTGGCCAAAACCGCACCTACATTCAAGGCAAGTGCACCAATGCTATGCTGAAAGTCCACCCATGTGAACACCCACAAAGTATGTTCCTTTGCATCTAGGTGCATATTTGCAGAATAAGTGAAAAACACTTGGTGGGGGGAATCTATAAGCATGGACTACTATAAAGATATTTTAGTTTACTCTTAATGCCATAGATCTTATTACACAGAATAAGACCTATGCTAAAATAGCACAAAGTAGCTCAAGTTGAGGACAACACCCCTTAGATATTAGCAACTCAAAACTGCTCAATTAAAAGTTGATTTTGATATCCCCAATTCTCAAATGTTACAGTGGTATCAAATATGTAGCATGCTTAAGTCCAAAAAATGGAATTTTAGATATATTCAGACCTTTGATCTCACTAGCTTTATAACAGATCATTGTAGGATAAATCATAAGGCCTCATTATTTTTTAGATTAATGCAATCCTTTACTACTACTACTTGTAGATCGGCTCAACAAGTATGGGAACTATATCTTAATGACTCGCTATCAGATATACAATGGTCTCAGGTATGGTCAACTGGTCCAAGAGCCTCTATCAGCTGCTTTGATGCAATCTCTTTTTTTCATGTATCATAGAGCTCTTTGGACCCCAAGAAAAAGCAAAGCATCTGGATCTTCAAAATATGATCTTTGCTGATCATGTAAAAAAAACAAAAACAAAGGAACTCTTATACATCTCTTGGTGGAATGCCCTAATCTTATTATTTTTTGGTCAGATGTTTGGGATAAGCTAAAAGAGATATTTGGTTTCAATGCAATATTTGTATCGAAATACGTAATTTGGAAGTCTGTTTGTATTCCATTTTCTCTCTCATATGATGATAAATTATTGCTTGATTTTTTAATATCTATAACTTTAAAATTGATTATTTCAAATTGGAAGGACAATTCTCATGTGAATGTTTCTTTGGTGGAATTTGATATTATTATATAAAAAGTACGAAAAGTCTTTTGTTTATTCCTCGGTGGGTATTCCAGCTAGACTTAAGAAATGGAAGACCTTAGATCATTATTTAACTTCTAGTCATTCAGAGAGGTAAATCTCAGCTTTGTAATTGTAAAAAGTACTCATGTATTATTCCTTTAAAAGGAGTGAAGCCTGTGAAAACTGGGATTACTTTAATCAGTGAGATTTGAATTAGAGACTTAAGTATATGTATTGTTAAATAATTTCTGGTTTTTAAAAGAGAAAGAATGTAATCAGATGTATTATTTCTAACTAATATTTGACAATAAGTATGTTTTCAATGAAATGATTTGACTATACACCGTATTGGCCTTGAAGAAGCCAACCAGATGATCAATGTGGAATAATGAATTAGATGAGTAATATCTGGGGATAATCAGGTTAATACCACTTTTTTTCTGTTTACTGTTTAATTGATCTCCTTGTCTTGTTTCACTCTCCCTATTTAGTGGTCTAAGGAAGAGAATAGAATTACCTGACTGAAATAATTCCTATATATTACTTTCTCTGTATTTCCGGCAAGTTGTTTTATCACTTGTAAAAATTTAAATGGTTATAAAAAAAAAGTACTCATGTATCTGTTACATTTTGTTTTGAAAATGATTTGTTATATTTGAAAAATTCAATAAAAATAAAATAAAATAAAAAAACTGCCTTTATTATCTGCTACAATGACAACAAATTATGGGCCCTTTTACTAAGCTGTGCTACAAAAGTGGCCAGCGCTATCACTAGTGTGGAGTGTTCTTACACACTGAGGCCACTTTTAGTGAAGCTGTAAAATGGCCGCACTTCCCATTTTCTCAATTGATGGCAATGTGCTAATTTCCCCATTAGCACATGGCCATTAATGCAGAAGCACTTACTGACACCTTTTTTCTAGATGGTAAGGGCTCCCATGCTAATCAAGCACTAATCAGTTGCTGCATGCCAATGTAGATGCAGTAACCGATTAGCACAGAACACACCTACTCTCCGCCCCTAAACACGCCCCTAGCACTAAAAAATAAAATATATTTTATAGCACAGGGGAAGCGTGCACTGATCCAAAAATTGACAGTAGTGGTTCTTAATCAGTGGTAAGAATGTGTTAGTGCAAGGGCCCCTGTAGTGGTACAAATAAAAAAAATACTTTAAAATGTCTGTATGCAAATGCCAAAAGTACAAAAATAAGATTGGGGAGTTAGAATATATGACAGTAAAGAATGATATAGATATCATAGATATTTGACAGGTCTGGTGGAATGGGGATAACCAAAGACACCCTCTGTTAATGGGGTGCAAATTACATCCAGTGAAAATCCACCTAGACGGAAGAACTGCTGAAATCTCACGAAGGATAAAATTAATGAAAAGACAGTAGGAAGTAGACCATGAACTCTTGAGGTCTCTTGAGTTCATGGTCTACTTCCCAGCAAGTAAAGTCGGCCAAGTGTTCGTCAGGGATGCCCTTCTTTTTTCCATTATCGGCCAAGGACGCCCATGTGTTAAACACGCCCCAGTCTCGCCTTCGCTACGCTTCCAACACGCCCTCAGGAACTTTGGTCATCCCCGCGATGGAAAGCAGTTGAAGATGCCCAAAATCGGCTTTCGATTATGCCGATTTGGGCGACCCTGGGAGAAGGACACCCATCTCCCGATTTGTGTCGAAAGATGGGCGCCCTTCTCTTTCGTAAATGAGTTCAATAGTAATTCCCATTTAGTTACAGATCATTCCATTAAAAAATTTCTGAAATAAAAAACGTTTTGAGCATTCTACAAAATAATTAATAGGGCCCTATGCGCTAGCATTTTTTAGCACATGCTAAAAATTAGCACACACTAATTTTTAGTGTGTGCTAAAAACATTAGCCGTCCTTGCGGAAACAGGAAATGAGGGCGGGACCAGAGCTGAGAGAGAGAGAAGGGAAAACAACTAAGCACCGAGCCGAGCCTGCATGCTTTTTATCGCTGCTGCCACCCTAACCCTGATGAGGTAAGATAGATGACTTTTAAAATTCGGAGGGAGGGGGCCTGGAACTCGAAGGGAGAGAGGAAGAGAGGGAGGGAGGGGGGACCCTAGAACTGTGAGGGGGGACCCTGGAACACAGAGGGAGGGAGGGGGGCCAGGGGCCCAGGAACTCAGAAGGAGGGGAAGGAAAGGAGAGAGAGAGGGAAGGGAGGGAGGGAGGGAGGTGGGCCTGGAATTCAGAGGGAGGTGGAGGGGGGACAGGGGAGGGAGAGAGAGAGGGGGATGAGGGAGAGAGGGAGGGTCAAGGGGGAGAGGGAGGGAGAGGAGGGAATGCACCATCTGTAAAAAAAAAAAAAATTAGCACCCCCAATTATTTTGAAAAGTTGGCTCCTATGCATTCACACGTACAAGTGTTAGCATTCTGTAATCTTAGGGGCCCTTTTACTAAGCCACTCTAGTTTTTCATTTAGCATGCACTAATCTCACAATGGAAAATATTTTTTATTTTCAAGCATGGGAGGCATGTCTGGGGGAAGAGAGTAGCCATACCTGCTCTAATCAGGTAGCACAGACACATTACTGTGTGCTACCTGATTAGCACGGGAGTAGCATGGGAGCCCTTACCTCCTCCTAAATAGGTGGCAGTAAGGGCCACACACTAATGGGGAAATTAGCACATAGCTATTAAAAAAATAACCAAAAAAGACCATTTTACAGTCACATTAAAGAGCGACCAAAGCACACGGGAAGCCCACAAGCTACTCACAGTGCCAGCCACTTTTTAGCGAGGCTTAGTAAAAGGACTCCTTAGTGCGCAAATGGTGCTTTATGCTAAGGTGCTAAGATTATAGAATTAGGGGGATGGTTCTTCAGGTTTCTTAGCTGATATTTCTTTCTCTTCAGTCTAAAAATAATATAGTGCTTGAATTCATTTTTTCAGTGATTTGGCTCATTCTTAAGATAGAGCACTCATAAAGAACAGGCTTTAATCTATTTTAGCAAGTAAATATTTTTACTTTTCAGTTTTTTTGTTATAAATATTACTTCAGCCTTCATCTGAGCGTCTACTGTAAACAGCAAGAATAGCAAAACGGGTTTAAATAAAGTTGGGAGCATTTCATTACATTGCAGCGTTTACCATAAATAAAGAATTGCAATTTAAATATTCATAAACTCATGACTGAGCAAAGAAAGCTACAAAAAAATACTTCAAAATGAGGCCACACAGATTTGCTTAACAAGCTCATTTCTAATTACATATGAGACAGTACTGTGGTTAGTTTAATTAAAGGACCGAAGAGCACACTGGGACAATGTCAAGACAACCAAACACAGAAAAAGACAAGCTTTGCTCGATTATAGCAATTACATCATAGTCATTAGAATTTAAACTAGCTAACCCAAACACAGACAGCATATCTTCTTGTGATAGCTGCAGTCTACTTAATAGTGGGAAAGGATGTTATGTATGGATTAAGCCTGATGAAATAAAAACAGACGGTTTTTTGAACCCTGTCTGGCACTGAAAAGGAAAACTTCACAACCAGGCAGTAAAATGAACTGTTAAAAGTCAAAGGCCTTAGATTAAAGTGGGGGGGGGGGGGGGGGGGGGGGGATCTGCAGAGTGTTTTTAACTATTCATTCTTTCCATTTTTATTTGCAAATGGGAAACCCAAATGGCTGTGAGGCATAAAATCGGTAGTTGTAAGATGTTGAGCCTAATATGTTGGAACAGAAATACTAATAGTTTCTTTTCTGTTTCTTTTTTTTAAATTTGATATTCTGTATTTTCCCTCCAGCTACAGTATGTGATTCATCACCAAGAGCTTTCTTAATTTATCCACATGAATCTGTCACAGGGCAGTGCTCTGAATTGCAGGGAAGCCAGAAGGCATTTTTCATTTTCTATTTCCTTGTGGATTATTTTCCACTAGGCAATTGCTAATTTTTATAGTAAACAAAATCATTCTTTCTGTCTTTTTGTTTTCATCTTTCTTTCTTTGTGCTTATAGAGTTGCCAAAGGAAAGCATCTGGCTAAAGTATCATGGCATTTACTAATATGCATTAAAACACTAGTCACCATATTGATACCAAGAAGTAAGCTTTCTCTAATTACATGTAGCAATACAAACAGTTCATAGTAATGGAGTGTTGAAAGGGGCTTTATTTGCATTCACTCTTTTGCATGGTGTAAGGAATGTAATCCCGAGTCTAGCAAAGTATACTGTGAAGTGCTTACACTCCTGCTGATCTTTTCTATGGATCTTCCTGTTCCTTTCTACCAGATGGCTACAAACTGCAAGCAGCAGGTATTCTGCCATAATAGTCTTCATCATGTTAGCATGAATTAATGCATGTTTCTTCTTTCTGTGGAGTAACACTATGATGTACTCTATCTTTCTGAGTCTTCCTGCTACAGTGTGGTGCCTTCCTGTCTGTTTCGAACCAGTTCTTTCAGATGGGAATTGGGACCACTGACAATTTCCTAATTTCACTTATTGCCATGCTTCAAACCCTTCATTGTACCCATTTCTTTATGTGCCGGGGGGGGGGGGGGGGGGGGGCCCTGAAAACAGAGTTGAAAAACTGAAAAAAATTATCAAGAGTTGGGAAAATTGCTCAGTTCAAAAATTACAAAACTGCGCATTTGGATTGATAAAAATCTGTATATGGTTTAGAAAGACAAAGACTATAAACAATTAAGGAAAAGATCGAGGCATAATCCTTACATATAAGCTAAAGATAGCTCATGTAATAAAGCAGTGGTCCTCACTAATTTTTAAAGTTGGGACCATTTTAGATCCAAAGGAGCCACAACACCATCCAACATGTGTCAACATCCATCCCCACCAGAACACCTGGCCTTAGTCACACATGCAAACACAGCCAGCCTCTCTTCAAATACAAACTAAATTACTAATGCAGACAAAAAAATAAATGAACAACCTAAGATGCCAGACTCTGCATACAGTGCAACATCAGAAAAAGAGAAAGAAACACATTTCTTCCTGTACAGTACAAACTATAAAGACAGCAGTGTAAATTCTTAAAACTAATATATTTCAATCACTAAACTGAAAACAAAATCATCTTTCCTATTTTTGTTGTCTGGAGATGTTATTTTTCTAATAATTTTGTTCACAGTCTCAGATTGTGCTTCCCTCTGTCTGTGCTCTTGACTATATTCCAGAGCCTCCTGTCCATTTGCTATTTCTTTTCTGTTCTTCACTTTCTACCCTACATCCATCTTTACCAATGATTTTTCATATTCAGCTTGCTTCCATTTTTCTGTCTCCTTCTCAAATCTATCTACTTTTCCATCTCTTCTGTCTTTCTTCCCTTCTCCTCCCCTCCATCTATGAGCACCATCTCTTCCATCTCCCATCTCTTCCCATTCCCTCTATCCATCCATGTGCACCATCTCCTCTCTCTTTTCTTCACCTCCATCCATGTGCACATCTCCACTCTATTCCCTTCCCATCCTCTCCATTAATCCATGAGCATTATCTCCTTCTTCTCTTCCCTTTCTTCTCTTTCCCTACATCCATGTGCACCTTCTCTTTTCCCTTCCCTTCCTCTTCCCTCCATCTAAGTGTACCTTCTCTCTTCCCCTCCCCATCCCTCCATCCATATGCACTGTCTCCCTCTCTTTTCTCTTCCCTTTCCCCCTCCATCCATGAACACCATCCCTTCCCCATGTTTCCCCTTCTCCTTCCCTCCATCTATCCATGAGCACCCTCTCCTCCCTCTCTTTTCCCTTCCCCTCCCCTTTATCCATTCATGTCACCATCTCCTCTCTCTCTTCCCCTCCACTCCATCTATGAGCATCATCCCCTCACTTTCCTTTCCCCCCTTCATCCATCCATAAACATCATCTCCTCCCTACCCTCTATCAATGATTAAGCATCTCCTCCACCCCTGTGGTCCAGAACTTCTCACTCTGATCCTCCCTCCCTGAGTCCGGTGTCTCTCTGCCTATTAGGTCAGGTTGCATCAAGTCTCTCTTTCTCCTCACCCCTGACCACTGTTCCCTCACCAGTTTGCAGGCCTGGCATCTCTCCCTGCCTTATTCCATCTCACCCCATGCTCTTACAAATTGATTATCTTTCTGGCAGTGATTCAGTTGAACTTCCGGCCAGCCCTGGGGTCATTCCCTCTGCACACACCCCCTACATGGCAACAGGAAGTTGCACAGAGGGAAGGTTCCTAGGGCTCATCAGAGATAGCTTGAATGAATTGCTGCCAGAAATAAAAGCAGTCTGTAAGAGCATCAGCTGAGGGGGGGTGATTGTAATTACCCCCCCCCCCCCCCACATAGCCACAGAGTAAGAGCAATCTTACTGCATGGTCATGGATTTTTGTAGCCTTTTTTCCTGCTGCAGTAAGAAGAGCCTCTGTGCACTGCAAAAACGGCTGCTGATGCTACTACAGGGCCCTTTTCCCACAGTTTGGTAAAAGGGCCCCTGAATTATTATCCCTCATTGTTCTTTTATCTTTCTACCAGCAGCTGAAACAGTTAGATCACACATTTTGGGTATGTGAGTATCCTATTCCACCACTCTTTACATTTTCATATTTTTTTTATTTACATGTGCAATCAGTAAAATGGAAAAGTGTCAGATTGTCGTGCCAAAGTACGCGATATGACTGATCGCTCAGATAAGATCGAAACCAAAGCCTTGCAGTACCAGAAACTCCAATATGCCATAGTCTCTCAAGGAGCAAAGTATGAGCCATATGATCAAATGCTGAGGAGAGATCAATTGATAACAACATTATAGCTAGGTTACGAGATAGAGCAGTTTGCACAATGGTGGTTAAGACAATTACAGTGTATTCTGTACTATAGAAAGCCTGAAACCCTGTCTGATTGGGGTGGAGTGCAGCAATAGTGCAAGTGTTCACTATCATGCTTTTGGACTAACTATCTTCATCTCTGGATTGTGTCACTGCTCGTTTCAGAGAAGATGTCTATGCTGGTGCTCATAATGAAAGGCGAATTCAAGAGTAATTTGCTGTATTGCTCTCTGGTCTTCGTAGCAGTAGGCAATTTTCTCTTGTTTTGTTTATCTTTATTTTAACTTTATTCTATTTCATTTCTCAAAAGATATGTTGTAGGGAAATCTGACAAACTGCCTTGCTCCAGTTATTCCCTTGGATGCTTTATTTAATTATCGCCCTACTTTATCTTGCTGTAGAGTATGACCAGGGGTGACTGTATGTGTTTACATCTGTGTTGGGAGAGAATTGCAGTGGGAGGGCTTTGTTCCTTGGATACTATGTATTATGTAATAGCAAGAAATGGAGCAGCTTTGGGGTTGGGGTATGGTTATTGCTTTTATTAGATTTCTTATTTGTTTTAACTTTGTTTTTCTAGAGAGATTGGTCTTGAGAAAAGTGTGAGTGGAGACCAATGTGTGCTAGACATGAGCCAAGAAGAGTAAGAAGAATGTGTGTAGTGCGAGTGTGTTCCGTATGGGATTGTGGGTACTTACAGGAGACAGGGTTCAAGAATTCAACTACATCTGATGGTTGAGGAATGGGAATGCTGGAATATTGTAACACATCTAGTTGAATTTTTGGTTTCAACATTTATGGCTGTTGGAGCGAAGGCTTGGCGCTCTGATGGATTTTTGATTCGGTCTGAAATAAAGCTCTTGTTTCTGTATGAGAATGGCTAAATTATCCCTTAACTTATACTCAAGGAATGTTGCGGGTATAAACTCTCCAGTGAAGAGAACTAAAATTTTGTAGACATTGAAGTGCTATAAAAATAGCGTGTTTTCAAGAAATGAAGCTCTTGCTACTGAACATCAGAAGCTTTGAGCTTCTTGGGTAAAGCATCATTTTTTTTTGCTTCTTCTACCAAGAGGAAAATGGGTACAGCCATATTTATTGGAAAATCCTGTGATTTTAAAGAGCTCCAAATGGTATCTGACAGTGAAGGCAGATTTGATGTGGTACATGGTTTCTTTAATGGTACCTTGGCAACAATTGCCTATATATTTCTGTACAGAAATTATTTTTTCATGTACTATTACTAGTTCTTGCACCTTTTGCAGGATGACCCTTGATTATGGTTGTGCACTTCATTGCTGTGATGATCCCAGATTTGAACATGAATACTAGTAATATCAGATTGAGACCTAGGATGGATAAGAGTTTGAGTGCGGTAACTCACGGTCTAGACATGGAGAATCCCTGGAGGTTTCTTCACCCCCAGGAGAAAGATTATACCCACATTTCTAAGGTATACGGATCTATGGCCCAAATAGGTTATATTTTCACCTCTAAAAGATTGTTTTCTGTGATATGGGCATCAGACATTGGCCCATTGATCATATCAGATCACATATTAATATCTATAGAGATGGAGGGTCTGGGTCCTAGAAGGGGAATTAAACCTAGGTGGCATTTTCCAGCTTATCTTGCTAAAGATTGGGATTTCTGTTTGGGAGTTCATGAAGGGGGGGGGGGGGGGGGACTGATGTGACATTGCTTGACTGTTGATGTTTTCAATTACTCAAGGAGTATTTGTCTCCAGGTTTTGTTACCATGATATATGAATAAAGTTTACAAATTAAAAAAAAAAGAATTTGGAGACAACAAAGATCATTCTGAGAACTCACTATTGTTCTGGGATACAGCAAAGTTGTCCTTCAAGAAGATATAATAGCTTATGCCAGCAAATGAAAGTAACAAGTGGTGCAATAGATTGTGCAGTTGGAAAGTTTGTTTGTGTAGACAGAGATGTGTATTTATTAGTGCACATTCAGTTTTTCTTTTAATGCTCCTTAAATGTAGTGCACACCACATCAACTTAACATGTATTAACCTACAAATTAGCATCTGTGAATTTTTTAAAAGTTTATCAATTGCCTTGATCTGTAGAGCCAAAGCGATATACGAACACACCAGGAAAACACAATCAACCCCAACAAATGTGAGGGAAATCAGTAGCGAGGAAACTGAGGAAAGAACCAAATTTTAACATTTTTCATTGCATTTTACTGTATTAATCAAAGATGGTATCATGAGAAATATAATTCTGATATTTAATTACACTAGTGAAAATGTAAGCCTTATTGCTCACATAAGTAACCACAATACTTAGATCACTTTCTAAGGTTTTATTTCCTCGGACAACTGTGGCTACAGACAATGAGCTTGTCAGTATTGTAGGTAATAGTAATAAAACTAGTTTTAGGTTAAGAGTTCCAACACAGTCTATCTTAACAAAGGCATTTACCCAAATAGACTGTGTTGGAACTCTTAACCTAAAACTAGTTTTATCATTATTACCTATAAAATTAGTATTAAAAACTTTATCAGACTTCCCGTATTCGAGGAAAACTTATCACCAGCCGAACCCAAAACTCTTATCTCTACTGTTACTTCCTGTTACTGCATAGGCGGGATGTGGCAGAGACAAGCCAGACACAAGACTTCCAGGGTCAGCTGGTTATCACTTCTCCTCAAATACAGGGATCCTCTACAAGTAAATTTGGGCAGATCCTCTTGCAGTGTGCTGCAAGGTAAATTCTCCCCCTGTCTGGTACTGGTCGGATTACTTTGTCAGAGGCCAAATTCTGGGCAGCCTGATCGGGCCCTTTTGATGGGGGGCTAATTTGTCAGGGGCTATATTGTGGGCAGGCCGTTTTGACAGTGGCTGTTATGTCGGAGGCTATTTTGTTTGGTGCTTTTTTGTCAGGGCTATTTTGTGGGAGCTTTTTTATCTGGGCCATTTTGTCGGGGCTTTTTTGACAGGGCTATTTTGACTGGATACCTACAAATCCAACAACGGCAGTCATTTACATTTTACATTTACATGAAACACTTATACCCTGCAAAGTCCCTTTAGAGCTCCATGTGCTTTACAATAAGACTATAACACTGGGCATTCCCAGAGAGCTATAGAATATATATATATATATATATATATATATATATATATATATATATATATATATATATATATATATATATATATATATATATATATATATATATATATATATAATTATTATTATTTAGTGAATGACTGAAACAGACTCATTTTTAAATCAGCAGTCCTGGTTACCGGTTCTCCTTCTGCCTTGTTTCCACACTGTAGAGAGACTAGACATAGATGCCCCATCTCTCCCTTGTTATAGTTATTGATTCTTGAATCATTATTGATTAAACTTAAGGGGATAGGGAAATTCTGGTTCTGGCATTAAAGCAACACAGTGTGAAACGTTTAGCTTTCGCAGGCAACATCATGCTAGTGCTTACCCAACTGGATAACAGTCTCTCCAAAGTCCTGGGAACCTCTGAGTCCTTTGGGGCTATATCCGGACTCAAATAGGATGTGTCTAAGTCTAAAGCCTTACTGGTTGATATAAGTATTGCCCGAGAGTGGAGGTCTTTTCCTGGAAATAGACGGTAGGTTAATATCTAGGGGTTAAGATTCAGGCAGATACTAAGTTACTCAGGGGTCCTTTTACTAAGGCGCAATGAAAATGGCCTGCGCTGGTGTAGGCGCATGTATTGGATGCGCACAGGTCCATTTTTCAGTGCGCATGCAAAAAAGGCATCTTTTTTTGGGGGGGGGGGCGAAAATGGACGTGCAGCAAAATAAAAATTGTCACGCGCTCATTTTGGGCCTGAGATCTTACCGCCACCCATTGAATTAGCAGTAAGGTCTCACGCGTTAACCGGGTGGTAATTGTCAGCTCACATACCCTGCCGATTAATGCCCGGTTAGCACCACGCAGTAGAAAATAGAAATTATTTTCTGCCACGCATTTTGGATGTGCATAAAAATTAGAATTATCGCCCGGGGCACGTGGTAGCCAGATGGTAGTTCTAATTTGACGCATGTTGTACGCGCATAGGAGCCTATGCGCCTTAGTAAAAGGGCCCCTCAGGAAGATATTAAGTTACTCTATGCTGAAAACATTACACCGATACTAAAGAGCACTCTGGAGAGGCTACTACTGTGGGAAATCCTACCGTTCTCTTTGAACTGGTAAGATCTTTTGGAATAATGTGTTCAGAATTCCGCATAGGCTTTACATTCTACAGTCATTGCTTGTGTATGTGAGATATAGAGATTATATGCAGTTTCATAGAGCATTGTGAAGATTCTTGTGGGGGGAGGGGGAAACACCCTAGGATCCCTTTACAGACTTTAATGCTGCTATGAGATAAAGGAGTCTGGGGCCTAATAGATTCCAAATTATATAATATGGCTTGTAGAATGCATTCTATAGGGACTGGCTCATGAATACAGCATATTACTCCCCTGGTAACAGATAATTTTTTACTATCCCCACTCTCAGGCTCATATACTGCACACTAAATCCATGGGAGAAGGTATAGCTAGCTATCTGGTTTGGTCTTATATGAGGGGCAGATAGAAAAGACTATATCACAGTGGCGTAGCTACATGGGGCCACGGGGGCCTGGGCCCCCCAAATTTCATCTGGGCCCCTGGTTTTGCTGGCGGGGGTCCCATCCCCCACCAGCTGAAGCCTTCTCCATCGCCGGTCTCTGGCGCCACCGCATTGCCTGCCCTGCTCTCTCTTCCTCCTCACGTCCTTCACACTCCTTTAAGTGAAACTGAGCATGCTCAGTTTCACTTAAAGGAGCGTGCAGGACATGAAGAAGAGACATCAGGGCATGGAACGTGGTGGCACTGGAAACCAGCGCTGGAGAAGGCTTCAGCTGGTGGGGGATGGGGACCCCCACCAGTAAAGGTATTTGCTGCTATGGGGTGCAGCAGAGCGGTGGGGGGGATGGCCTTTGCTGGGAAACAAAGATTTTCCTCCAGGACTGGTTGGTGGGACATTGAAAAGGTGGAAGGTCATAGGATTGAGATGGGTGGGGGACATGATGGCTGAACAAGGAAAGCTGTTTCCTTTTGAAATTCTTAGCTCCACTTTTGATCTCTCGTCTAAGGATCTTTTTGCTTACAGACAAGCACATCATTATATATCCAGTCTTCAGGGGCAGGACTTGAGCGTAGGATCAGCACAGATATTGAGTAAATGTTTAAGTCTAGAGAAAGAAGGTAAAACATCTTTGACTTATTTTAATGGGGTTTTGCTGAATCTCCTCCTGGAACGCCCTTTTGATACAATGTCCTCTGCTTGGTCTGAGGATTTGGGAAGCAAGGTAGCGGTAGCTATTTTGAGGCGCAATCTACAAAATATTTGCTATATATTTATCATTATCATCTTCCAAGAGGTTGAATATAAGTTTATATTTCAGGCCTATGTATCTCCTTGAAGGGCATATCAAGATGGCATGGCAAAAGATTATTTGTCCTAAGTGTAGGACCCCTAAAGCCACATTAAGTCATATGTTCTAGGCCTCTTTTGAAGTTAAGAGATTATGGACCCAGATATGTGGCTATCTTTGTCACCTGCCCTCTGGGGATATAGTTTTTCATATAGTGGCAGTGTTGTTTTGGGTGGGGGGATTGTATTGAATCTCTTACAGAGGGACAATATTTGCTCTTATGGAAGGCTTTGGATTTGGAGAAGAAGGCTATTTTATTACATTGGAAGTATTCACCCCCAACTTTTGAACAATGGCAACACTTGCTGTATGATATGGCATTAATAGAAAGAAAGAATACGGGTCATGGGGATGATTCTAGCGGGAAAAGATTCCAGGATACCAAGGAACCATACTGGAATGCACTTTCACATAGAGAATGTTGTCTGCCATCTTAATAAATAAGATCTTTATTTGGTGAAAGTTCTACTTCCAATATGTATTTTATACGGCCCTTCTATGTTTAGTTTTGGTTCAGTTTGCTATTTCTATATATTTTTTTTTTTTTGCCTGTGAAATTCCACATACTGTGTAACACATATGCTGTTCCACTCCATTAGATATAGGGAGAGGGTCTTAATATTAGTATTATTGCTCTTACAGCAAAACTGTACGTGTGCTCTTCGATAATACGACATTTCATCTCTTTGAACCTTTATAACTTTGTTCTTTTCTCAATGCAAGAACTCCTAAAAATGACACAGAGAGACTTTTTGGACTTATAAGAAACATAATGCAGTCTTATAATCTTCTCTGCACCTTTTTTTTAAATTTTTTTTCCTTTATCTTTGTTAAATTTCCTTTTCCTCTCATTAGGAATAGAGTTTCAGTCCCCCCCCCCCCCCCCCCCCCTTATTGTGGACTACTGCCTATAAATGTTATTGTAGGACAGGGATTTCCCTGGATAATTATTTCCTTGTAAATTATGGCGTATTGCTTGACAAAGTTCGCTTTGGAATTATGTAAAAATTTGTTTATAAATACAAATTTAAAAAACAAAAACATATTGTATTAATCAAGAGGTATTGATATAATGAATATGAGACAAATTAGCATGCACTACCTCCAAAATATGCAAATCTATCTCATGTGTTTTCATTCTGTATATCCTGAAATTCTGACTGGCTAGGGGTGTCCAAGGATTGGATTGGGAACCCCTGCTCTAGCCCCATGGCAATTTTTGAAAATGAAATTCTGCAGGGAGGAGTTTCCTTTTCAAAAATTTCTCAAAGGTATGCAAGTACTAAGCCTAGCAAGAAGCCTGAAAATTCTGCTCCCCATATTCCAATTATGCTGAGTATTGTCTATTCATTGTTGACATTATACATGAATATTGTATAGCTTCTCAGTGTAATTTTTCTATTTTTTTGCCTTGCCTTTTATGTGATTCTTTATTTTACTGCCAATTCTTTATAAACTAGCCTTGTTTCCTTCAATTACATATTGTAGATGGAAAATGTTATTATTAAGTATCTCAGTTGGAGTGAGGATGACAGATGAGACAATTCAGTAGATGTCTAGTATGTGTTGGTGAAAGGCGATTTGTAAATCCACTATTTTGTCTTAATCCCACTCCATTTGTTTTTCAAATTCCTTTTGCAGTGTGCCCCAGTCAACATGCCAAGGTCATTACCATTGCACAGGAAAGGTTGGAATTAAAGCCTGGTCAAAACTTTGGCAGGAAGCAATGCAAACCCATCAGTGAACCCTACTTGCAAACTGGACCAAAGCCTTGCATAGCATTTGCCACATATATTTTATCTTGCATAATTTTGCATTGTCTTTATCTGGTGGCAAGAGTATGCTTTAGGGAGAAATTGTACTATTTCAAATCAGTGCAATATTTTTGAGCCATATTTTGGATGAACTTTATCCTGTCATGCAGGATATAAGTTAAATAGCACAATAATTTTTAAGAAAAGGGTCTCTAACAGAACTTTACTATTGCAAATATTTTAACTGAGATTTTAAGCTTTAGATAGTGAGTTGAGTCACTAGAGTTTTTGTCAATTTTTGAAAGATAGTGAAATTTGACCATAGACAAGTCAATTTTTTTTAATATGTCTGTTCACTATCACCCAGCCAATGGTTGTAAAATGGACCAAACACTGTTAGCTCATATTAACTAGTTGTAAGGTTTTTAACATAGATTTTAGTTTTTATGGAAACAAAGCACCTATCACCCATAATTTATTATTTGTAAATTTAAGCACAGAAATTAAAGCTAATGAGCTTATCAGGTGAATCTTCCGACACAAATCGTCCTTCTCGCAAGGTCGCCCAAATCGGCATAATCGAAAGCCGATTTTGGGCACCCTCAACTGCTTTCCATCGCGGGGATGACCAAAGTTCATGGGGGTGTGTCGGCAGTGTAGCGAAGGCGGGACTGGGGCGTGCTTAGGAGATGGGCGTCCTCGGCCGATAATGGAAAAAAGAAGGACGTCCCTGACTTTACTTGGTCCATTTTTTTTTTCACGACCAAGCATCAAAAAGGTGCCCAAGCTGATCAGATGACCACCGGAGGGAATCGGAGATCATCTCCCCTTACTACCCCAGTGGTCACTAACCCCCTCCCACCATAGAAAAAGTTTTAAAATACTTTTTTGCCAGCCTCTATGCCAGCCTCAAATGCCATACTCAGGTCCATCGCAGCAGTATGAAGGTACCTGGAGCAGTTTTAGTGGGTGCAGTGTACTTCAGGCAGGAGGACCCAGGCCCACCCCCCCCCCTACCTGTTACACTTGTGCTGGTAAATGTGAGCCCTCCAAAACCCACCACAAACCCACTGTACCCACATGTAGGTGCCCCCTTCACCATTTAGGGCTATGGTAGTGGTGTACAGTTGTGGGTTTAGGGGTTTTTTTGGGGGGGGTTGGGGGGCTCATCACCCAAGGTAAGGGAGCTATGCACCTGGGACCTTTTTCTGAAGTCCACTGCAGTGCCCCTTAGGGTGCCTGGTTGTTGTCCTGGTATGTGAGGGGGACCAGTGCACTACGAATGCTAGTTCCTCCCATGACCAAATGGCTTGGAATTGGTCGTTTTTGAGATGGGCATCCTCGATTTCCATTATTGCCGAAAACCGGGGACAACCATCTCAAAATGACCTAAGGACGACCATCCTTAGGTCCTTAGGTGGATGCTTGGAATGCCCTCCCATGGGAGGTGGTGGAGATGAAAACGGTAACGGAATTCAAACATGCGTGGGATAAACATAAAGGTATCCTGTGCAGAAGGAAGGGATCCTCAGGAGCTTAGCCTAGAATGGGTGGCAGAGCTGGTGGTTGGGAGGCGGGGCTAGTGCTGGGCAGACTTATACGGTCTGTGCCGGGGCTGGTGGTTGGGCGGCGGGGATAGTGCTGGGCAGACTTATACGGTCTGTGCCGGGGCTGGTGGTTGGGCAGCGGGGATAGTGCTGGGCAGACTTATACGGTCTGTGCCAGAGCTGGTGGTGGGAGGTGGGACTGGTAGTTGGGAGGCGAGGATAGTGCTGGGCAGACTTATACAGTCTGTGCCAGAGCTGGTGGTGGGAGGCGGGGTTGGTGGTTGGGAGGTGGGGATAGGGCTGGCCAGACTTATGCGGTCTGTGCCCTGAAAAGGACAGTACAAATAAAAAAGTAGCACATATGAATTTATCTTCTTGGGCAGACTGGATGGACCGTGCAGGTCTTTTTCTGCCGTCATCTACTATCTCTAAGGTCGACCTAAATGTTGAGATTTGGGTGTCCCCGACCGTATTATCGAAATGAAAGATGGCCGCCCATCTTGTTTTGATAATACGGGTTTCCCCGCCCCTTCGCGGAGACGTCCTGCAAGGACGCCCTCAGGAAAACTTTGGCGCCCCATTCGATTATGCCCCTCCACATGTAAAAAGGCACACTTTTCTCAAAGAGTGTGCACAATGAGACAATTCTATAACTGGGTACCAAAGATGCAGTGTGCTGAGCACAAATTCTATAACTACATTTATTATAGAATACTAATGTCAATAGCAGGCATAAATGTGCACACCTAAATGCAGCACTTTAGCATGTCACGTGCAGTATTCTGTAAGTTACATGTGCAAATGTTGGTTCCGCCCAGGTTCTGCCCATTTTTCTCCCCTATGAACACCCCCTTGCATTTACCTGCTAAATGAATTGTGCACCCATGTTATAGAATTGTGCTGAGTGCTCAACTAACATGCACACAATTGCACATTTGCCCAGACAAGTGCTAGTGCTCAATAATTTTAGGGCCCAATATTCAGCTGGCAGCAATCAACTATTTGCTGACTACTGCAGGTGTTCTACGTGGAAATTGAATGCTGGGTCATGTCCGAGCTCCGACATTCAATTACTGGGTATACTGAGCTAGCAAAAACGTAGGGAGTGTAAAGTGTCGGTAAGCCCAATGTTAAAATCGGGAGTACCGCCAGCCCAACACAGCCGCAGGCAGTAGTTCCGCACTGAGTGCGTGTCATTTCCGGGAGAAAAAGAAACCTCCCAGAAATGGATTGCATGGTGGTAGTCAGGCATTGCCACGCGCTGCCTGGTTACCACAGGATTACCGCAGGAACCCTTATCGCCACCTCAGTGGGTGGCGGTAAGGGCTCCCCACCGCATTGCCACACGGTGAGAGTTCACTTACCACATAGCCATGTTTATGTGGGGGCTTTTTACCCACTGCGGTAAAAAGGGCCCTGGAACATTGGAAAAACGGTATCCGCCGCCAGCGCAGGGACTTTTTTCCCCCAGCTTGATAAATGGCCCCATAGCCAGTTAGGTGTGATAATCTGTACTAAACCAGTTATGAAGAACCACAGAAAGGCTGGACTGCTTTCTATGCAGTTATCTTAGCCAGTTAAGTGGTCACAGCTGTCGGTTTCAAACTCAACCCCTACCCCTCCTTTTGTTTGCACCATGCCTGTATGGATATGTATTGGCCTTTCTTGTGTGAGTGCTATTTACTTTACTATCTGAACACTATAGTTCCTTTCTCCTATCATATTTGTAACTAATTTTTAGAATTGTAAACCACCTAGGTCTACCTGTTAGTTTTTTTTTTTTTTTTGTTACATTTGTACCCCTCACTTTCCCACTCATGGCAGACTCAATGCAGCTTACATGGGGCAATGGAGGGTTGAGTGACTTGCCCAGAGTCACAAGGAGCTGCCTGTGCCTGAAGTGGGAATGAAACTCAGTTCCTCAGTTCCCCAGGACCAAAGTCCACCACCCTAACCACTAGGCCACTCCTCCACTTCAGGCAGTATTTAAAATTTTTATAAATAAATTTAACTGGCCAAGTGCTGACTCCATCCCCTAAACACCCCTAAAATAGCCGGTTTTGGTTTGGGTACTAACCAGGCATTTTCAATGGTACTATCCAGTTAAGTGCCACTGAAAATGCATGGTTAGCCCCGGACAGGTGATTGAATCTCCTGGCCATTTAAAACATTTTGAATATTGGGCCATTGGTACACAACTGTCACTTGCATTTAGGTAACAAAGTTCTAGAATAAGGGGGGGGGGGTGGGGGGATGTGCAAAGAGGGCCCACTCTTCTTAAAGAGTGTGAACTGTTTCCTGATAGTATGTGCATGTGTGAAGGTTCACCCATGTGTGCACTATCAGGAAAAAAGTGCACACGCTTTCAGAAGAGTGCACCCTCTTTGCACAGAGGGGCCTTTTTACTAAGGCACACCTAAAAGTGACCTGTGCTGTTGTAAGTGCATGGTTTGGATGTGCGCTGGTCCATTTCCTCAGTGCGCCTGGAAAAAAAGGCATTTATTTTTGTGCCGGAAAATGGATGTGTAGGCAAAATTAAAACCAGCGAGGGTCCATTTTTAACCTGAGACCTTACTGCCACCCATTGACTTAGCGGTACAGTTTCTTGCACTAACTGGGCTGTAAGAATTCAACTAGCGTAAACTGCCAATTACTGCCAGGTAAGTACCATGAGGAAGAAAATAGAAAATATTTTCTACCGCATGTTTTGGGCTTGTGTCAAAAATGGAATTACTGCCTGGGGCACATGGTAGCTGAGTGGTAGTGCCAATTTGATATGCATTAAATGCACGTAGGCACCTATGCGCCTTAGTAAAAGGGCCCCACAATGGGCTAGATTCTATATGTGGCACCTAAAAAATTGGCACAAATAAAATAATGCTGAGCGCTATTCTATAAACCATGCTTAAAGTTAGGCACAATTTATAGACTAGAGCTTATGCCTAGGAATCGTGGCTAACTTTACACATGGCCATTTGTACCAACTGAAACATGGTGCAAATCCTCACACCTAAATTAGGCATCTATTCCCCTTATACTATAACTATGCACATAAATTCTAGGAATGCCCCCAATCCACTCATGACCTTCCTATTTCTATGCCCCCTTTTCGGACTCATGTGTAAAATTTAGGCAAGATTCAGTGCCTAAATTTACATGAGTAACTGCTAATTAAATCCAATTTGTGTTAATTGCTTGTTAGGATGAGCTAATTGGCTTGTTCAATTAAGTTGTGTGCGCAAATGGGCCTATGCCCAATTTTGCATGTGTAACTCAAAGTGCCATATACAAAATCTGGGGGAATGTGCATTCTTTTGCAAAGAGTACATACTCTTAACAACATTTATTCCAGAATTAAAAAAAAAAAAAAAACTAAAAAATGACACAAGCATTTTTCGTCTGCCCATCCCTAACAATTTTTATATCTAGAACCCTAGGCAAACATCGAAAAGAAACTCATCCAACTCCTTGCATATACCATGCAAAAAATAAAACATTTTCAAGTTTGCAGCATGAAAATCAAGAATGACGTCATTTTAATATTTATGTTGCAAAGGTTTAGACAATGGCAGGATTTTTTAAAATGTGCGCCGTAAATCCATCACAAAGGGAAAAGCAATGCTTCTGTACATACTCACAATTTTATGAGCAGACAAATTGTTGTCTTTTGCCAATTTTTCAAATCTGGCCCAAAGCATACCCATTTTAGTAATCAATCTTACATCTGCTGCTATTCAGACATGAAATTCAGACAAGAATTTCAGAAAGCAATCCCACTGGCTGACCTTTGTTTCTTGACCTATAATGGTTATTGTTCCAAGAATATTTGAAATTCATACTTATTTGGGGAAAAAAACCTTGAATAAAACTTAAGGGCGTCAGTATTATTAAGCAGTTCTGCAATCTCATAAATATATACAGATAATTTTTCTGCAGACTGATGCATTCTAGTCTGAATGCTGAAAATGATAACATAACTTTATATGATCCATATAAAGGTATTCTTCTGCATTCAGAATAATTACATAAGTTATAAGGTTGATGCTGTATAGCATCCTCGTGTTGTGAAAGATCCTCCCCTCCGCCCGAGGGTCTTCGGGATCTTGCCTCCACCCTGGCCACTCAGCCTCCCGGCCCACTGCAGTCCACAGGGCAGGGCTCAAAGTAAATAAACTTCAAAAAGGTAAAAGTCACCAAGCTCCTTTATTGTCAGGGATTCACAGTTCAGTAACTTGCAACAGGAATCCTGCAGCCCTTCAAACAGTTGCTCCTGCTTTTCTCCCAGGGCCCAGGTACAGCAGAAAAAAAAAACCGTGCAGCTCTCTGCTGGTTCAAGAAAAAAAAAAAAAACAGTTGGAGCCAATTTAACAGTCCCCAAAGATAGATTCCCCTGTACTCCAACTTCACAACTAAAAGGAACCCAGGTAGCTGGGCTCCAGGTTTGAGTTTCTGCAACAGTTCAAAAACCTCAAAGTTCCTTGGGCCTCAGCCCACAAAAGAAAAAAAAAACTGTAGCTACTTTCCCCTCCCCCACACAAAAGAAGGTTTGTTTTCACCACAGTTCAAAATCCACAGGGCTCAATGCCTTAGCACTCAATTCAGACACACAGTCTCTTCACAAAAAAACAGCCTGAACTCCTTTGGGAAAGAGGAAAAGATCCCCCCCTTTCAGGGTCACTCTATTACTTCACTGACCCTCCTCCCACATGACCTTTCCCCTTTCCACTTTCAGCCCAGCTCTGACACCAAGAGTTCACCTGGTTTTTCAGTTTAGCTTTCAAGGCATGAGCCCAGGCAGAAAGGTCCATGGGTTCCTCAGAGCCTGCCTCATGCTCCTTCTCTCCAGCAGCCTGCCAGTCCATGGGCTCATTCTCCTCTATCCTGGGCTGCTGTTCCTCTCTTACTTGATTATGTTCCAGTTGCCCCTCCCTTGCCTTGTCCGAGCCTTCTCCCGGGGAATGCTGGGGCCAATAATCCCTATACCAGGGTTTTCCCCGGGGATGCTGGGAAATGTAGTCCTTCTCCCACCTCCATTTTCTAGGGGGCACTACCTTTTCCCTTCTCTCTCTCTCTCTCTGAGGAGTGATTAAAGGTAGGGCTCTGCTCTGTCTCCCTCGGCTCTTGAGCCTCCTTCCTTCTCCCTCCTCCACTTCCATCTGTGAAAAACCCTTATCCTCCCCTTCACAGTGTGCATAACTTTTGCCTCTGCCCCTTCGAACTCCAAATCCTGCCTCAACTTGGATGGATACATTTTGGCAATATAATGACATATAGCCAAAGTTTATTATATACATGCCTGGATTATTAAAAGAAAATCACTTACGTGGTTGGTAACAGATGCTGATTCAACAAGTTGGTTTGAATATCCACAATGCACCTGCTATGACCCTGGAATTCCATATAAACTCTCCACACGTACACCCCCAAATGAAACCCCACAACAAATAACCTTCTGGATGACCCCTAGCGGTAGTAACATGAGACTACTGCTAGAGGTAGGAGCTGCCTTTTTGAATCTGGCTACTGGAGCATCTGGAGATTGTTCCTTCCTCTCACTACCAACCAGGGCCACCCAGAGAGGGTTCCAGAGTGGAAGAGGTTCTGGTAGCCGGCCAGCTGATCTAGGTATGGGGGTTTATTTGATTGATAGAAGGGTCTGTGGAAGGGCTGGGGGGGTTCTGTAGTTGATGTTGAGGGAGCTGTTGGAGAGGGGTATCTGGGGAGTTGGAGTTCTGTTATTGATATTGAGAGGCCTTGTACGGATGTGGTGTCTTTTTTTTAATGAATGTCAGAGTCTTTAAGTATATTGCCATTAGTGCAGATACAACTATGCCATCAGCAACACATTTTTAATTTTGTACAAAAGTCTACCTTATGCGTTAACTTCAGGGGAGATTCTAACCATGCCTCTAACAGTTGTCACATAGATATTAGCATATGTTAATTTTTGCAATTAGCACACAGTAACTGCAAAACTTTACCGCACTTTAATAGGGACATGCATTTGTTTGAAATTACATCGGAAATGTCAAATTTTCCAAGCATTCCACGTCATTTTTAACCCTAAATGACAGTCATCAATATTGTGCTCAATTACTCAATTAGTTCAATGTATTGCTCAATGTGCAATATTACTCAAATAGTGCACCCTATTGAAGAATAGTGTGCACTACTGCAAAATGGGATTCACTATTGAGCAATAATGCATGCAGGTTGATCGATAGGGTATACTATTTGAATAATAGGGTGCACTATTGATGGCATTACCCCTGAAATAAAAACAATTTTAAAAGTCTAAAAAAAAATTTAAAATGTTATAAATGATGTCGGAAACTAAACAAAATGAAAATTGTTGGCATGCCTACCCCTACACTTTAGTAAACACACCTCTTGGTTTTAAACTTTTGGAAAGTTTCTGAAAGACAGGATCACTTACAATGATTACAAATGTAAACATGAAGATCAATATTTCTTGCATCTGTGAGTAAGCAATAGGGAGTGAGTACTTGTAAGTGACTTGGTTTGACCACTTTTAGAGAGAAGATGCTGGACTCTATGATCATTGATCTGATCCAGCATGGAACTGCTTACATTCGTGTTATGATCTAAAAATCCACTGGCAATGTAATATCTCATTCAGGGGGGGAAGTTATCAATGTAGGCTACCATTAAGACGTGTTATTTTACTATCAACCCCAGCTATTAGTAACTAGATCTCACTGCATAAAATGGGACCTTGCTAAAAGTGCATGAGCTAGTGGCAAAATAACAGAGGAAATTTGAAAGTCATGGGATAGGAGGTAGTGTTCTATCATGGATTAAAAACTGGTTAAAATATAGAAAACAGAGAGTAGGGCTAAATGGTCAGTAAACCCAATGACGAAGGGTAGATAGTGTTGGAATGTAATTGTATTTTACATGCATTGCCTGTCACCTATTATTTCTCTGTGATTACTCTGTGACCTCTGATGTGAATTACTTAGAGAGGTCACACAGCTATGTAACTTCCTGTGGGGGTTTAGATGCAGCACATGCAGCACATGGAGCACATGGAGCTCATGATCTCTCCTAACCTGAGAGGATCTATGGTGGTATGAGCATCCATTACCATCTAAGCACATGGAAGGAGCTGATAAGACAAATGTATAGTAATATGTATATATAAGCCTGTCTGATTATAATCTAACTACAAACTGTGAGTAAACAGATGTTTTGTTACTTCAACTTTAAAGTGACTCAGCAGTGAATTATTCAGGGGTGAATGAGAGAGAGATGAAGAAAGAAATTAACATTTCTAAAGCTGAAGCTGTGTGTACTAAAATCTGCTAATTATTTACTACAAATAATCCAACAAAAGGGTTATGGGCCCAGGGCCCAAGAATTGAAAAAGAAGAGAAATATTACCAGGCAGAAAAAAAGGCCACATTTTTCTCTTAAGTTTTAAAGGAAAGATTCAGTCTGTCTCTCTCTCCCCCCACACAGCAGACAGAAGGCTAAGAAAATGGCTGAGGGAAGAAATTCACCATTGTTCTATTCTCTCAAGGTGCCTAAATTAACTGAGTTTAATTATCGGCAGTGGGAACTAAGATTCATATGTCTCCTTCGAGCAAAAAGATTAAATATATGCTTAGACCAAGACAGAACAGCTGAAAATATGGCTGAATGGGACAATGCAAACTATTATGTGAAGTGCATGCTTTTGGAAGCTCTCTCAGAGAAACAAGCCATATTAGTGGAGGGAAAAGATACACCAAAGGACATTTTATATAAACTGAGAACTATGTATGCAACTACATATGCAAAGCAGCAACCAATTTGGTTGGCAGAATTGAATGAAACCAAATTAAGGGATAAAAGTAAATGTAATGATCACATTATGCATCTTATGTCTTCATTTCAAAAGCTAGAACTTTCTGGAATTCCCATGTGTGATGCATTGAAAAGAGCATTTCTTTTTACCTCACTATCAAAGAAGTTTGATGTTTTTAGGTCTGTAAATGAGGCCATTGAAGGGCAATCTTTTGAACAGGCAACATCAAAACTAAGGCAGGAATGCATAGTAAATGATTCTGAGGAGATGTGTTCTCAAAGCAAGTCAGAGAGAAATGAAACAAATTTCTTGGCAAAGAACAGAGGAAGGCGGAGCTATGGGAAAACTCCACCCAAGGGCAAGCTGATTTGCTACTCATGTGGAAAGGAGGGACATGTATCTAAATGGTGTAAGGAAACACAAAACACTCCCTCTAGCTCACCTAAGCCAATGGAACTAAAGAATTTTCAAACCAGGAAATGTATGAAGGACAAAGATAAACACAAGGGCTTTCTAATGGCAGAAAAATCTTTGACTATGGTAAATAATAATTCAAATGAAAGTACTTGGATTTTGGATTCAGGGAGCACATGCCATTTAACCAATTGTAAAGATTTCTTTCAGGAAATGTGTCCAGAAGAAGGTATTCTTAAAACTGCAAACGCAGGGACTGCTAAGATCCAAGCAAAAGGTATTGGATTCTTAAAATGCAAAGTGTCTAATGAAGTTAAAGAAATTCCTGTAAGTGATGTCTTGTATATTCCCCAAGCAGTTTGCAATATGCTTAGTGTATCTACATTAGATAAGAAGGGATTTGTGATTCATTTTGAAAACAGTAAGTGCACAATCTCTAAAAATGATGAAGTGTATGCTGAAGCTTTTATGCATAATGATGTTTATAAGCTGAACATTTCAGGTGAAGCCTCACATATGGCGCAAGTAAGGAAGAATGATGGTAAATGTAGTCCGGAAATCTGGCACCGCCGCCTGGGACATCGTGATTCTAAGGTGATCCAGGATCTTTACAGTAGGCAACTAGCCACAGGCATTCAGATAAGTGCAGATGCTGGTAAAATGGAGAAATGCATAGACTGTGTTACTCAAAAAGGTGTGAGACCCTCATTTCCTGCATACACAGGAAATAGGAGTAATAAAGTACTGGACTTAATACACAGTGACTTATGTGGACCGTTTAATATCCCATCATTGGGAAATAACAGATTTGTGCTAATATTCTTGGATGATTTCTCTAGATATTGTGTGGCCTATTTGCTGAAAGAGAAAAGTCAAGTCACAGACATGCTGAAGAAATACGTAGCCATGGTGAGCAATAAATTTGAAAGAAAACCAAAGGTTCTTCAGACCGACAATGGTGGTGAGTTCACTTCACAAAGCATGCGCACATTTCTAGAACAAGAAGGCATTCAGCATATCACAACAGTAGCTTATACACCAGAGCAAAATTCTGTTGCAGAGAGAAAATTTAGGTCACTTGTGGAAATGACCAGATGTATGCTGTCAGATAGCAATCTCCCTAAAAGACTATGGGGAGAAGCCATTCTCACAGCAGTGTACCTACAAAACAGAATGCCAACTAAAGGCGCTGAGCGCACACCACATGAGACATGGCATGGTAGGAAGCCAAACCTGTCACACATAAGAACATTTGGAAGTACAGCATATGCTCATGTACCAAAGCAAAGAAGGCATAAGCTGGATTCCACAACAGAAAGGGGCATTTTAGTTGGCTATGCTCCAGGACACAAAGGATATAGAATTTTGAATCTGAAAACTGGCATTGTTGGCATAAGACATGTTACATATTTTGATGAAAACAAGAGGGTTGATAAAGGCTGGATTATCCCAGATGAGCCTTATCATCCAGAATATGAAAATAGAACCATAATAGACATGCCAGTGTATATAAATGCCATACCAAGGCAGATGTCTGAAAGCAACTCACCTGTATCTAACGAGGAACAGGCAGAGGAAGCAGACACAGAAAGGATCATTGAAGAAGACAGTACAGTTGGAGAAGGGGAATCAATTGGAGAAGGACTCTCAGATTTAGAGGATGCGGAAAGGTCAGACCAACCTGTTGTCAGACGCTCATCCAGGGAAAACAAAGGTGTTCCACCCCCAAGACTGTCTTACCTAACAAAGTCAGCAGAAGCTCAAGAGCCCTTAACATGGGATGAGATTGAGAAAATGCCAGCAGAAGAAGCTGCTGAATGGCATAAAGCTGCACAAGAAGAAATTGATGCATTGGATAAAAATAATACTTGGATTCTTACAAAATTACCTCCTGGCAAGAAAGCTATAGGATGCAAATGGGTATTCAAGTTAAAAAGGAATGCACAAGGAAAAGTGGAAAGGTATAAAGCCAGATTAGTGGCAAAGGGATATCTTCAAAAATATGGAGAAGATTTTGATGAAGTGTTTGCACCTGTAGTGAAACACACGACAATCAGAACACTTCTGAGCATTGCAGTCTCAAAAGGCATGCAAGTCAACCACATTGATGTGAAAACAGCGTTTCTTCATGGAGAAATAACTGAAGACTTGTACATGGAACAACCAACAGGTTTCATAAATACAAAACAAAGACAGCTAGTGTGTAAATTAAACAAAGGTCTTTATGGATTAAAGCAAAGTGCAAAATGTTGGAATGAAAAATTGCATGAAATATTGACAAATTTAGGATTTAAGCAAGGTGAAGCAGATAAATGTTTGTACACTAGGTGCACAAATGGACAATATGCATACATTTTAGCTTTTGTTGATGATCTGCTCATTGCAAGCAAAAGTGAGCAAGAGTACAAGGACATTGTAAAGTGTTTAAACCTCAATGTTGAGATAAAAGAACTTGGTAATGTGTCATACTATCTTGGTATAGAAATTGAGAAACAAAATGATGGTTCTTATCTTCTAAGCCAGAAGCAGAAAATAAATGAGCTTATTGAAAGTTTAGGTATGCAAGATGCCCAAGTTGTAAGCACTCCCATGATCACTGATTTTCTGAAGGATGAAACAGTAAGAGAACCTTTACCAGATAACATCCAATATAGATCAGCCATAGGTAAGCTTTTATATCTAGCTACCACATACAGGGCTGATATAGCAAATGCAGTAGGAATTTTGAGCAGAAGGGTCAGCTCACCTACCAAATCAGATTGGACTGCAGTTAAAAGGATGGTAAGGTATTTAAAGGGTACCATTGATTGTAAATTAAAGATTTCAGCCAATAGTAATCCAAAACTAATATGTTACTGTGATTCAGATTGGGCAGGGGATCATTCTGATTATAAATCCACAAGTGGATATGTGTTTATGTATGGAAATGTACAAATTTCATGGGCCAGTCATAAACAAAGTATTGTGAGTTTGTCTTCTACAGAAGCTGAATATGTGGCAGTATCGGAAGCGTGCAGAGAACTGATGTGGATTGAAAAACTTTTGCTGGATTTCGGAATAGCTGAAAAGAGACCAATCCAGATAATGGAAGATAATCAGAGCTGCATCCGACTGTCACAGAATGACAAGGTTCAGTCACGCACCAAGCACATCGCAACGAAATACCACAACGTGCGAGAGTTGGCAAAAGAAGGGGTCATCAGTCTACACTATTGTCACACCAGTGAGATGACAGCTGACATCATGACCAAACCGTTACCCAGAGAACATTTTGTGAATCTGCGTATAAAGCTTGGACTTTGTATGAATAAATAATTGCATGACAGTTATGCATGAGAAGGGGTTTGTTGGAATGTAATTGTATTTTACATGCATTGCCTGTCACCTATTATTTCTCTGTGATTACTCTGTGACCTCTGATGTGAATTACTTAGAGAGGTCACACAGCTATGTAACTTCCTGTGGGGGTTTAGATGCAGCACATGCAGCACATGGAGCACATGGAGCTCATGATCTCTCCTAACCTGAGAGGATCTATGGTGGTATGAGCATCCATTACCATCTAAGCACATGGAAGGAGCTGATAAGACAAATGTATAGTAATATGTATATATAAGCCTGTCTGATTATAATCTAACTACAAACTGTGAGTAAACAGATGTTTTGTTACTTCAACTTTAAAGTGACTCAGCAGTGAATTATTCAGGGGTGAATGAGAGAGAGATGAAGAAAGAAATTAACATTTCTAAAGCTGAAGCTGTGTGTACTAAAATCTGCTAATTATTTACTACAAATAATCCAACAGATAGTGGGGTTCCACAGGGGTCTGTGTTCGGATCGCTGCTTTTAAACATATTTATAAATGATCTAAATATGGGAATAACTAGTGAGGTAATTAAATTTGCTGATGACACAAAGTTAATCAAAGTTGTTAAATCACAAGAGGATTATGAAAAATTGCAAGAGGTCCTTACGAGACTGTGAGACTGGGTATCCAAAAGGCAGAAGACGTTTAATGTGAGCAAGTGCATAGTGATGCACGTGGGAAAGAGGAAACCGAAGTATAGCTACGTGATGCAAGGTTCCCCATTAGGAGTTACTGATCAGGAAAAGGATCTAGGTGTCATCGTTGATGATACATTGAAATCATCTGTTCAGGCTAAGAAAGCAAACTGAATGTTAGGTATTATTAGGAAAGGAATGGAAAACAAAAATAAGGTCTGTCCCAGTATTTCAAATGCTTATATTCTTATGTTTTTAACACGTCTAAACAGTAGTCCAGTTTGACAACTATGCCCCTCATGATCTGATATTGCTTGAAGAAGGCAGGAAAAATGGGGCAGAAGTAACAACTATTAAAATGTAAAAATAATGATAATGTTCATGTAACCTGGAGCTATAGCCCATTAATCTAACCAAACTGGAAAATATTCAGATAAGGGGAAGAGTGCTTTTTTTTTGTTCAGTTCTCAAATTGTTCTTGGTACTTGGTAGGTGCTGCCTCCTCCTCCTCCTCCTTGCTTTAACAGCACAGATGTGTAAAGTCTTCTATTAATCCTCAGAAACCAGAAATAATTTTTACTGTCTTGTTTTATTTTAATATTTTGTATATAATTTGTTCCCCGCTTAGACTTTTAAAGATATAGTGGGTTATAAATAAAGCTTTATTATTATTATTATTATTATTATTATTATTATTATTATTATAAATTAACAGAGCTCAGTCCACCTATAATAAAACATTCTGAGTTAGAAAATTTCCCTGCAAAATGTATCTGCTGTTCTTGGTAATAAAAAATAATTAGATACTATGCTTGACTTAGATCAGCTGAGAGGCTTGAGATTTTAGCTTGGCTCCTACTCTTCAGTGCATAGTACAGTACATTATCAGCTTCACTACAATGTGCAAAAGCTTCACTGTATGGATATAGAAAATTGTTCTCCTGACATCAGCAACATCTGGAATTGGGTGGAGGAAGGTTACAGAACATACTCAAGTTGTGATATCAACATGAACAAAGACAAAATGCTTGCTCACACTGCAGTCTTCACATTGACTGATTTACATGTGCTCTGAAATACACACTCCTTGTCAGAAGAAACAAAAATGAACTGTTATGATACAGAAAGTTACTGAGCATGTCAATCTGCAGTAACACAAAGCTAGTATATACATAGAAAAAAAGTATACCTAGTCCTATGCTTCCTCTCTATCTTCTCTTAGATAATTTAACAATCTCCCAGAACACTGGGAAGAAATGTTTTTATGTAAAAGCCATTTACCTTTGTGAATACAGTACCATTTAACCCAGGTAAAAGGTCAATCTGAAAATTCCCCTTCTATGTGGTTTAAAGTGTATACATTGTTCTCTAATGTGAAAATTCTATATAAAAGGTGCTAACATTTACACATGCATTATGCACATGGAAGTTTAGAATAGTAGCATATATGTGCATATTTCCATGCATGCCAGTATGCTTCCTAAGTACAATTCTGCAAATACTCACTTAACCTACATAGCGTATATCTGCAAGGTAGGCATAGACAGGGGCTCCCACATACATGTGTAACTGCAGCACTTTAGCACCTTTCACCTGGTTTATGAATGGTGAAAGTGCTCACACCTAAATTGTAGGCAATTATATAACCAGTTAAGCCAGTATTCTATAAGGAAAAATTGGTGCCTACGATCCTTTATAGACTAGACTCCTACCATACGTTTCCTGAATAGAGAGGAGGTATATTTAGGTCACTCAAGGAAAATAGTACACGTGGAGGGGTATAATCGAAAGGGGCGCCCAAGTTTTCCTGAGGATGTCCTCGCAGGACATCCTGGCAAAGGGCAGGAAAACCCATATTATCGAAACAAGATGGGCGTCTATCTTTCATTTCGATAATATGGTCAGGGATGCCTAAATCGTGAAATTTAGGTCGACATTAGAGATGGTCGTCCCCGATTTTCAGCCATAATGGAAACCGAGGATGCCCATCTCAGAAACGACCAAATCCAAGCCATTTGGTCATGGGAGGAGCCAGCATTCATAGTGCACTGGTCTCCCTGACATGCCAGGGCACCAAACCGGGCCCCCTAGGAGGCACTGCAGTGGACTTCACAAATTGCTTCCAGGTGCATAGCTCCTTTACCTTGTGTGCTGAGCCCCCCAACCCCAATCCCCACAACTGTACACCACTATCATAGCCCTAAGGGGTGGGTACAGTGGGTTTGTGGTGGGTTTTGAAGGGCTCACATTTACCAGCACAAGTGTAACAGGTAGGGGGGGGGGGGGGTGGGCCTGGGTCCTCCTGCCTGAAGTACACTGCACCCACTAAAACTGCTCCAGGTACCTTCATACTGCTGCGATGGACCTGAGTATGGCATTTGAGGCTGGCATAGAGGCTGGCAAAAAAGTATTTTAAAACTTTTTCTATGGTGGGAGGGGGTTAGTGACCACTGGGGTAGTAAGGGGAGATGATCTCCGATTCCCTCCGGTGGTCATCTGATCAGCTTGGGCACCTTTTTGATGCTTGGTCGTGAAAAAAAAATGGACCAAGTAAAGTCAGGGACGTCCTTCTTTTTTCCATTATCGGCCGAGGATGCCCATCTCCTAAGCACGCCCCAGTCCCGCCTTCGCTACACTGCCGACACACCCCCATGAACTTTGGTCATCCCCGCGATGGAAAGCAGTTGAGGGTGCCCAAAATCGGCTTTCGATTATGCCGATTTGGGCGACCTTGCGAGAAGGACGATTTGTGTCGGAAGATTCACCTGATAAGCTCATTAGCTTTAATTTCTGTGCTTAAATTTACAAATAATAAATTATGGGTGATAGGTGCTTTGTTTCCATAAAAACTAAAATCTATGTTAAAAACCTTACAACTAGTTAATATGAGCTAACAGTGTTTGGTCCATTTTACAACCATTGGCTGGGTGATAGTGAACAGACATATTAAAAAAAATTGACTTGTCTATGGTCAAATTTCACTATCTTTCAAAAATTGACAAAAACTCTAGTGACTCAACTCACTATCTAAAGCTTAAAATCTCAGTTAAAATATTTGCAATAGTAAAGTTCTGTTAGAGACCCTTTTCTTAAAAATTATTGTGCTATTTAACTTATATCCTGCATGACAGGATAAAGTTCATCCAAAATATGGCTCAAAAATATTGCACTGATTTGAAATAGTACAATTTCTCCCTAAAGCATACTCTTGCCACCAGATAAAGACAATGCAAAATTATGCAAGATAAAATATATGTGGCAAATGCTATGCAAGGCTTTGGTCCAGTTTGCAAGTAGGGTTCACTGATGGGTTTGCATTGCTTCCTGCCAAAGTTTTGACCAGGCTTTAATTCCAACCTTTCCTGTGCAATGGTAATGACCTTGGCATGTTGACTGGGGCACACTGCAAAAGGAATTTGAAAAACAAATGGAGTGGGATTAAGACAAAATAGTGGATTTACAAATCGCCTTTCACCAACACATACTAGACATCTACTGAATTGTCTCATCTGTCATCCTCACTCCAACTGAGATACTTAATAATAACATTTTCCATCTACAATATGTAATTGAAGGAAACAAGGCTAGTTTATAAAGAATTGGCAGTAAAATAAAGAATCACATAAAAGGCAAGGCAAAAAAATAGAAAAATTACACTGAGAAGCTATACAATATTCATGTATAATGTCAACAATGAATAGACAATACTCAGCATAATTGGAATATGGGGAGCAGAATTTTCAGGCTTCTTGCTAGGCTTAGTACTTGCATACCTTTGAGAAATTTTTGAAAAGGAAACTCCTCCCTGCAGAATTTCATTTTCAAAAATTGCCATGGGGCTAGAGCAGGGGTTCCCAATCCAATCCTTGGGACACCCCTAGCCAGTCAGAATTTCAGGATATACAGAATGAAAACACATGAGATAGATTTGCATATTTTGGAGGTAGTGCATGCTAATTTGTCTCATATTCATTATATCAATACCTCTTGATTAATACAATATGTTTTTGTTTTTTAAATTTGTATTTATAAACAAATTTTTACATAATTCCAAAGCGAACTTTGTCAAGCAATACGCCATAATTTACAAGGAAATAATTATCCAGGGAAATCCCTGTCCTACAATAACATTTATAGGCAGTAGTCCACAATAAGGGGGGGGGGGGGACTGAAACTCTATTCCTAATGAGAGGAAAAGGAAATTTAACAAAGATAAAGGAAAAAAAATTAAAAAAAAAGGTGCAGAGAAGATTATAAGACTGCATTATGTTTCTTATAAGTCCAAAAAGTCTCTCTGTGTCATTTTTAGGAGTTCTTGCATTGAGAAAAGAACAAAGTTATAAAGGTTCAAAGAGATGAAATGTCGTATTATCGAAGAGCACACGTACAGTTTTGCTGTAAGAGCAATAATACTAATATTAAGACCCTCTCCCTATATCTAATGGAGTGGAACAGCATATGTGTTACACAGTATGTGGAATTTCACAGGCAAAAAAAAAAAAAATATAGAAATAGCAAACTGAACCAAAACTAAACATAGAAGGGCCGTATAAAATACATATTGGAAGTAGAACTTTCACCAAATAAAGATCTTATTTATTAAGATGGCAGACAACATTCTCTATGTGAAAGTGCATTCCAGTATGGTTCCTTGGTATCCTGGAATCTTTTCCCGCTAGAATCATCCCCATGACCCGTATTCTTTCTTTCTATTAATGCCATATCATACAGCAAGTGTTGCCATTGTTCAAAAGTTGGGGGTGAATACTTCCAATGTAATAAAATAGCCTTCTTCTCCAAATCCAAAGCCTTCCATAAGAGCAAATATTGTCCCTCTGTAAGAGATTCAATACAATCCCCCCACCCAAAACAACACTGCCACTATATGAAAAACTATATCCCCAGAGGGCAGGTGACAAAGATAGCCACATATCTGGGTCCATAATCTCTTAACTTCAAAAGAGGCCTAGAACATATGACTTAATGTGGCTTTAGGGGTCCTACACTTAGGACAAATAATCTTTTGCCATGCCATCTTGATATGCCCTTCAAGGAGATACATAGGCCTGAAATATAAACTTATATTCAACCTCTTGGAAGATGATAATGATAAATATATAGCAAATATTTTGTAGATTGCGCCTCAAAATAGCTACCGCTACCTTGCTTCCCAAATCCTCAGACCAAGCAGAGGACATTGTATCAAAAGGGCGTTCCAGGAGGAGATTCAGCAAAACCCCATTAAAATAAGTCAAAGATGTTTTACCTTCTTTCTCTAGACTTAAACATTTACTCAATATCTGTGCTGATCCTACGCTCAAGTCCTGCCCCTGAAGACTGGATATATAATGATGTGCTTGTCTGTAAGCAAAAAGATCCTTAGACGAGAGATCAAAAGTGGAGCTAAGAATTTCAAAAGGAAACAGCTTTCCTTGTTCAGCCATCATGTCCCCCACCCATCTCAATCCTATGACCTTCCACCTTTTCAATGTCCCACCAACCAGTCCTGGAGGAAAATCTTTGTTTCCCAGCAAAGGCCATCCCCCCCCCCCCCCCCCCACCGCTCTGCTGCACCCCATAGCAGCAAATACCTTTACTGGTGGGGGTCCCCATCCCCCACCAGCTGAAGCCTTCTCCAGCGCTGGTTTCCAGTGCCACCACGTTCCATGCCCTGATGTCTCTTCTTCATGTCCTGCACGCTCCTTTAAGTGAAACTGAGCATGCTCAGTTTCACTTAAAGGAGTGTGAAGGACGTGAGGAGGAAGAGAGAGCAGGGCAGGCAATGCGGTGGCGCCAGAGACCGGCGATGGAGAAGGCTTCAGCTGGTGGGGGATGGGACCCCCGCCAGCAAAACCAGGGGCCCAGATGAAATTTGGGGGGCCCAGGCCCCCGTGGCCCCATGTAGCTACGCCACTGTGATATAGTCTTTTCTATCTGCCCCTCATATAAGACCAAACCAGATAGCTAGCTATACCTTCTCCCATGGATTTAGTGTGCAGTATATGAGCCTGAGAGTGGGGATAGTAAAAAATTATCTGTTACCAGGGGAGTAATATGCTGTATTCATGAGCCAGTCCCTATAGAATGCATTCTACAAGCCATATTATATAATTTGGAATCTATTAGGCCCCAGACTCCTTTATCTCATAGCAGCATTAAAGTCTGTAAAGGGATCCTAGGGTGTTTCCCCCTCCCCCCACAAGAATCTTCACAATGCTCTATGAAACTGCATATAATCTCTATATCTCACATACACAAGCAATGACTGTAGAATGTAAAGCCTATGCGGAATTCTGAACACATTATTCCAAAAGATCTTACCAGTTCAAAGAGAACGGTAGGATTTCCCACAGTAGTAGCCTCTCCAGAGTGCTCTTTAGTATCGGTGTAATGTTTTCAGCATAGAGTAACTTAATATCTTCCTGAGGGGCCCTTTTACTAAGGCGCATAGGCTCCTATGCGCGTACAACATGCGTCAAATTAGAACTACCATCTGGCTACCACGTGCCCCGGGCGATAATTCTAATTTTTATGCACATCCAAAATGCGTGGCAGAAAATAATTTCTATTTTCTACTGCGTGGTGCTAACCGGGCATTAATCGGCAGGGTATGTGAGCTGACAATTACCACCCGGTTAACGCGTGAGACCTTACTGCTAATTCAATGGGTGGCGGTAAGATCTCAGGCAGTTTCCCCAGCCTCCTTGCAGGCAGCTGAGTCAACTAACTCTAGCTGTAGCATCTGTAGCCTCTAACCAGGGCTACAAGAAAAACCTGGCAATTCTTACAATTTGCTTTCTTCAGAATCTCTGATTTCAGACCTTCAGTTTAAAGAGCAATTTCATCATAATAAATAGCAGAGCTGCCAAGTTATACATTATAGGGGGAGACTTTTAGGCTGGCCCTGGATTTCTGCCAACCTTATCCTGTTATATTATGGGACATACAGCACTGATTTCAATGGATAGAACCATGGATTACAAATGCTATACAGTTTTGGGATGTAAGTTTAGAAGTAGCCAAAAAAAAATTCCCTCCTGGAATGAGTGACCTGGCAGCACTGAAACTGGAAAAAGATCCATTTTCCCCAGAGGCAAGCTACTTTCTTGCATTTCAAGGTAGGGATATTGATAATTCTTTAACTTAGGGACTGGTCCCTTACATGAGAGTAACTATGGTTATTGGACAGAAAACAGAGGGTAGGGTTAAATGGCCATTTTTCTCAGTGGAGGAGGGTGAATAGTGGAGTGCCGCAGGGGTCTGTACTGGGGCTGGTACTAGTTAACATATTAATAAATGATCTGGAAAATGGAATGACGAGTCAGGTGATTAAATATGCAGATGACACAAACGATTCAAAGTTGTGAAAACACATGCAGATTGAGAAAAATTGCAGGAAAACCTTAGGAAACTGGAAGACTGGGCATTCAAATGGCAGATGAAATTTAATGTGGACAAATGCAGAGTGATGCACATTGGGAAGAATAATCCAAATCATAGTTACCTGATGCTAGGGTCCAACTTAGTAGTCAGCAAGAAAAATATCTAGGAGTCATTGTAGACAATACCCAGTATGCAGCGGTGGCCATAAAAGCAAAACAGGATGCTAGGAAATATAAGGAAAGGGATGCAAAATAAGAGCAAGAATATTATAATACATCTGTATTGCTCCATGGTGTGACCTCACCTTGAGTTTTGTGTTCAGTTCTGGTTGCCGTATCTCAAAACAGATATAGCAGAATTAGAAAAGATTCAAAGAAGTGCAACCAAAATAATAAAGGGGATGGAATTCCTCTCATATGAGGAAAGACTAAAGAGGTTAGGGCTCTTCAACTTAGAAAATAGATGGCTGAGGGGAGATATGATTGAGGTCTATAAATACCTGAGTGTTGTAGAACGGGTAGAAGTGAATCGATTTTTCACAGTTCAAAGACCAGGGGGCACTAAATGAAAATACATGAAAATACTTTTTAAAACAAATACAGTAGGAGGAAATATTTTTTTTACTCAAAGAATAGTTAAGCTCTGGAACTCACTGCCGGAGGATGTGGTAACAGTGGTTAGCACATCTGCGTTTAAAAAAGGTTTGGACAAGTTCCTGGAGGAAAAGTCCGTAGTCTTTAATTAACATGGACATGGGGGAAGCCACTGCTTGCCCTGGGATTGGTAGCATGGAAAGTTGCTAATAATTGAGTTTCTGCCAAGTACTTGTGACCTGGATTGGCCACTGTTGGAAGCAGGATACTGGGCTAGATGGACAATTAGTCTGACCCAACATGGCTATTCTTTTGTTCTTAAAGGAACTGCTTTCTTTAGATTTAAAATAATTGCCATTCCTCCCAGAATCCCTCCTTGTTTTCGCTGGTGTCTTGAGGGACACCAGGATTGAATGCTGCACTCCTCTCACCTTCGCACAGTGAGACCTTCTTGAGGGATTAATATACAAAGTACTGGTAAGTGTTCAGGAGTAATAACTCTCTTTTTCAAAGTTATAATCTAAATTGGTGGCTAAGACAACAGGAGATAAAAAGATTACACAAAATCACAAGAAATGTTGCTGGTAGAAGCTGATTTGAATACTGGCTTCCCTGCTTCTGAGCCCATGGCTTTAAACACTAGTAGGGGCGGCCATATAATTAGGCCAATTGAGGCAGAGGCAGTGATTCACATTCACTGCCTGCCACTGGCCACCGAATCTTCTCTCTATTGCATCCTGCCCATAAGGAAACAGGAAGTTATATCAGACAGGGCAGGACGAGAATGTGGTGGAGAGAAGACTCAATGGTAAAGAGAAGGCTCGGTGGCTGGCAGTGAATGTGAATCGCTGCCACCGCCTGGCAACCTCTGGGAAAGCAAATGGAGGTAGACTTAGGGGTAGGGGTTTGAAATGGGGAGAGGAAAGATGTTGGAACCACCTGCAAGTGGTGGTGAAGAAAGATGCCTGGCCTGGATTGCTTGCAGGGGGGAGGAGAGAGAGAAAAGATACTGTACTGTGGGAGGGAGGAGAATGGGGAGAACAGCGAAAGAAAACATGCTGGAGCTCAGATGCAAGAGGAGGAGGAATGTAAGGTGAGAAGTTGGAATCGGCGAGGGAAAGTAAGAGGGAGAGGGAGACATGTTGGCCTCAGGGCTGAGGAGAGGGAAGGAGAGATGATGAACAATATGAGACAGAAAAGGAGAGATGTTATGAATAGGGGTTAGAGAAGAAAGGAAAAAATGCTGGGCAGCAGGAGGTAGGAAGGGAAGGCAGCGGGATAGTTTTTGGGAGATGCAGGACAACAATTCAGTAAGGGAACCTAGAGGGAGAGATAATTAAATTAGGGGAGGGAGGGAGATAGAGAGAGATGTTGGATAGAGAGATGCTAGAGAACAGGAGGCAGAAAGGGAAGAGAAAGAGACATCATGGAATGGAGGTGGAGGGGATGATGTTGGACAATAGGAAGAGAGAAAGAGGGAGAAATATTGGACTCAATGGAGAGAAGAGAGAGGTAGAGATATTGGAATACAGAGGAGGATGACAGAGAAGAGAAAAAGAGATGCTGGATCATGGGAGGAGGACAGGGGAGAAGAGAGATGGTACAGGGAGATGTCAGGCTTCAAGAGTTTGGGGTGGAGGGAAGAGATGCTGGGCTACTACAAAGGTGGAGCAAGGGATAGGGTTGGAAGATACCAGGAATGGCAAAAATCATGTGGGAAAGGCCATGGGATTTTTCAAGGAGATGAGTGATAGGAAAATAGTGAATACAGAGGGTAGCAATGTAGTAATGGGGAAAAGATGAAAGATAAATGGGAATAGGAGGTTCAGGAAGGGGCAAAATGGGAAAAGGGAGAGTTAGGGGGCGAGCGAAGGAGATGAAAAGTTGATAGATCAAAGTAGAAAAAAGGAGTGGGATGAAAACAAAAAATGTAAAGAAAGAACTAAAAAGGAAAGACTAATATGTCAGAAACAGATGTATTGAGGGAATAGGACAAGAGGAGAGAGAAACGTAAAATAATCAGCAGCCACTTGAAATAGAATTTGCAGAAGACAGGAAAGCAGACAACAGAAACAGTGACCAATGTAATGGAAAAAGAAACTGCCCAGAAAACAAAGGTAGAAAAAAGTGTTTCATTTTGAATTTATTAACTGAAATATGTTAGTTTTGGTAAATGTGCATCACAGATGTCTTTCTATTGTATTCAGTACAAAATATAATGGGATTTATGCTTTTATTTCTCCAGTGTTGCAATACTTATCGAGTTTGACTTCTTGGGGTTCTCAGTTCAATTTTTGTCTTCATATTTCCATTTATAATTAGTGATCCCTTGTTCTGGATTTGGTGAGAGTCTGTCTATGTTTTGCATGTGACTGAAATGTGGTATTATGTTTGCGTATAGCTTCTGTGTTGAGATCTGTAGGACAATAGGAGGTGTATAGGTGTTTTAGGGTCCACAGTAATATTTGTAGTGCTTCCTGTTTATAGGTAGGGTTCTATCTCTTTGAATCATAGGATCAGTGATACTGTTGAATGACATGTTTGCTACTTGTGTATTAAGTAAGGATTTTTTTTTTAGGTTTTGTTTTTCATAAGGTGCCTGGTAGTGAAGAGATTTGTGTTGCTATTGTTCAGATGGAAAGAAAATCGGGATTTTTTTTAGTATGGTGATGTCCATGGAGAAATGTTCTAGCTCTGATCTGCACTTGTTGTGGTGAGGTTGAATTTTTGTGGATGCAAAGCATGTTTACATTAACTCATAAGGACTGCTATACTATGTCTGATCAAAGATCTGTGAGGGTCATCTATGCAGTGTGTCACATATGCAAGCATTGTCCATCAGGTGTGTCCTGACTGAAAAAAGATTGATCCTCATTGCCCTAAGCAGCGTCTAGAAAGCAAACCGTGCAGATCTTTCCAACTTTATACCCCAGATGCACCATTAGAAAGCCTCACTCGTTGGCCTTCAATCGCTAACTGGTTAAGTGCCACTGAAAATGACTGGATAACCTCGACAAAGTGATTTAACTGGTCAGCAGCTATTTCTGACCAGTTAAATTATTTTGAATATTGGCCAGATGTAGGACCATCCCGACCCAGAAATGCACCCTGTGGGATATGTCCCCTAGAGCTCATATCTTGCCCACTGCATCGCAGCCAAGCAGAGAAGGCAATGGATAGGACACAATTTTGGAGCCCGTGCCTCCCTTGTGCTCTGTGCAGCCGCACTGTCCACACATAGCTCGCTACAGCACTGGCAAGATGGTTCTTTGAATTTGACAGAATCTATTGTTTTGCTTTGACTGCAGCTGCTACCCTCTAAGAAGCTGCTGCCCTAGGCAGCTGGCCAGTTTTACCCAATGATTGGGGCAGCCCTGGTCCAACCCCTATGTTGGATGATAGGGATGGAGGGTGGGCATCAGCTCATCCCTTACCACAGACAGCAGATTGTCTTGAGCTACCCCTGTACTAGGCCACAACCTTTCATCCTCCTGCGATCATGCACTCCTTATATGCTCTAACAATTCACAACAATGTTATGCTGTTCAAGGATGATCAAATGAGAATTAAAAGCCTGTACTGCACTTGGCATTCCATGCTCAGAAATATACTGTTTAAGCACAGAAGAAAAGCAAAAGTATTTGAAAACAAGTCAGAGCAGGGCCGCCGAGGGGGGGGACAGGGGGGACAAAATTCCCTGGGCCCGGGCCTCCAGGGGGGCCAGTCCGTGGGTGCTCACCCCTCCGTCCGACTCCTAGGTCCCTCCCTCCGTCCGACTCCCAGGGCCTGCCCTCCGTCCCTCCCTCCGAATTTCAAATGCAATCTTCTTACCTCGTTGGGGGTTACGGCGAGAGCAGCACGCAGACGCAGTGAAAAGTGTGCAAGCTCCCGCTTCAGCCTTCTCTTGTTGTCTGTCTCTCAGCTCTGGTCCTGGGCGGGACCAGAGCTGAGAGACAGACAACAAGGGAAGGCTGAAGCGGGAGCCTGCACGCTTTTCACTGCATCTTCGGCATGCTGCTGTCACCGTAACCCCTGACGAAGTAAGAACAAGATCGCTTTTGAAATTCGGAGGGAGGGACGGAGGGGTGCCTTGGAATTCGGTTGGATGGACGGAGGGAGAGGGGAGCCTTGGATCTTGGAGGGAGGGAGGGAGTTTAGTAGCGCTATAGAAATGATAAGTAGTAGTAGTAGTAGGGGGGCCTTGGATCTCGGAGGGAGGGGGGAGGCCTTGCATCTCAGAGGGAGGGGGGAGGCCTTGGAACTTGCAGGGGGGGAGGCCTGGGGGGAGAAAGAAGAGATTGCTGGACAAGAGGGCAGGGCAGGAGGGAGAGAGAAGATATTGCTGGACAAGAGGGCAGGGGGGAGAGAGAAGAGATCACTGGACAGGAGGGCAGGGCAGAGGGGAGAGGAGAATTGCTGAACATGGATGGATGATTGGAGGGGGCAGGGGAGAGAGGAAATTTACTGGATATGGGTGGCTGGAGGAGAGGCCAGGGGAGAATGGGGAGTTGCTGGACATGGATGGATGGAGGGAAGGGAAGGCAGGAAGGAGATGCACATGGATGGAGGGAAGGGAAGAGAGGAGAAATGCTGAACATGGATGGATGGAGTGGAGGGCAGGGAAGAGAGAAGAAATGTTGGACAAGGATGAAGGGAAGGAAAGACAAAGGAAGGAGATGCACATGGATGGAGGGAAAAGGAAGAGAGGAGAAATGCTGGATATGGATGGAGGGCTGAGAAGACAGGAAGTACATGTACATGGATGGAGGGGAGGGGAGTGTGGAGAAATGATGGATATGGATGGAGAGAAATTGCTGAATTTAAGGGCTGGATCGGAACACTTTCAGGACATGCCGAAACTTGAGGAAGGATAGGGACAGGGCTACAGATGGTAGGCAGGACGCATAAGGACACAGGAGGATGGTGGACATGGTGAGAGAAAAAATATCAAATGGAAAGTAGACACTGCATAAAACAGAAGATGAGACCAAAGCGAATAGAAAAACTATGATCAGACAACAAAGGTAGAAAAACGTATTTTATTCAGAATTTATTAATGGGAATATGTCAGCTTTTGGAAATGTGTATCTGTGATATATTTCATGCAAGTTTCAATTTTTCTAGTATTGCTGCATGCTGAGTTTTACTTCTTGAGGTAACTTTCTAGTTCAGTATTTTGCCTTCATATTTTTTTATTTCTAGTTCCTTGTGTCATATCTGTTGCCATGTGTTTTTCATGTGTGATCAAGGTACAGTATTCTGCTAGTGTGTAGTATTTGCAGCCCTTTTTGTTTTGTTTTGTTTTTTGTTTCACTAGGTTGTGTACTGGTGTTTTAGAGCCTGGTGTAATTATAGTGCTGCCTTTCCACGCATAAGGTTGTAGCGCGTCCTGTCCATGGAATTAGTGCTGTTATGGTTTGGTAAGGTTATGAGTGGGTTTTTGCACAAGTATGTGCATAGTGTTTTGCAGTGGAGAGATTGTGTTTTGGCTTTACTAAGGTGGTACCAAAGCATCAGAAAAGGTGTAGAGCCTAAATCATGACACACTACCTCTTGAAGGATCTACATATCTACATATAGTGCAGGGGCCCGGCCCGGTGGCGGACGGAGGGGAGTGGCAGTGACCTCGGGGAGGGGGGGCATGGGCGGCCTTCTCCCGGGCCCGGCCCAGTCTCTCGGTGGCCCTGAGTCAGAGGCTCAAAAGTTTTACACACCTTGCCTCCCATTCTCATAAACCGTATAAGGACATCATAAACATTTCACCTTGTGCTCACCTACTAGTTTTTTATGAAATGCTATGGCAATAATTTTATAAATATATCCACATGCACAAAATGCTATTTATAGGTTTATATTGTATGCAGATGTAAATACCAATTTCAGAAAGCCGTTATTTACAAATGGAGAATCCATATCACACAGAGATTTCAAGGGGACATGTTTTGGGCATAACTTGAGTAGAACTAAAATCCACATGTGTATTCCACATTTTACAAGGTGACCAAATGTGTATGTGCAAATCTTTCCATGCTGGGTTTCATACCAGCTCAAAGGCATGCACAGGTTTTTAAAAAGTGCTCATTTTGGCCAGAGTTTTATTTGAGGGATTAAAGGAGTCATTCTCCTTAATCCTGTCTAATTTGTTTCCTCCTCCAAAATGAAATCATGTTGAAATTATAGCCTCAATACTTAACTGGCAGCACTTACACATAACAGCTATATGTGGAACATAAGAATTGTCATACCAGGTCAAACCAAAGGTCCATCAAGCCCAATATTCTGTTTCCAACAGTGTGAAATCCAGTTCACAAGTACCTGGCAGGATTCCAAAAAGTGGTAAGATTCCATGCTACCTATTACAGGGATGAGCAGTGGCTTTTTCCAGGTCTACCCTAATAATTGTTTATGGTCTTTCAGGAATTTGTCTTTTAATCCAGCTACACTAATTGCTTTAACTACATCCTCTGTCAATGAGTTCCAGGGCTTAACTAGGCATTGAATGAAAAAAATATTTCCTCTGATTTGTTTTAAATGCACTACTTAGTAATTAATGGCACATAGCCTAGCTTTTTACTTTTTGAAAGATTTGCATTTACCTGTTCATTTCCACATAGAAGCTTCCAAGTCCATGTTGTTTATTTTTTTAACATGTGTATTTGAAAAATTGCTGTTTGCTCTTTCCAGGGGTACTGGGACTGGGGGGGAGGGGCATGCATTGAGGCTACAAATAAGTAGATTTAGGTTGAATTGGAGAGAATATTTCTTCACTCCACATGTAGTTGGACTCTAGAATTCGCTGCCAGAGAATGTGGTAAAAGCAGTTAGCTTAGTGGGGTTTAAAAAAGGTTTGGATGACTTCCTAAAGGAACAGTCCACAGATCGTTATTAAAATGGACTTGGTGAAAATCCACTGCTTATTTCTAGGATAAGATGGTGGAGGCTATTATTAAGAATAAAATTGCAGAGCATATACAAAAACATGGACTGATGAGACAAAGTCAGCACGGATTTAGTGAAGGGAAGTCTTGCCTCACCAATCTAATGCATTTTTTTGAGGGGGTAAGCAAACATGTGGACAATGGGGAGCCGGTTGATATTGTATATCTGGATTTTCAGAAGGCGTTTGACAAAGTGCCGCACGAAAGACTCCTGAAGAAATTGCAGAGTCATGGAATCGGAGGTAGGGTATTATTATGGATTAAGAACTGGTTGAAAGATAGGAAGCAGAGAGTAGGATTGCGTGGCCAGTATTCTCAGTGGAGGAGGGTAGTTAGTGGGGTCCCGCAGGGGTCTGTGCTGGGTCCGTTGCTTTTTAATGTATTTATAAATGACCTAGAGATGGGAATAACTAGTGAGGTAATTAAATTCGCCGATGACACAAAATTATTCAGGGTCGTCAAGTCGCAGGAGGAATGTGAACGATTACAGGAGGACCTTGCGAGACTGGGAGAATGGGCGTGCAAGTGGCAGATGAAGTTCAATGTTGACAAGTGCAAAGTGATGCATGTGGGTAAGAGGAACCCGAATTATAGCTACGTCTTGCAAGGTTCCGCGTTAGGAGTTACGGATCAAGAAAGGGATCTGGGTGTCGTCGTCGATGATACGCTGAAACCTTCTGCTCAGTGTGCTGCTGCGGCTAGGAAAGCGAATAGAATGTTGGGTGTTATTAAGAAGGGTATGGAGTCCAGGTGTGCGGATGTTATAATGCCGTTGTATCGCTCCATGGTGCGACCGCACCTGGAGTATTGTGTTCAGTACTGGTCTCCGTATCTCAAAAAAGATATAGTAGAATTGGAAAAGGTACAGCGAAGGGCGACGAAAATGATAGTGGGGATGGGACGACTTTCCTATGAAGAGAGGCTGAGAAGGCTAGGGCTTTTCAGCTTGGAGAAGAGACGGCTGAGGGGAGATATGATAGAAGTGTATAAAATAATGAGTGGAATGGATCGGGTGGATGTGAAGCGACTGTTCACGCTATCCAAAAATACTAGGACTAGAGGGCATGAGTTGAAGCTACAGTGTGGTAAATTTAAAACGAATCGGAGAAAATTTTTCTTCACCCAACGTGTAATTAGACTCTGGAATTCATTGCCGGAGAACGTGGTACGGGCGGTTAGCTTGACGGAGTTTAAAAAGGGGTTAGATAGATTCCTAAAGGACAAGTCCATAGACCGCTATTAAATGGACTGGAAAAATTCCTCATTTTTAGGTATAACTTGTCTGGAATGTTTTTACGTTTGGGGAGCGTGCCAGGTGCCCTTGACCTGGATTGGCCACTGTCGGTGACAGGATGCTGGGCTAGATGGACCTTTGGTCTTTCCCAGTATGGCACTACTTATGTACTTATGTACTTAAATGTATTGTACTGCTTTGGGATCTTGCCAGGTACTTGTAACCTGGTTTGACCACTGTTGGAAACAGGATGCTGGGCTTGATGGACCTTTGGTCTGTCCCAGTATGGTAACGCTTATGTACTTATGTATAATGCATTTGCCTGAAAATACACGTGTGCTTGCAGACCCTTTTCTAAAATGCCACTGGAATTGAGCACATCCTGAACTGGACATCTCAATTCAGATCTTTACATTCTCTGCAAAATAGGGTTCTGCATATCTTGGTTGTAGTGTCAGTTTCTATAAATCAAAGCAAACATAAGTATATTTTCAAAGCACTTAGACTTATAAAGTTTCGTGGAGGGGCATAATCGAACAGGACGCCCAAGTTTTCCTGAGGACGTCCTCGCAGGATGCCCCCACAAAGAGGCGGGGAAACCTTTATTATCGAAACAAGATGGGTGGCCATCTTTCGTTTCGATAATACGGTCGAGGATGGCCAAATCTCAACATTTAGATCGATCTTAGAGATGGTAGTCCCTAGAGATGGTCGTCCCCGATTTTCGGCGATAATGGAAACCGAGGATTGCCCATCTTAGAAACGACCAAATCTAAGCCCTTTGGTCATGGGAGGAGCCAGCAATCGTAGTGCACAGGTCCCCCTCACATGCCAGGACACCAACTGGGCACCCTAGGGGGCACTGCAGTGGACTTCATAAAAAGCTCTCAGGTGCATAGCTCCCTTAACTTGTGTGCTGAGCCCCCCAAACCCCACTCCCCACAACTGTACACCACTACCATAGCCCTTAGGGATGAAGGGGGGCACCTAGATGTGGGTATAGTGGATTTGTGGTGGGTTTTGGAGGGGTATATATGAGAAGAAATCCACCCAAAGGCGGAGAACTCAAAACGCCCCACGATAAATACAACAGTACAACAAAAAAAGTGGGAGGGTGACCAAGGATACCAAAGACTGGAAGATGTATGTTGGTAAAAGGGAGTTTATTGAAGTACAAAGACTCGACACAACGTTGTGTTTCGGCCGTTAAGCCTGCATCAGGAGTCCAAGGATTTTCAACCTGCATCTGCTTCACTCTACCCTCTTCTCTCCCTCTGCTTCTTCTCTTCCATGTGCAGACTTGGTCCATTTTTTCTTGCAACCAAGACTCAAAAAGGTTCCTGAACTGACCAGATGACCACCGGAGGGAATCGGGGATGACTTCCCCTTACTTCCCCGGTGGTCACTAACCCCCTCCCACCATAAAAAACAAGTTTAAAAATACTTTTATGCCAGCCTCAAATGCCATACTCAGGTCCATCGCAGCAGTATACAGGTCCCTGGAGCAGTTTTAGTGGGTGCAGTGCACTTCAGGCAGGCGGACCCAGGCCCATCCTCCCCTACCTGTTACACTTGTGGTGGTTAATGTGAGCCCTCCAAAACCCACCAGAAACCCACTATACCCACATTTAGGTGCCCCCTTCACCCGTAAGGGCTATGGTAGTGGTGTACAGTTGTGGGTAGTGGGGTTGGGGGGTTCAGCACACAAGGTAAGGGAGCTATGCACATGGGAGCAATTTGTGAAGTCCACTGCAATGTCCCCTAGGGTGCCCGGTTGGTGTCCTAGCATGTGAGGGGGACCAGTGCACTACAAATACTGGCTCCTCCCACGACCAAAGGGCTTGGATGTGGCCGTTTTTGAGATAGACGTCTTTGGTTTCCATTATCGGCGAAAACCGAGGTCACCCATCCCTAAGGTTGACGATCTCAACATTTAGATTGATCATTTCTAAGGTCGACCCAAATGTTGAGATTTGGCCGTCCCCGACCGTATTATCGAAACGAAAGATGGACACCCATCTTGTTCTGATAATGCGGGTATCCCCGCCCTTTCGCTGCACCGTCCTTAGAGATAAGCGCTCTTATAGATGGGTGCCCCCATTCGATTATGCCCCTCTATGTCTTCCAGGTGTCACCTTGGCTCCTCAAAATCTAGCAGATGTTTCCTCTTTGGAAAGAGATTCCATTAGCATTGGTTGTATCATTGCTAGATTTAAAGTTCATTACCTCTAGCTCTTTTATGAGATTCCAGCTCTTTATAATTCTGACTCACAGAACCCATGGACTGCAGTTCAGATTCCCCGGACTGGAGGGACCTGTTACCTCTCAACCAAAAGGTCAAAAACCAGGACCCACAATAGTGCAAGGTCTCACTTGAAATCTCCTCTACCCTTTTGAACACCTGAATAGCTGTGAAGTCAGGGACTAGAGTGAAATCCTAATCTTTCTAGTTGTGGTGAACAGTTTGCATCCTCCATTAGACACAGTCCTGCCACCTCCTTGTATACATACATATGTCTAACCCTTCAACTTTATTTATCTGTGTAAACAATAGTGGTATAGCAACGCTGACCTGAGAAGTCTCATATCTATGATATGGTCAAAAATTTCCCTCTCCTTGGGCCTACCTTAAAAGCTTTGGTGTTTTAGTGGCCTCTTTGGATCAGGAGCAAGCTCCACTCGCTCCTGCCCATGCTGGTTTTGTAATCAAAATGCCTACCGTGACTTTCTGTAGCAGTCTCATGAGACTGCCGCAGGGGTTGTGGTAGCCATTTTGAGACTGGAACTGGCATAGGCAGGAGTGACTGAGTGCTGTTCCTGCCTCAATGAAGCTGCTACACCACCAGGGTTTTAAGATTGTTCCAGGGAAAGACTACAGACGGAAGAGGTGGAGTTTGTGATCAGGGGGTGCACCCGCCTGCTGCAAAAAATTGAAGCTGGGAAAAGGTGCCAGTATAGTATAGCAGCTCATACCAGCTCAAAAAATAGCCTTGGTCATTCCAGTTTAGTAAGCCTGCTGGGGTCTGATCTGATCCTTTTATATAAATGTCACTCATAGATACTCCCTTTGAGAGAGTGGTCATTGATTTAGTAAGGTTATTAGAATGAATCACCCAAGGTAATAAATATATGCTTGTCATTCTTGACTACTCTACAGGTACCCCAAAGCTGTAGCACTGCATAATAATAAGACTGCCACAGTTGGAAGCACCCTGATAGAGGTCTTCTTGAAAATGGGAATACCAAAGGAAGTGCTCATAGAGTAGGGAAAGCCATTTGTGTCATGGGTAACAAAGCAAGCGTATGCACTGCTGAAAAGTGAAAATTCTGCATCTCGGTGTACCACCAGTAAACAGATGTTTGCCATATAAGAATTAGGGACTGACTGAAAAAATTCATATCTGTCTTCATCTACATCCAACTTAAATTTCCAACAGGTAGAAACTCTTCTTGAGCAACAAACCAAAAAGCTTCCATGCGCAGACTTGCAGATCTTGGGGCATTTTAGACACGGTCCCAAGAATCCCCAAAATAAACCCATCAATTAAATGCATCTTTAAAAAATATCACCATTCCTGTTCAAGAACAATCTTCCATCCACTCTGGGATTTCTGTGTTGTTCACGATTGCAGGCATCAAACATAACTATTTCAGATAGCTAATTACTTAAATTATTGATAGCCAGTGTGACTCAAAAGAAGGCCCTGACAGTAAAGTGGGCTCTAGAAATTCAAGTATTACCTGCTGGGATGATGGTTCATCCTGATAACTATCAACCCCTTAAACAGTTGGCCAAACACAAAGAGACAAGTGGTCAAATAATGCAAGGGTCCTTGAGCCTCCAGCCCTCCCAGTTTGAATTATGGCACCGGGCATGAAAGTACTGCCGAAATGCAGACTACCTTTCCTGGGAGGTGGCCCCAAATTAAGCAGGCAACGAATTGGAGAAGGATGAGCAGAGGTAGAGGGTATATGAGGAAGTATATATAAGAAAACAAGTCCTCATTTAATTTTTATTGGGATTTTTAACCATTTTTGTAAAGACAGCTTAACATAAAACTTACAATTTTGTTAACAGCATAATAATAAGGGAAAGGGGCTTGATTTACCACCTTTCTGTGGTTTTTGTAACTACATTCAAAGTGGTTTACATAGTATATACAGGTACTTATTTGTACCTGGGGCAATGGAGAGTTAAGTGACTTGCCCAGAGTCATAAGGGGCTGTAGTGGGAATCAAACCCACTTCTGCAGCATCAGAGTCTGCTGCACTAACCACTAGGCTACTCCTCCATGACCAAAGCTAAAATGACCAAATCTAAGCATAAATACAATCAATGAGGTAAAATTGGACACGGGCAAATTGAATCCTAATAATAAGACAAACATGATATAGTGTTAGACATATACACATTAAAACTGCACAGTAGAACAATCATTTAGCAGAAATATGATAAATGTCAGCAGGGTATAAATGATGCATCATATTAGGCAGCATGGAAGAACATTCATATAACACATCTGAATTCAGCACAATTCTTTGTTAGGCAACGTATTAGAGCATTCATACAACATAGATACTATAAACACAATGCCGACATAATAAAAATAACAGATCTTAAAAAGCACACATCAGAGCATTCAAAGAGCATAGATATAATCTGGTCAATATTCAACCTGAGTCAATTAGCACTTTTTTAAACACCATCTAACTGAAAGAAAATTCCCCCACCAGGCCACCTTAACAAGGCAAGAGCATGGAAAGATACCCAGCAGGCTAGGGTCCCAACCAGAAAATATTAAAGCCTGGAGTTAGGGAAACTGTCTCAGAGGGGCACAGAGAGAAGAGGAAGAAATCATATTGCCTGCAAGGTAGGAAAGGCTTCCTTTACTTGATTAGAGGAGACTGCTTTGGAAGAGTTTATTGCCTACTGAAAAAAAAAAGTGTGAGCAAATCTGAATTACTGTATAACCTGAAGGACAGAGTAGTCCTTTAACGTTTGACCTAATTTTTTTTATGTTGAACACTGAACTATCTAATAAAAGCTTTTGTTGCTTTAAACCTGTGATCTACCTGCTTACATATAGGCCTAGGGCTCAAACACTCAGTCACAGTACATAAGTACATAAGTAATGCCATACTGGGAAAAGACCAAGGGTCCATCGAGCCCAGCATCCTGTCCACGACAGCGGCCAATCCAGGCCAAGGGCACCCGGCAAGCTTCCCAAACGTACAAACATTCCATACATGTTATTCCTGGAATTTTGGATTTTTCCAAGTCCGTTTAGTAGCGGTTTATGGACTTGTCCTTTAGGAATCCGTCCAACCCCTTTTTAAACTCTGCTAAGCTAACCGCCTTCACCACTTTCTCTGGCAACGAATTCCAGAGTTTAATTACACGTTGGGTGAAGAAAAATTTTCTCCGATTTGTTTTAAATTTACTACACTGTAGTTTCATCGCATGCCCCCTAGTCCTAGTATTTTTGGAAAGCGTGAACAGACGCTTCACATCCACCTGTTCCACTCCACTCATTATTTTATATACCTCTATCATGTCTCCCCTCAGCCATCTCTTCTCCAAGCTGTATAGCCCTAGCCTCCTTAGTCTTTCTTCATAGGGAAGTCGTCCCATCCCCGCTATCATTTTAGTCGCCCTTCGCTGCACCTCTACCACATCTACCACACCTGTACCACATCCTCTAATCTAATCTAATCTAATCCAACATTTATATTCTGCCAGTTCCCTAAGGCACAAATCTGATGACATGACAGAGTAGGTGAAAGTATAAGAACCAGAATATTTATCTGGAAATTACAAATAAGAAATAGAATCATCAAACACTGTCTTTAAAAAGAGGAGATATAAACACCTAAATAAGTTCAATACATTTTTATATAAATGACTTGCGAGAACAGCAATAAAGAAGATAGTAGGTCAAAGTTTTTAAATCCTTGGAAAAGAGTTCCAAACTTGAACTTGATAACAAATAAAACACTACAATAATCTCTTGTGATGTACTCCTTTCACTGAAAGAAAATATATTGTAAAAGTTGTATTTGCTCTTGAAGATCTGTTGTTATTTGGAGAAGAGAATAACTGAATTAAATATTATGGGCCAATGCCCCAGAGGCATAGCCATAGATGGGCTCAGGTGAGCAGGGGCCCACCCACTTTGGGTTCAGACTCATCTAGTAGTGGCGCACATTCTCAATGTAGATGGCGGGGATCCCCACATCCTGCCAACTGAAGACGTGGAAGTCCTATCAGCATTAGAGAAGTAGGTGGCATGTTTCCATACACTCAATTGTTCAATATCCTATCTAAATACTGTATATCACTAGTCATTCACAATTATTATATCTTCAGACCTCAGAAGTATTCTCCTTGTCAGGTTTATCACTTTGATGTTGTTAACATCTAGTGATTAAGTTTATGCTCCTCTCGTCATTGGTCAATATATCATTTTTTATATATATTTTAAATTATTTAAATATTTTTTATCAAACGTTTTTTCAATCTTCTTAAATCTTCATAAAATTGATGGAATACATTTCATTGTACTTAGCTTTGTATCAACTGTACAGACGAGACTTAGCAATCAGTCAAATTCATGCCATTCATCTCTTTCATGATCTAGGGCTCCACACCGACACATGTTTCGCCAACTAGGCTGTCTCAAGGCTATGCCCCTAGACAAGTAACAATAATGTCATCATCTTCAATAAAAAAATTATTTATCGATAGATATACATCTTTAGATCTTTATACTGGGTCTGTTACCTTTCCGTCTCAAATCAGAGTATCCTCTCCTTAATCGCCAGCCTCCAAGATGGCCGCGGCGTTTTTTCTCTATTTAAAGATTGTCATGTGACTCATCCAACCAATCACAGCTTCTTCACAGTAATGTTTGCCATTCAAGTTCCCTATTCAATTCGTAAGGCTCAATAGAATTTAATTTAAAAATCCAATTCTGTTCCTTGTAGTTTAAAACGGATTCAATATCACCTCCTAATGTAGTGGTAGTAACCATATCAATGATTCTCCAGCGTAAATCTGCAAATGTATGTTGTTTTTCCATCCAATGTTGGACTATAGGAGCTTCAGCTGTTTGCGTGTTGATCTTTGATTTATGTTCATTTAATCTAGTTTTTATGGGTCTACTACTTCTCCCTACATATATCCTATTACAGGGACATAATATAATATATACTGAATTCCTCGTATTTCCATACACTGACACCCATCCCCGCCCATCCCTGCTGGAATCTTACCCATTCCTACCTGTCCCCACTGGAATCTTACCCATCCCCACCCATCCCCACAAGAATTTAACCCATCCTCACCCATCCCTGCAAGAATTTAATGGTACAATAAAAGAAAATTCCGGTCAGCTCTCTCAGTCTTTCTCTGGATTTGAGCCATAGAACTGCAGGCAAGGAAGGAACGGAAGTTGGATCTTGGAACACTCTGGTGCGCACATGTAAGATTTATCTCTGATTCAGTGGCACTGTGTGCTGAGAGGTTGCCACATGCACGTGCTAGTAGGTCAGGTGACATTTGAGGCTTGTGCCTGTGTCAGTGCTGATGTCTGTGCATCAGCCCGGGAGCAAAAGGATTAATAGTAACATAGTAAGTGATGGCAAATAAAGACCTGAACGGTCCATCCAGTCTGTCCAATAGTCATACTCATTATCAATTCATGATTAAATCGACAAGTGTGATATTATATACTTGATTATAGTCTTTCTTTGGTATTTCTGGGACATAGACCATAGAAGTCTATCCAGCCCTATCCTTATGTTCCAACTGCTGGAGTTGCCGTCAAAGCCCACTCCAGCCTATTCTCATTTGTGAGACACAAACCGTAAAAGTCTGTCCAGCATTGTCCTTGTGTTCCAGCCATTGAAGTTGCTGTCTAAGCCCTTTCCAGCCCATCCTAAACCAGATTGCCATATATGAGACACAGAACATACAAGTGTGCCCGGTATCGGCCCTAGTTCATCACAGCCAGAGTCGCCATCTAAGCTTCACTCAACACATTCACATACATGCAGCCATTTAAGGTTAGGTTTTTTATAACTTCCGTTTTCTAATTAGAGATCCTCTCTGTTCAACTCACGCGTTTTTGAATTCCATCATCATTTGTGTCTCTACCGCCTCCTTAATGGAAGACTTTCTGCATTTGTGCTGTTAAAGCAAGGAGGAGGAGGAAGAGACAGCACTCAAAGAACTTGGTACTCGGTAGATGAGAGGCTAGCGCAGGTGCAGCTTACACTTCCATGGGAACCCCGCAGAAATTGTTTCCATCCCCACGGGAATCCCGCAGGAACTGCTTCCATCCCTGCGGGAACCCCACAGAACTGCTTCCTTCCCGCAAACCCCATTCCCATGCAGTCCTCTAATTTTGAAGCTACTGCAGAGCCAAGGCTTTGCCTATTGGTTAGACATTGACACCAAGTGGCTGCCATAGAGATGAGCAAGAAGAAGAGATTTTAGTTTAAGTTTAGTTAAATGAGATTTGATATACTGCGTTTCCAAACACATCAGAATGGTGAACAAATAAAAAAAAATTAGGGAAATGAGAAAAGAACTACAAAATCTTAAAAGAAAGGGGAGAGAGAAAAGAGAAAAAGATACAACAAATTGGAGGCTGCGATTTCAGGATCAAGTTCCTCCCGCAATGGGAAAGGAAAAGGTTACCTGAAATAAATGGGTCATTGGATAGTAAAGTGTTGCTCACCTGCCTCGGTATGCAGCTGGGCATCCCCCCCCCCCCCCCAGCAGGAATGCCCGAACATGCTGTTGCAGGTACTGGCCCCTTTTGTGGAGGTCCTCCATCTGTATAGAGACAAGGGGTGAGAAGGGACAGGGAGAGGAAACTGAGTGCCAGGTACATGACATTTTTCATATAGCTGTTTCACATGACATGCCTGCTCCTGCCTCCACCTCCATCTCACAGTGTAGCATGCCATGCCCATGTCTTTATATATGTGTCATGACATGGATAAGAGAGACTGTTCTATTAATCAGCATTGAACCTCACAGTATTTGCAGAACATATAGTATTAATTTGGGTTCTAATTTGTCAACCATACAATCTGACATGAACATGCTACCCTCCTAGTGGATACTGGACACATCGCAAATGGGGTGGAATGCTGGAGGTGGGCTAGTGGTTAGAACACTTGCCTTATCCTTCTGTGGTCGGGAGTTGAAATCCTGTCACTGGTTTCTGCCACCCACCCCCTCCAACCTGCATGCACTTTGCATGTCCCTCATCAGGGATGCAGACTTTCCTAAGAGGCACTACTCCTCAGGGAAGGAGGCAGCTGAGTGATTAGAACACTAGATGTCCCATTCTGGGATGGTGAGTTCAAATCCCATTGCTGGTCTCTTTCCACCTTCAGGCTTTCCCATCTTAAGATGCATTATCAAGCAGGGGAGGAAGTAGCCCTATGGTTTCAAATCCTGCAGTGCTAGCTAACCACTACAATCATGAACATAACTTGAGAATAGTATCTTGTCTATTAGATTATAAGCTCTTTGAGCAGGGACTGTCTTTCTTCTATGTTTGTGCAGCGCTGCGTATGCCTTGTAGCGCTATAGAAATGCTAAATAGTAGTAGTAGTAGTACTTATATCCCTAGGGATGGAGGTTTGAGAGTTGTATGAAACAGTCTCTCCCAAGCCCTCCTATATCTAAAATAGGATCCTGCGAGGACAAAGTACTATTTCTCCTTGCAGAGAAACAGGCCAGCCAAATCACAGTGTCAGCATAGCTAAAGCCACTTTTGCTAATGTTCCCACGCACATCACATCATGATGCCTTTACACACTGACATCAAATCAGCATTGATCAGTTTTTAAACAGTGCACTGATTGGTTTCTATACAGTGCACAAAAATTTTGGTGAGTCTATATATAACACAAAATAACAGGTAGGCATATTCTGTAAACAACACAGATTTTTAGGTGTGTTATATGACACACAAAACCATGACACTAAGTGTGATTCTATAAAGATCACATGGCCTTAACAGAATCACGCTTAGCGTGCTTTTAGTCAGCACCGATTTCTTTCGGCACAATAAATAGAAAAGGGAGGTCCGACACTATAGTATGTCCAAATAGCAAGAGGGTGTGTTGTGGATGTGTTTTGGACATTATTAGGGAGGGCCCAGAATCAGGATGTCCAAGAGTGATTACCAAACAGGAAGAAATGTCCACGTCTAGGGTACAAAAAGATGCTCTGATTGAGCAGTTGACCACTGTTGGCATTAAGGGATGATACCTCCTTAATATCGCAGTGATTACTGCCCCTCTCCCCTCTCCCCCTCCCCTGAAAGTGAAACTGAAAGGGGATACAAGGCTCTATGACATTTTCAGGTATTATGGGTATTTTTAACAAAGCAAGAAGCAAGTCTGAGAAGCAGCCTAGTGGTTAGTGCAGTAGATTTAAACTAAGGGATTCAGGTTTAAATCCTGCTTTAACTCTTCTTTTTTTTTATTGTGAGCTCTCCAGAAACAGAAAAATACCTGTACCTAAATATAGAAGCCACCTGCAAGCCTGAAGGCTATTGAAGTGGTATACATTCAAGTACTATATATTTTTTTCTCTTCCTGGAGGGCTCACAATTAAAAGAGTTAAAGTGGGATTTGAACCTGAGTTCTTTGGTTTACACTTCACCACACTAACCACTAGGCTGCCCTTCTGCTCTGCATGGAAGTCTGTGTGACTATTTTCAAAGGATGCTGCTATTCAGACATCTACATCCCTTGTCATCCTTCATTCATAACTTGGATGTCCTAGTTTGTAAAATGGCTGTTCATGCTGGATGTCCTCAGCACATGGATTTCCACCTCAAATATTTTTGAACAGGAACTCTTGACGTATTTGCTGTTAGAAAATACATTTGAAATGGATGCAGTCTATGAACTGACCAACTTCCGGAAACACTAAAGACCCATCTCTTCGACAAGACCTATCATAAAGACCAAGTCATGTGAAACTCCTACATATACCCTGAATGTAAATTAATGCCTTCTGTTTTCACTATTATGTATTCTATTACCATGCAACCCAAATCCTCTGTAACACCAAATGTCTACTCTCTTCTCATTTCCACTATCCATGATGTATTGTAAGCCACATTGAGCCTGCAAAGAGGTGGGATAATGTGGGATACAAATGCAATAAATAAATAAATAAATAAATAAATGTCCATTTTGGACATTATGAGCTAGAGTTTCTATTCTGACTTGGATATCCTTTTGAAAATGCCCCTTATAGTATTTTTACTGTGCCAATTAGTACTCATTATTGCTTGTTAAGTGCTGTTATCAACGCTAATTAGCTTGTTAAGCTAGTTAAGTTAAGTACAGTGTTATAAAATCTGCTTGGTGCCTAAATCTAAGTGCACTATATAGAATCCGGGGGTTTGTGCTTCCTAAATAGGACGTACTAAGAGTTTCTGCACTAACTGCAACTTGAGTATGCACACTAATGGAAATGTTAACACAGAACCTGCAAAGGAAGATTCTGGAAATGCCCCCAATAGTTGTTGTGTTAGATTTGCAGCTACTGCACCTTACTTTTCTGCATTAAGCCATGGTAACAGCAAAATCTAATATACTTTAGTAAAAAGGCCCTAAGGTTTTCATTTTGAGTTGATCACTCTAATAAATTAATATATTGGTGGAAAATTCCAGATGAAAACTAATTTGGACGTATTTAAGTATTTTTGCATGACAACACTCATTCAAGCTTTCTAGTTTTAAGTTTTGTATATTTAAATATTGCACTATATTGGTGTATTTATAAATACAATTTCTTCTAGCAAAGTTCTTTGATATACTGTGCATAGCTGAATTAATTTTACTACAAGATTTTAATGGGCCATTTTCCAACATCACACACTATCTGCCTCAGGCCCTAAGAATAAAATGGCCTCTGTGGCAGATAGCTAGCATGTACTATAATCTTTAGTAAATGACTTCTTTAATGTTTATGTTTTTTTTTAATCAAGATGGCCACCCTTTTTTTTTGGCCTGGAGTTCCATCAAACATGTAGCAAATGAAAACTCATTCTTTAGGTTCCATGCCCATAACTTATAAACTAACAAATATAATTTTTGAGAGGTTACAATATTAGATAGGCTAGGCCGGCAATCTTCCAATAGATTAACCTTTGAATCTGTACAAATTTAAAACTGTATATGCATCAGTCTGAAGATTATAGTGAAATTTATTATATTAAAGCATTTCTCGTCTCTGAGTTAGAGTGGAATTCTCCTTTATCTGTACTGTTAATGGCTTTCAGAACTCTAGCCAGTTCATTCACCCCACCCAGATTTCAATAATAAAATCATTTTGACTTAGGGCCCACGTTTCAACATTTTTAATAAAATAAAAAAATTTTTTTAAAGAAAAGTAAAGGTTCCCACTCTTTCTTCCCTGCCAAAACTAACAAAATGGAAAACGTCAGCCTGGCTCTTCTTCAGAAAAGGAGGAAACTGAATAGTTTTATTTCTAGTTCCTTGACTAGTAGCATTGTGTACACTGAAGACTTGATGTTTGGGCTCATTTTGATGGATCTGAAATACAGATAAGAATTTTGGAAGACTAGATTCTGTAATTTACAGCCAATGATTCTGTTTAAGATCTTTCACTACCACATAACAAATCAATGTGATTTAGAAAATAACATGGTTTCTGCCATTGACATAAGCCATATGTAAAATGCTAAGCTGTTCTGTAAGCTGCACTCATAAATTTAAGTCACTAAGATTCCTTATATATTTGTGCTCCAAAACAATTCAATCCATTATCATAATTCTGCTAGAAATCTTCATAATTTGCAGTCTGGTAATGAACTGGAAGTTCTCTTTCACACTAACTGAAGTTTGAAGATTAGCTTTAAAAAATGTTAGTGGCAGTCCACTTTAACAAAGCAAGCTTCAGTTTCCTGCAGTGCTATTTAAAAATGAGCTGAAAGTATTATTGCTGCCAGAGATAAAGGTCCACATGGACCATATCGCCCACTTTTTGTTTTAATGCAAAAAAAAAAAAAGAAAGAAAATTGACAGACTCACCACTTCCTCTCTTGTATGAGAGAATGCTTGTGTTCTATGAAGTAGCCTAGGCAAGGCTAAGATTCTTGAAACATAAAATCAAGCATAACCTATGAGATCTGAGAAAAGTGGTAAGTTATTGAGCCATGCTGTGGCTTTAAAATGGGGTTTTCTTCAGAAACATTGAGGAGAAAACACATATCAGCATGGCTGTGAAGTTCCAAAATTGAGCAACCCCTGAAGATATGCAGTGGATTCTCAAAATCCAGTCTAATATTGATTTATTAATTTTTATTCAACAACAACAACAAAAACAGGAATCCAAGCAATCCCATCAAAGTCAAGGCAAACAAAAAGGAATGTGGGAATGACCAATGTGATGAGTCAAAATAAAAGCACAAGTCCTTTATTTATATATATTTTATATATATATTGCTTTTAACTCCTAACCCTTGCTCTCTTGTTCAGTACCCATGTTTTATCATTCCCACCTTAGTAATTCCCTTCTCTAATTTGTCTTGTCTGTCCTAATTAGATTGTAAGCTCTGTCGAGCAGGGACTGTCTCTTCATGTTCAAGTGTACAGCGCTGCGTACGTCTTGTAGCATTATAGAAATGATAAGTAGTAATAGTAGTAGTAATATACACCAGCATTTGATTGAAGACAGCACATCAAATGAAAACAGCAGGCTTTACTTGAAGAAGGACTCAACACAGTCTGTATTTAAGCCTATGCCTTCATCAGGATTTCAGAGCTTGGTCAATATAAAAATCGTGCTGAAAAGGAGGTAAGTAACACTAGAGACTTGGATCTGGCATTATTCCGTAGGAGGCACTGGAAGTTTAGGATTTTTTTCTAGCCTTTTTCTTGTCCAATCATACCACAGGCAAGATTCTACATTGCCTGCCCCATGTCAGAACGACTGACTCCTAAAAAGCGGTGTTAGTGCCTACAAACAATGTTGAATCTTACCTGTGTTAAGTGGGACAAGAAAAATGGCTAAAAAAAAATCCCAAATTTCCAGTGCCTCCTATGAAATATTAAAAACACACAAAGAGGTACAGATCTCCCAACAGGCAATAAAAAGAGTATACAAAGCAGATCAATGATAATAAAAGAAGTGGTTTATTGCAAACAATTACCCAATGTGGCCACATTTCACCTATAGGCTACGTCAGGGATAAAACTACAAGGGGATAAAAAATTGGATTTCCTCTAATAGTAAAATCTTATCCAAACATCAAACTAGACTCCTCCTTAAACTGGCAGCACTTCCTCTCAGCAGTCCAAACTGTTTGAAAGAATGATACTTAAAGAAGCTACTTTTGTTGTTTAGTGTTATTATTTTGCAGTTTTATATTATCTAAAGGATTTAGATAGCCTAGGCTCTCTGATTACAACTCTTCGTTGTAACTTCCTGGATAATATTTGATTTCTGACCATAATTGTCTCCTTTATAACTTTCTGGATAATGTCCAGCTTCTTTTTACTGTAATCCATGTAGAATCGAAAGGCTAACAGAGGAATATAAGATATGTTGTAATGTAATGTAGTTTCCCCTCAGCCATATCTTCTTCAAGCTGAAGAGTCACAACCTCTGTAGTCTTTTCTCATAGGAGAATCATTTCATCCTCTTTGATATTTTGGTTGCACCACTTAGAACCATAGAATAGAATGAAACAAATCAAAATGTGACTGGATGTGCTAGTGTCCATGCATCAAATATATACATAAATCTACCATATCATGGTGATACACGTGAATAGACATACCTAATATAAAAAATGATCAAATATTATGATTTTATGCACTCCACATAGAGGAAATAGGAGAAATAACAAGTAACAAAAATCATCATTGGCTAAATAACTTAGGGTCATTTTACTAAGGTGCACTGAAAATGGCCTGCAGTAATGTAGATGTGTGTTTTGAATGTGCACAGAACCATTTTTCAGCACACCTGCAAAAAATGCCTTTTTTTTACATTTTTGTCAAAAATGGATGTGTGGCAAAATGAAAATTGCCGCGCGTCCATTTTTGATCTAAGACCTTACCACCAGCCATAACTGCCAGTCATAACTGGGCGATAATGACCTACCTGCGCCAAATGCCACTTGATGCATATAGCTGATGCGCACCAGAAAATAAAAATATATTTTTCAGGCGCGTGTAGTGGAAGTGTGGCAAAACTTAAATTACCACAAGGGCCACGCGGTAGCCATGCAGTAACTCCATTTTGGCACATGTTGGGTGCGCTTAGACGCTTATGTGGCTTAGTAAAAGGGCCTATGAATAAACAATACCTTTTGTACTATCAGAATGAACTTGTGACAACAAAAACGTGTCTCCCTTAAAAACTAACAAACATTTTATTTACACTAATGTGTTTATTATGCTAGGCATACTCATATTGTCTCTACCTATTTTATGATTAAGGTATTTCAAAGTGGAATCCAGCTAGACTTCTTAATCTTAGCTAAAGTGGTGGATCCCCCTTCTCAGATGCAAATTTACTTCATCTAATAGCACCAGGTCATAGTAACATAGTAAGTGATGGCAGATAAAGACCTGAATGGTCCATCCAGCCTGCCCAGCAGTCACATTCATTATCAATTCAAGATTAAATCAACAATGAACGTGATATTATATACTTGGTCTTTCTTTGTCGTTTCTGGGACATAGCCTGTAGAAGACTACTTGGCTCTGTCCTTAAGTTCCAAACTACTGGACTTGCTGTCAAAGTCCACTCCAGCCTATCCAAATCCATCTTGTCATTTGTAGGACACAGACTGTAAAAGTCTGCCCGGCACTGTCCTCATGTTCCAAATTACTGAAGTTTCCGATGAAGCTCTCTCCAGCCCTCCCTAAACTGGATTGCCATATGCAGGACTCAGACCATACAAGTCAACCCAGCACCTGCCTTAGTTGATGCAGCCTGAGTCACCATCTAAGTACCACTTGACATGCAAACACATACGCATCCCTTGAAGTTTTGTTTTTAATATCATTCATTTTCTAATTAGAGATCCTCTGTGTTTATCCCATGCCTTTTTGAATTTTGCCACAGTTTTTTTTTCCCACCATCTCCCTTAGGAAGTCATTCCAGGTATCCACCACCCTCTCCGTAAAAAAACAACAACAACAACAACATTCTGGCATAATTCCTAAGTCTACCACCCCACAACCTCAAGCCACAGAAGGGAAACTCTTTATCAAGCAAACTAAACATCAGCAGAAATAAAAACATTGCTCTCACTGAGTTCTAACCTTGTAGCACTTTCCTCTCTAATAGGGCCTAAGTTGTCTATCAGCACCAGGCTTTTAATAATGATCAAATGTCCACAAAGCACTAGGCTGATGCTATGTGGACATTTTATTCTTGTTTTTCTCCAAAGCAGTTATCTTATTGAAACATGGATTCATGTCAAATGAGTGGTGGGCATTAAGGGGGGAAGTTATCAATGTAGACTACCATTTTTTTCTACAACAGAGATATGGGGGGAGAGGATGGAAGAGTGCTTATTAGAAATAGGCTCTTAACTTTAGGGACCCACCACCAGATTATATATAGCGCACCTAGAGATCAGCGCTGAAATCCAGTCGTATTCTATAACAACGCATATGACTTAATAGGCTTAACAAGCTAATTAGCATTGATAACAGCACTTAACAAGCAATAATGAGCACTAATTGACAATAATTTGAATTTATGTACACAACTCCCTAAGCGTATTCTTAACGCACTACACCTAACTTCTAATGCGTGCAGGCAAAAGGGGTGTGGTTATGGGCAGGGAAATGGGCATTTCATGGCCATTCCAAAATTTACACACATAGTTACAGAATATGGCCCTCTGTGCCTAAATCTATGCGTCAGGATTTATGCCACATTTTCATTGGTGTAAATGGAGACACATAGATTTAGACACTGGGATATCAACCAAGTGTATTCTATATATTACATCTAAATCTATGTGCTGCTTATAGAATACACTTAAAGAATCTGGCCCTCAGTGCTTATAGATTTTCAAAGGAAAGCACTCCCAAGGCCAGTCACCAAAACCCTTAGAAAAGTAGCCCTTTAGAAGACATATATAAAAGCCATTTCCACATCTAAAGGATGGCATGCGATGAAGCTACAAAGTAGTAAATTTAATACAAATTGGAGAAAATTCTTCTTCACTCAATGTGTAATTTAACTCTGGAATTCATTGCCAGAGAATGTGATAAAGGAGATTAGCTTAGCGGGGTTTAAAAAAGATCTGCCCGGCTTCCTAAAGGAAAAGTCCACAGATCATTATTAAATTGACTTGGAGAGGGGGGCCACGTGATGCACTGAGCAGGGGGTTGTGTGTTGCTGAAGCTCTGGGACTCTCAGCCCTCAACTAATCTAATTTAGCAACCTTTTAAGTGGAGATGCCCGCATTTGGCAGCCTGTTTTATTAAGTACCTTATTGACAAGTATCTGGATAAGAGTCCGGCACTAATGGCTCGGTGCTGGGGCCGATTCTGTTCAGTATATTTGTGAGTGACGCCGAAGGGTTAGAAGGTAAAGTTTGCCTTTTTGCGGATGATACTAAGATTTGTTACAGAGTGGACACCCGGGAGGGAGTGGAAAACATGAAAAAGGATCTGCGGAAGGTAGAAGAATGGTCTAAGGTTTGGCAATTAAAATTCAATGTGAAGAAATGCAAAGTGATGCACTTAAGGTGTAGAAATCCACGGGAGACGTATGTGTTAGGTGGTGAGAGTCTGATATGTACGGACGGAGAGAGGGATTTTGGGGTGATAGTATCTGAGGATCTGAAGGCGACGAAAGTGACAAGGCGGTGGCCGTAGCTAGAAGGTTGCTAGGTTGTATAGAGAGAGGTGTGACCAGCAGAAGAAAAGAGGTTTTAATGCCCCTGTATAAGTCGTTGGTGAGGCCCCACCTGGAGTATTGTGTTCAGTTTTGGAGGCCGTATCTTGCTAAGGATGTAAAAAGAATTGAAGCGGTGCAATGAAAAGCTACAAGAATGGTATGGGATTTGCGTTACAAGACGTATGAGGAGAGACTTGCTGACCTGAACATGTATACCTCGGAGGAAAGGAGAAACAGGGGTGATATGATACAGACGTTCAAATATTTGAAAGGTATTAATCCGCAAAGGAACCTTTTCCGGAGATGGGAAGGCGTTAGAACGAGAGGACATGAAATGAGATTGCATGGGGGTAGACTCAAAAAATATGTCAGGAATAATTTTTTCATGGAGAGAGTGGTGGATACTTGGAATGCCTTCCCGTGGGAGATGGTGGAGATGAAAACAGTAGTGGAATTCAAACATGCGTGGGATAAACATAAAGGAATCCTCTTTAGAAGGAATGGATCCTCGGAAGCTTAGTGGAGATTGGGTGGCAGAGCCGGTGGTGGGAGGCGGGGCTAGTGCTGGGCAAGACTTCTATGGTCTGTGCCCTGAAAATGGCAGATACAAATCAAGGAAAGATATACACAAAAAGTAGCACATATGAGTTTATCTTGTTGGGCAGACTGGATGGACCGTGCAGGTCTTTTTCTGCCATCATCTACTATGTTACTATGTTACATTTCAAGGTTCTTTTACTAAGCTGTGGCTAAAAGTGGCCTTAGCATGCCCTTACGTGGGGTTTTCCCGCCCGCTAAAGCCAGTTTTACTGTAGCCATAAAAAGTTCAATTTTCTATTTTTAATGGCCATGCATTAATGTTGCCATTAGCACATGACCATTCTTAAAACTTACCATGTGAGCACTTAATAAGATTGTTCATATATGATGAGGCTTGACTAAACAGGATTTGGTGAATGAAAATGCATAACTTGAAAGATATTCTGTTTCTTATTGGTGACCAATATAGCTCATATAAAAGAGGAGTGGCTTTGGTGAAGCAAGGAGATCTACATATAAGATGAGCAGCAGCATTTTGAGCTGATGTAATTTTTTGAAAAGGCCACCTTTAAGTCCAGCATAGATGGAATTGCAATAGTCGAATTTGGTGAGGACAAGGGATTGAACCAAAGTACAAAAGACAGATTTAGAGGAAAAATGGCCTCAATCTCTTTAGCTTCCAAAGTGAGTGAAAGACACTCGAGGTCAACTTAGAGACTTGGTTTTCAAGGGTGAGGAAATGATCTTTTGTGACTTCCAAAATTATCATTGATGCCTCAAGGGAATAGGTTTTGTTTTTAATAATGTTACTAAGATTCATAGGATGGTGAAGGTTAGTTACAATTAGAAATTAGTTTTATACGTGTTGTTTTAGTTTGAAATTAGAAAACCATGATTCCATAAGTTTTATCCCTAGACTAATCATTTGAGTTATGTCAAGTAAATTCTTAGAGAATGGGATATAAATGGTGACATCATCAGCATATTTGTATGTTGAAAGACCAACGGGCTCATTTTCAAAGCACTTAGCCTTCCAAAGTTCCATATGTTTCTATGGAACTTTGGAAGGCTAAGTGCTTTGAAAATATGCATCTGAATTTACGTATTTGCGTAAGGCGTGATTGACCTGATCAGTAGTGATTGGATGAAAAACTGACCAGATTCTTTCTGCTTGAGAATGAGGCAGTAAAGGATCATGTAAATAGAGGAAATAATCTAGAGATGAAGGTGTATTGTTAAGTTCTAGCCTGTTTTTAGCTATTTTCTGTTTAAAATAAGTAGCCAAGTGGTCAGCAGTATGTGTGGGATCAGTTGAATTGTTTTAGTTGAGTATCCAATAAACTATTAACTAATGAGTAAAGTTTCCTCTGGTTGACTACTTATCACCAATGAATTTGGAATAATAGGAGGTTTTCACTTTGGAGATCATACCTTTGTAGATTTTTTTCAAACAATCCATTGTTATGTGAATTTGTCCTTAGCCCAAATTCTCTCCTATCTCCTGCATTTACATTTCATTTGTGGAAGTTCATCGTTGAACCAATGAGATAATCTTATCAGATAAGATTTCACAGTCACAGGTGCAATAACATCAAGGACTGCTTTACAAGTATCATTCCATTGCTGAATGAAATTCAGGGATGGGTTTGAGGTAAGTAATGCACTGAATGACTCATTGGACCAGAATTTTAAAAGGTCAATTTTATCTCTAGTTTTAAAGGAATGTAACAAATTTCGGGATTTGAAATGACAATTAATTTCCTTCCAGTGCAATTTTAAAAAAAGAGGATACTGTGATCTGACCAAAGTATTTGAGTCCAACGAAAATCTGAGATGAAAAAAGTAGTTTGGTCTGTAAATTTTGTTGCTAATATCTCTAATTGAAGACAGGGCCGTGCCAACACGATAAGCGAGGTAAGCATGGCAGGAGGGCGCCATCCTCTGGGGGGCACCCCGCTGCACCATACATACCTCGCCCTCTTCTCCCCAGATCCTTTTCCTTTTTTTGTTTGTTTAAAATTACCTCTGTCCGGCGGCAGCGTAGCGTTAGTGAGAAAGAGGCGGCGCTCCCCCGCCCCGACGGGTCAGTCTTCCCTTCGCTCAGTTCCGCCTTCTTCTGACTGAGCGAAGGGAAGACTGACACGTCGGCGCGGGGGAGCACTGCCTCCTTCTCACTAACGCTACGCTGCCGCCGGACAGAGGTAAATTTAAACAAAAAAAAAAAAGGAAAAGGATCTGGGGAGAAGAGGGCGGGTAGTGTAGCGATTGTTTTTTTTTGGGGGGGGGGCGCCAACTGCAGGGGGGCACCGGAGACCCTAGGCACGGCTTTGATTGAAGACCTTTAACATGAGATGACATTCTGTTGAAAAGCGAGAATTGCCAAACATTAAGGAATTCTAGGAAATTCTTGGTGGATTGGTTAGTAATGTTTTCAAGATGTAAATTAACATCTCCAACCATAATGATATTATCATTATTAATACATGCATTGGAGATGAATTCGGTAAGATCAGCCTCAACTAAGTTCCAACAATTAGGAGGATGATATAACATTAGAAGGCAGATAGGTTTAAATAAAGAATTGCAAAATACAGAACAAGTAGCAATTTCCAGATTAGGAGATTAGAATTTAGAGATTGTTTTTACCTCAAAGATTTATAGATGATTTATCTCCCCTCTCCCACATTTCTTACCATACAGGCATATTCTTTACTGCTCAAGAAGTTTATTCACAATTAGGAGCATTTACCACTGCTTAGTTTACCATGGGGATCACTAACCAGTGCTAACACAGTAAGAATAGCCATAGCCATACTGGGTCAGACCAATGGTTCATCTAGCTCAGTATCCTGCTTCCAACAGTGGCCAATCCAGGTGACAAGCACCTGACAGAAACCCAATTAGTAGCAACATTTCATGCTACCAATCCTGGGGTAAGCAGTGTCTTCCCCATGTCCATCTGAATAACAGACTATAGGACCGATATTCAGACAGCGGAAGTTAGACCTGATAACTCACATGGTTGGCGTTAAGACTGGATATTTAATGCCAGGCCATTTCCAGTGACCAGCATCGAATATCAGGTTTATTTTTGGCCAGTTTAAAGATAACAGTCTAAGTCAATACCCAGACATAGATGGTTATATTTAAACCGGCCAAAGTTATACCAGATTTTAAAGTGGCCAAATATGGCCATGAAACTCAGTTTAGAAATTGGCAGATAACCGATTATATCAGTCAAAATAACTAGCTAGCCACTAACCCTCAGATTCTATATAGCGCGCCTAGAGTTATATGCGATTCTTTGCGAAAATCTACATGTATTCTATAACTATGCATTAGTTGTTTATGCATTAGTTGTTAAAACATCTATAGATGAGTTGTTTTAACAAGCTGTTGTTAAAAAAAGCATTGTTAACAGCTCTTAACAAGCAATAATGAGAACTAATTGGCAAAAATTAGAATTTACGCATGTACATTTCTAAGTATATTCTGTATTGTACTGCACCTAAATTCTAACATGCACAGGCAAAAAGAGGCATGTTTAGGGATATGGAAATGGGCATTCCAAAATCTACACATGTTGTTATAAAATATGGGCCAGTGCACATAAATCTACATGCAGGGATTTACACCAGCTTTTTGTTGGTCTAAATGGACGTGCGTTGATTTAGTCACACGAACTATGCATAAGAATATGTTAAATACCGCACGTAGATTTACACGTGTTATTTAAAATACGTTTAGGCATAATTGCCTTATGCGTGTTAATTTTAGGCACCATATATAGAACTGGGTCTTAAATTGGGGTATGGTTATCCCCTGCTGCCATTCTGACAGGTTAAATAGTGCTAAATATGGGGGGGGGGTTAGACTTTTCCTCCAGGAACGTATCCAAACCTTCTTAAAATTCAGATATGGTTTTAGCGAGTTCCAGAGCTTAACTATTTTTGAGTGAAAAAATATTTTCTCCTATTTGTTTTAAAAGTATTTCCATGTAATTTCATTGAGTGTCCCCTGGTCTTTGTACTTTTTGAAAGAGTGAAAATTGATTCACTTCTACCTGTTCTACACCAATCGGGATTTTATAGACCTCAATCATATCCCCCTTAAGCCATCTCTTTTTCAAGCTAAAGAGCCCTAAACTCTTTGCCTTTCCTCAAACGGGAGGAGTTCCATCCCTTTTACATTTTAGTCACTCCTCTGAACCTTTTCTAATTCTGCTATATCGTTTTTGAGATGCGGCAACCAGAATTGAATGCAATACTTAAGGTGAGGTTGCACCATGGAGCAATACAGAGGCACTATAATATTGTTAATCTTATCTTGCATCCCTTTCCTAATAATTCCTAACATCCTGTTTGCTTTTTTTGGCCACTGCTGTACACTGGGCAGAAGATTTCAGAGTGTTGTCTATAATGACACCTAGATCTTTTTCTTGAGTGCTGACTCCCAAAGTGGACTCTAGCATCAGGTAACTATGATTCAGATTATTCCTCCAAATGTGAATAATTTTGCATTTGTCCATATTAAATTTCATCTGCCATTAGGACACTCAGTTTTCCAGTCTCCTAAGGTCTTCCTGAAATTTTTCACAATCTGCATGCGTTTTGACAACTTTGAATAGTTTTGTGTCATCTGCAAATTTAATCACCTTACTTGTTGTTCTGTTTTCCAGATCATTTATAAATATGTTAAATAGCAACGGTCCCAGTACAGATCCCTACAGCACTACATAATCCATCCTCTTCCATTGAGAAAAATCGCCATTTAACCCTACCCTCTGTTTTCTGTTCAATAACCAATTCCTAATCCACAGAAGGATATTGCTTCCTATCCCATGACTTTTTAAAAACTTTCTCAGGTTAGTAACTCCCATGGTAAAGGAACAAAGCAACTTGCACTCAACCTTGCAAATTTCATTATTCAACTCCATGGGAGCATCTAGCCACTCACACATTGCCTGATATTCCTAGAGAACCTCTCTTAAAGGCATGGGCACTATCAAACTGACACACAGTCTGGGAGTCTCTACTTTCCCTATAACCCCCTTCTCCCAAGAGATCCCCAATCTCCCAAACTCATCTCCCAAAGACACATAAGTTCCCAAATGATTATGTACTTCCTAGTCACCCTTCACCCCCCCCCCCCCCCCCCGACCCTCAATACCTCCAACTCACCTATTTTCCCTTTTAGGTCCCCCAGGCCTTCCTTTGGTAAGTATTGGTGGTTCAGCAATCTCCAGTCACTGCCTGTGCCAGATTCAAAATGCTGCCTATGACCCTAGCGGTAGTATCATGCTTCTACCACTAGGACTCAGGTTACCATATAAGGACAAAAGGCCGTTATATAACAGCATGTGCCCTTTTAAGATGGTGCCCGGGAGCACAGGGTCATGTGTTAGCAGACTAAAAATAACACCTCTTTGAGTTAGCCTTATATTACCAGGAATAAGATAGCTTGGGATGTTCAATGCAAGCTGTATTATTTGATTTGCATACTAATGACATATTTTGTATGCATTCACATGCTCTGCAATTCATTATTATATAACCCCTGGTACCTTAAACTAGCATATGTTATGGTAAATTAATTCATGATTTTGCCATTTAACACAAGTAAAGGGGCAAAAATCATGTGTCACTGTATTAACACACATTAATAACTACCTCCTTCCTAAATATTATAAAGCATGTTAATGTGCCAATGCACATCCCTAATACAATGTGCAATAAATATTTCACATGTAAAAATGCATGAAGAAAATGGCTGGATAAATTTTATGACTTCAAATATAACTTTTATGTATGCACATGGCAGTAAAAAATTGCAAGCAACCTTAGCAAAGCCAGGTGCTTTTCACTCTGAACCAAGAGGGGAAAAAAAAGTTAGAATGCAATGTAAAGGATCCCAAATGACCCTTGACTTTTGCTTAGTTATAGTCTTAAAGGTGTTTTTTTTTCTGTATAAGGAGGGAGCTAAGTGACCTGTATAATATCCTAACCTAAAGGAATGTGCTGAGCCTATATGGTGCTGAAAGAGATGAGCATGAACTCCAGTTCTGGAAGTGTCACAGCAGTGATGGAATGATGGAAAGAGCGTGTATGTCCTCATTTGCACATGATACACATCAAGGGCTAATAGCATAAAAAGAATGTTTAACATTTTGGCCCAGGTTTTTATTTGCAGTCGGATGTAGCACAAAAACTGTGCAAGCAGTCTGTTATACAACGTTACACATTTCTGAAATACATCTATTACCCAAACCTTTAAGGCTTGAGATCCACCCCAAATGACTTTAAAGCTAGAAGACATATGAACATAAAAACATAAGAGTTGCCCTACTTGGTCTGCCCATCTAGCCTAGTCAGTATCCTAGTCAGTCAAGGCCACAAGAACCTGGTAGTCTCAAAAAGTAGCAAGATTCTATGCTATTTATGCTCACGGATAAGCAATGGATAATGGTTTATGGACTTTTCCGGCAGAAAATAGTTCAAACCTTTTTTAACCCAATTACATTAATTGCTTTTACCACTTGCTCTGGCAATGACTTACTGAGCTTAACCATTACATAAGGGGTCTTTTTACAGAGCAGCAGTAAGACCAACACAGACTTACCACTCGCTCTTTCAGGACTCCTGCCAGCCCAACACAGCTGCTGCTGGTAGTCCTGCCCTGAGACTGCACCATTTCCAGGGGGAGAAAAGAAAACCCCCAGAAATGTCTTGCACGGCAATAACCTGGCAGTAATCAGGCATCGTTGTGCAATGTCCGGTTACCGCTGGGTTAGCGTGGGAGCCCTTATCACCACTTCAATGGGTGGTGGTAAGGGCTCCCCGTCGCATGGCCATGCGGTAAGAGTTCTCTTACCGCATGGCTATGTGTGCCAGGGGTCTTTTTACCTGCTGCGGTAAAAAGAGCCCTGGCACTTAGGAAAAATGTCCCTACTGCCAGCGCAGGGCCCTTTTTCCCACAGCTTGGTAAAAGGGCCCCTAAGTGAAAAAAAATATTTTCTCCTCTTTGTTTTAAATGTGCTGCTAAGTAACTTCACAAAGTGTCCCCTAGCCTTTGTATTTTTTGAAAGAGTAAACAATAGGGTTGGGCACCCAGAAAAGTTTTGTGTCCTGTCATTTCCCATGCCAACTGGGGGAAATTCCCTGTCTTGTTTTGAGGTCTCCCCTCCGTGTTGTCATGGAAGATGGCACAAATGAAATATTTTGGAACCTGCTTCCTGTTCCACCTCCCTCCCCCATGTCGGGCCTCCTTGCTGCATTCCCCACATTCCCTGTGACAAAACTTCCTTCCCAATAGGCCATGAAGACTACCATAAGCATTGATGGTCCAGCAGAGGAAGCTGAGGCAGAAGCAATACCTGCCCATTCCTGCCCATGGTCGCGACAGCATCCAATATGGCAGACGTGATCTTTTATCCTAGTCTCAAAGTACTGTGAAATTAAATGAAAAGTTGAGGCTGCAGTGTTGAAGGTAGCTGAGACCATGGGCAGGAACAAGGGGCATTGCTCCTGCCCCAACTTCCCCTGCTGGACTACCAAAGCTTAAGGTAGCTCTGAAAGGGGGGGGGGCTGTAGGGGTTTAGTTCATGGGGGGGGGCATGGGAAGGAGGGACTGGATAAGGAGCCAGAAGGGGCAGCTAGGAATCATGAGCGGATGGGGGGAGAGCTTTTGTTTCATCAACCTGTTTGCTAATTACAGGAAATGAAAAGAAATTTCATTGTAAATGATTGCCCATCTCCCTTCTGGAGTTCATAGGATGTAACATGGATAGGTAATTTATTCAGGTGTGCTTGGAAGTTCTTTTGATCTAGCCCATGGCACCAAAAACAACAGGAAATATTTCTGTATTTCTGCTATATTTTCTTGGTCTCAGACTGCATTTCTTGGTACTTGAGGATCTTCTTTTTCTCCACGCGATTCACCAAGTAATCACTTGAGACTGACACCTCTATAATCAATGCCATTCTGATGTTTTCTCTTTTACCACTATACCCAGTTTTCTTGCATCCAGCTTTTTATCAGTAGGGATGGGAATGTCCTAGGTGATCATAACCTCTTCGTTTTCCACAGTTCTCTTCAGGTCATGATTTCTGGTACACTGATGTTGTAATGCTTACAGAGTTTCCAATGAATGAGATGTGTCACCTTGTTGTGCATCTCTGTATAAGAATTGTCCGGAATCAGCACTTCCTAGCCAGCCACAAGATGAGTAACTGTTTTAGCTCTTTCTTCAAGGATCTACAGATATCTGTTGCACCAGTTTTTTCCAATGCTTGCTGTAAACCATCTCATCCGTAATCTGCTTTCCTGGGCTGCAGCTAGCAATCACTCATCCTTAGTTTTCAATTCACCTTTCCTTAACCATTCATGTGTCTGGTTTTGATCAAAGAATGGTTCCTGGAATTTCCCTGAAATATGCCTCGCTGGATCTTGATGTTAGGAATAATAAATTGTCCATCTGCATATTACAGGTGGAACATAGTTTACTACACTTTCATGGGGTTTATTTTGTACATTTCAAGGCAAGTTATTATCCAGGAATGTGGGATGCTATCAAAGTCTTTCTTACAGTCAATCCATGCTATAATGAGGTTTCTGCTTTTCTTTGCATTGGCCATGATGGCTTTATTCAACATCAACTGGTCTTTTGTTCATTACTCCAACTCATAACAAGGATCATACTCTAGATTTAGGGGCCCTTTTACTAAGCCGTGTAAGCATCTATGCATGCCCAACGTGTGTCAAAATTGAGTTATCGCCCAACTACCGAGTGGCTCTTGCAGTAATTTCATTTTTGGTGGGCGTCCGATACTTTTCTGAGGGTACAACAATATAAACATTTTTTCTGTAGGACTTCTCATTCCGAAGTATGGTAAAAGGAACAGTGCATATATGAATAAATATTCAAACCTATAGCATTTTTTCTGATCAAAAATGGCAGGTGTAAATCTTTGGAATAATCAAAGCAAAATTACCAGTATAGATTTGATTTGCTTACTGGTATTTACTGAACAGACAGAAACCATGAAAACAATTGCTGGAGAAACTTTTTATGACTTAAATCATAACTTTTTTTTATTAACCATTTATGTGTAAAATTTGCATTTTAATTTTTTACCTCAATGTTACTATCATGCTAGGCAATAAAAGCTGTTCTATGAGTTTTGATTTTCACTGCAAATTATTTTTCACAGTAGGGTAACAGTGTGAGAAGCAGAGAGGTTGATATTCAATTACATTCACTTCACTAGTACAAAATGTTCAGCCCTTATGCAAATACTATAGGGTTGAAAGATTGTCTAAACAGCTCTATACTATCCACATAGTTAATGGCTAGAAGAAAGATGGGATATTGTATAAAAGTGGAAGTATTTTGCTGCTGTCCAGACTGCAGTTATATCAGGTCTATGGCTTGTGTAGCTGCAGGTAAGTAGATGTAAAGCAAGCCAATACTGGGTTATACCACTATTCAGCAATGGCATCTGGGTGCCCAGAAGCCATTACAGGCCAGTAGCATCCATTCCCTTAATAACCAAACTAACGGAAGGAATGGTGACCAAACAACTCACAAACTATTTAAATAAATTCTCAATACTCCACAACTCCCAGTCAGGATTTCGGTCTAACCACAGTACTGAAACAGTGCTGGCAACACTCATGGCTAGGTTCAAACAAATGATTGCAACTGGAAAAAACATACTGCTCCTACAATTTGACATGTCAAGCACTTTCGACATGGTTGATCATGGAATACTACTACATATCCTTGAGTACTTCGGAATTGGAGGTAATGTTCTCAATTGGTTCAAGAGATTCCTAACCGCTCAGTCATACCAAGTGACATCTAACTCAACTACTTCAGCCACATGGATACCCGAATGCGGAGTCCCACAGGGATCCCCCCTCTCGCCAACTCTATTCAACTTAATGATGATACCATTGGCCAAACTATTATCAAACCAAAACCTCAACCCATACATATACGCAGACGACGTAACGATCTACATCCCATTTAAATAAGATTTAAAGGAAATTTCCAATGACATCAACCAAAGTCTCCATATCATGCACTCATGGGCGGATGCATTTCAGCTGAAACTTAATGCAGAAAAAACCCAATGTCTAATACTTACCTCTCAACATAACACGACCAAATTCACCACCATTAACACACCAAATCTGAACCTTCCAATTTCATATACCCTAAAAATTCTTGGAGTTACCATCGATCGACACCTAACACTTGAGAGCCATGCGAAAAACACAACCAAGAAAATGTTCCACTCAATGTGGAAATTAAAAAGAGTAAGACCTTTCTTCCCAAGGACTGTTTTCCGTAACCTGGTACAATCTATGGTGCTCAGTCATCTAGACTACTGCAACACACTCTACGCCGGCTGTAAAGAGCAAATAATCAAGAAACTTCAAACAGCCCAGAACACTGCAGCTAGACTCATATTCGGTAAAACAAAATACGAAAGTGCTAAACCCCTACGAGAAAAGTTACACTGGCTCCCACTTAAAGAACACATCACGTTCAAAATATGCTCCCTAGTTCACAAAATCATTCACGGAGACGCACCAGCCTACATGTCAGACCTGATAGACTTACCACCCAGGAATGTGAAAAGATCATCCCACACATTCCTTAACCTGCACTTCCCCAACTGCAAAGGTCTAAAATATAAACTAATGCATGCGTCAAACTTTACCTACTTGAGCACACAGTTATGGAATGCACTACCACACAACTTAAAAACGATTTGCGAACTAACCGATTTCCGCAAACTACTGAAGACCCATCTCTTTAATAAGGCATACCACAAAGATCAACAAATGTGAACATACACCACTCCTCCACATATATTCAGAACTGTCTTATAATATCTGCTTGTTATATTACTATCATGTTTTATCATTATCATGTTACCCAAGATTCTTCTATAATACTAAATGTCTATTTTCTAATATATTTTCACCATTCATGATGTATTGTAAGCCACATTGAGCCTGCAAAGAGGTGGGAAAATGTGGGATACAAATGCAATAAATAAATAAATAAATTATAGAATGGGTTCTCATCATACATCCTCGGGGCACCTACATGGAGGTACCGAGTAATAGAGTTGCCCCCATGATGTTGCAGTGGCTGTGGTGATCACATTACATATATATTTCACAATACATGGAGGTAAACTTTAGAAAAAATGTACAAATAGCAATTGAGACGTCCAGATTGTCAATATCCTCTAGTATTTTTAAAAGGGATTTGTTGACATAGAGCCTTTTGTAAAATACATACTGGAATGAGCATGTGTATGCTGGGTATATGCAATGGCAGCACCCATTTTGCTACTGTCAATATCTAAAATATCAATCAAGGCAACACAGCAATAGAGTTCATATGGCAACACACACGTGCAGGCTGGTATTTCAGAACATACATGTGTATGTACTGGAACATACAAATCTATGAGGTCCTTTTACAAAGGCATCCTGAAAAATGGCTTGCGGTAGTGTAGGCGTGGGTTTTGGGTGCGCGCCGATCCATTTTTTAGCGTGCCTGTAAAAAAGGCCTTTTTTAATTTTTGCCGAAATGGATGTGCAACAAAATGAAAATTGTCGCGCGTCCATATTGGGTCTGAGACCTTACCGCCAGCTATTGTCCTAGCAGTAAAGTGTCACGTGCTAAACGGGCGGTAATGACCTACGCGTGCCAAATGCCACTTGGCGTGCGTCCATTACGCGCGCCTGAAAATAAAAAAATATTTTTCAGACATGCGTGTCGGATGTGTGCCAAAATGAAATTACCGCAACAGCCACATGGTAGTCGGGCAGTAACTCCATTTTGGCGTGCGTTGGGCGCGCATAGACATTTGCACGGCTTAGTAAAAGGATCCCTATGTTTTCTACATGAAAAACATACACATCTATGTTTCCTGAAGTTGTCACTGTGCCAGCTTCTCTTGGTGGGGGTGAGGGGAGCACACAAATACTGGGGGATTAAGAGGCAGCATCCTCTATTCTCTCCAGTAGTGCACTACAGAACAAAAGCACCTTTCTCTAACATAGGGAAAAAGCGTTCATCCTAACATTAATTTTGTCAGATGTAAATATGCATTCCCCTTCTGAAATGGAGAATACATGGGTATCTTTAAGCACAGTCCTAGTCATACCTAAAACACACCCAGACCATGCCCCTTGCCATAGGTATGCATTACACAATTTGGATTTTATATCCCAGCTTTTAAAAATCCAGATTCAGTCATATATTTTATTAACCACCTTTATGAAGAGGTTCACCTAAGGCAGTGTACAGCAGGTACAGTTTAACATAAAACTTACAATTTTGCTACCAGCATAACAATAGTAAAAACGACCAAATATAAACATAAATGCAATAAGGGATCCTTTTACAAAGACGTGATAAAAAGTGACCTGCGCTACTTTTAGCGTGTGATTTTCCTGCGTGCTCAGGCCTCCTCCTCTTAGCACATCTGTACAAATGCCAAAATTCTATTTACAGCATTAATGGCCAGGTGCTAAATTCCAAATTAGCACCTGCCCATTTACCGCATGAGTCCTTACCGCCTCCTATTTACTTTGCAGTAAGGGCTCATGTGCTAACCCCATGGTAATTGGGTAGCACTCAGCAATGTGACCATACTGCCGATTATCACTGGGAATGTCCTCGCAGTAGAAAATAGAAAATTATTTTCTACTGTGGGAAACTGCACACACCAACTTCTGAACTACTGCTGGGCTCCTGTGCTACCTCGGCAGTAGGGCCGATTTGGTACATGCTACCCTCGAAGTATTCCTTCCACGTCTTTGTAAAAGGGCCCCTAAATGAGAGAAACTTGAGAACAGCAAATTAAGGGGGGTCTTTTACTAAAGAATAGCTCGAGTTATCTACAGCAGGGCCTATAGGAATAAAATGGATCCTGCTGCAGATAACTCGAGATAATCTTTAGTAAAAGACCCCCTAAAACCCAATAATAGGACTACCATAAAACATTACCAAAAATATGCACAATTAGCAGTACTGAAATTCAAATAACATAGATATAATGCAATGTCAGCATATTACTACTGAGACACTAAGCACGCATTAAACATTCAAATAACATAGATATGATGCTAATGATTTTCTACAATACAACTTAGCATGTATATATGTAGTATACCATGTCAGTTTATGCATGTGTCAGACTTGTGAGTTCTTGTACCAAGTAGAGAGCTGCTGAGCCCAGTACTCGGACCAGGTTCTGCTTGGTGGCTGGACAACCCGGGGTTTCACCTGCGCTGACTGCCATTCCCCAGAGGTTGAGCCCCTAGGTGCGGGCAGCCTGCAGGACTTACGGGATGGAGCTGGAAGTGGAGTGATGAATGTATCAGCCAGGCAGGCAGCAGGTCAAGAGAGTAATCCAGGTACAAGCGGCAGTCAGTAGGCAGGTGGCAGGCAAGAGAGTAATCCAGGTACAGGCGAAAGTCAGTAGGCAGGCAGCAGGCAAGAGAGTAATTCAGGTATAGGCGAAAGTCAGTAGGCAGGCGGCAGGCAAGAGAGTAATTCAGGTACAGGCAAGTCAGTAGGCAGGCAGCAGGCAAGAGAGTAATCCAGATGCAGGCGAAAGTCAGTAGGCAGGCGGCAGGCAAGAGAGTAATCCAGGTACAGGCAAATCAGTAGGCAGGCAGCAGGCAAAAGGGTAATCCAGGTACAGGCAAAGTCAGCAAAGAGAGACCAGTAGATAAGAAGCAGACTACAGAGTTAGAAACACCTACTAAAGTAGAAGCCAAAGCATGGAATCTAGGGAGAGCTCAGCTGATAAAGTGCTGGTGTCTGACATCAGCAGGGAGAAGGGACATAGCAATAGGACAACAGCAGGGGAAGGAGGAACCGGAAGACCAATAGGAGAGAAGCACGGGAAGCCAGGCAGAGGAAGAGCAGACCTAGGTGGATGGAAGTAAAGCAATCAAGGAGCCTGGAAGCCAGGCAGAGAGAGAGAGCAGAAACAGGTGCCTGGAAGCAAAGCAATTAAGGAGCCTGCAACTTCCGCTCTCTGAATAAACCCAGAGAGGACTACACACACGTGGCTCAAGCAGTGCCAGTCAAGCGTGCGTGTTGACGGGACCTCGCGCAGCCCGAGATCGCCACTTGCGTTGAGGTAGGGGACATGACAGTATGTCCAAATCACTAATATGGTTTGTAAAATAAACATGGGTATGTATTAATTTACCCATTGGTATGTGTAAATTAAATTAGCATGATTACTGCCACTTCTGAAAATGATACTAATCCATATTTCTATTGCAATTTTGTGTTTCCTGTAAATATGTCAAGGTTTTGCAATAAATTTTTAATTTGCAAACATATGCTAAAAATCAGAATTGATTATTGGTCAGTTTTGGGAAATAACCCCAAAATAAGTCAAAGCTTTTAAATGAGGTCCGTATTAGATTGACATTTCTGAAATACTCATGCTTAACTCAATAGAGAATAAATAGAAAAGCGTAAACATTAGCATTCTCAAGTTGCAACTCCTTTCTGTTTTTCTTACAAATAGTATAATGTTCTTACTGTCTGTGGAACTTTAGCTTGGCCTTTGAAGTCAACAAGACACTAGTCCCCGTGATTAAAATGTAAAAAAAAAGGTTTATTTATAACCTCTTCAACTCATGGCTTTACCCTCTGAATCAGCAGGTCTTCCAAAGTTTAGGGGATATAATTTCAATGAACTGTTAAACCTCTGTCAAAGTTTTGCAGGCCCCCTAAGGAGCCTGCACTATCCAGCACTCTGCTATGACAGGCCTTCGTGCTAAGATCTTCAGAAAGCTGACAGCTTCAAGCATCTGAGTTTTTGTAACTCAAAGTGGCATTTAATCTGAAAAATAACACAAGCAAATCAGCATATAATTGGTTTCCTATGTCTTATAGCATTTTTACTGTTACCTTAAGAAGCAAATATAAAGAAAAAAAATACAGACGGCTTCTGCTTTCCATAGAAGAATGGTATGTTAGTATAAACAAGGAGTATTAGAAGGTGTCCAAAGTTTAAAATCACTGTAACCAAATATTGTAAAAGAGCTCTATTCATTTTCAGCTAAGTTATTTTAAAATCTTTCTTCAGAAGCAGAATATGATGTGCTAACTCTTTCTGGATTACAGCCTTGGACATACTGTGCTAATCATTTTCTCCAAATCTGAACTAAGTGAATTTGTTTTTGAAATATGAGCAAAGTAAGTCTGTGGTGGCAGTTATAACGTTTAAAGGTTTCAAAACATCTACCCTTAAATCAATCCAGGATATCAACATTGCCCCATGATTATCTTTACTCAGATTTCAAACATAACACTTCAACATGTTGGGAGTAATTTTATAAAGCATTATCCTCTTCCCTATAAGTCAATATAATAGGATATAGTATCACAGAGCAGTTAGCAAGTTGCTGCCATCTCGGATGCATCCCAGAATTAAAAATGGCATTTATCCATTTAGTATTACACCCATTATGATTATGTTGTCAAATGTATTAGATAATCTAATCTTTGTGAACAGAGGAGGAGGAGTCCAGTGGTTAGTGCAGGCATCCCTAAATACACTCTTCACTGAGGTTGCAATTCAGCTACTTTGCAGCAGGTGGCACAAGCCCTGCCATGTCAGAGGCTGAAGTGCAGAGCCAAGGCAGCACAGCCAACATTAGGCTGCCTGGTTAGGAGGGCGTGGCTCAACTATGAGCAGGGAGTAAAAAGCCCTCTTGTAGAGCAGAATGCAGAGACCTTTGGATGGATGTTTGTGCTGGAGTACAGGTCTTTACACCTGTGTGTAAGCCTCGGTACATGGACAAGATAGAATAAGCTTTGGCTTGAGCTTTATACAAATCTTGCTGGCTACTGTGACTTATGACCTGTCAGCTCCAGGTCTGTGTGAAGCTGTGTTTGTACTTAGAACAGACCTTAATTATCACCTGTCTGTCCCTGTCAAGTAACAGGGTTCAGCATTTCTGTAGTAAAAAAAAGTTTTTGTTTTCATTTCCCTCTTGTCTGTCTGTATTTTATGGGAACCTCCTGCAGTATCACAGTGGGCAAGGCCCACAATAGCAAGAATAAATTATAACATACTATAATTTGCATGCTATTTTTAAGCAATCTAACCATGAGCACTTCACCAGTTCTATGGCTATTTTAAGTGGTTGCACCTAAATTATATATGCATATTGATGCTACTGCACTAATATTCTATAAAGGAAAGTAGATGCCTACTTTCTTTTATAGACTAGGGTCTAAATAGGTGTCTTCTTTGAACCTAAATATAGCTGCCCTTTTATATGATTGCATTCTTAGGGAGTAATTTTATAGACATCTTGCACATATGTGACCACATACATACATCAATGATCTATTATACAGTGGGGGAAATAAGTATTTGATCCCTTGCTGATTTTGTAAGTTTGCCCACTGACAAAGACATGAGCAGCCCATAATTGAAGGGTAGGTTATTGGTAACAGTGAGAGATAGCACATCACAAATTAAATCCGGAAAATCACATTGTGGAAAGTATATGAATTTATTTGCATTCTGCAGAGGGAAATAAGTATTTAATCCCTCTGGCAAACAAGACCTAATACTTGGTGGCAAAACCCTTGTTGGCAAGCACAGCGGTCAGACGTCTTCTGTAGTTGATGATGAGGTTTGCACACATGTCAGGAGGAATTTTGGTCCACTCCTCTTTGCAGATCATCTCTAAATCATTAAGAGTTCTGGGCTGTCGCTTGGCAACTCGCAGCTTCAGCTTCCTCCATAAGTTTTCAATGGGATTAAGGTCTGGTGACTGGCTAGGCCACTCCATGACCCTAATGTGCTTCTTCCTGAGCCACTCCTTTGTTGCCTTGGCTGTATGTTTTGGGTCATTGTCGTGCTGGAAGACCCAGCCACGACCCATTTTTAAGGCCCTGGCGGAGGGAAGGAGGTTGTCACTCAGAATTGTACGGTACATGGCCCCATCCATTCTCCCATTGATGCGGTGAAGTAGTCCTGTGCCCTTAGCAGAGAAACACCCCCAAAACATAACATTTCCACCTCCATGCTTGACAGTGGGGACGGTGTTCTTTGGGTCATAGGCAGCATTTCTCTTCCTCCAAACACGGCGAGTTGAGTTCATGCCAAAGAGCTCAATTTTTGTCTCATCTGACCACAGCACCTTCTCCCAATCACTCTCGGCATCATCCAGGTGTTCACTGGCAAACTTCAGACGGGCCGTCACATGTGCCTTCCGGAGCAGGGGGACCTTGCGGGCACTGCAGGATTGCAATCCGTTATGTCGTAATGTGTTACCAATGGTTTTCGTGGTGACAGTGGTCCCAGCTGCCTTGAGATCATTGACAAGTTCCCCCCTTGTAGTTGTAGGCTGATTTCTAACCTTCCTCATGATCAAGGATACCCCACGAGGTGAGATTTTGCGTGGAGCCCCAGATCTTTGTCGATTGACAGTCATTTTGTACTTCTTCCATTTTCTTACTATGGCACCAACAGTTGTCTCCTTCTCGCCCAGCGTCTTACTGATGGTTTTGTAGCCCATTCCAGCCTTGTGCAGGTGTATGATCTTGTCCCTGACATCCTTAGACAGCTCCTTGCTCTTGGCCATTTTGTAGAGGTTAGAGTCTGACTGATTCACTGAGTCTGTGGACAGGTGTCTTTCATACAGGTGACCATTGCCGACAGCTGTCTGTCATGCAGGTAACGAGTTGATTTGGAGCATCTACCTGGTCTGTAGGGGCCAGATCTCTTACTGGTTGGTGGGGGATCAAATACTTATTTCCCTCTGCAGAATGCAAATAAATTCATATACTTTCCACAATGTGATTTTCCGGATTTAATTTGTGATGTGCTATCTCTCACTGTTACCAATAACCTACCCTTCAATTATGGGCTGCTCATGTCTTTGTCAGTGGGCAAACTTACAAAATCAGCAAGGGATCAAATACTTATTTCCCCCACTGTAACTTTCTAACCAGCCATTGATATATTGATGCATACTTTCCTAGTGACATCTACAGGAGTGGAGTGAGAGTGTAGTTCACAAGTCGGCATGCACATTACACGGTATATTAATTTATGCATGCACTTAAATAATAGGAATGGATATTTACACCTGTTCTCAAGCAGGTGTAAATGCCTGTAGGTGCAAAATTTGATCTTTACACTAGAATTTTATAAAGACACATAGAGGGGCATTTTTGAACGGGGCCGGCCATCTCTAAGGGCGCCCATCTCCGAGGACGGCACCGTGAAGGGGTGGGGTCAACCGTATTTTCGAATGAGATGGCCCGCCATCTTTTGTTTCGATAATACGGTTGGGGCCGGCCAAATGTCAGAGATGGCCAGGTTTGAGATGGCCGGCCTCGGTTTCCATTATCAGCAAAAACCGTGGCCGGCCATCTCAAACCCGGCCAAATCCAAGGTATTTGGTCGTGAGAGGAGCCAGCATTTGTAGTGCACTGGTCCCCCTGACATGCCAGGACACCAACCGGGCACCCTAGGGGGCACTTCTAAAAATTAAAAAAACATTAAAATAGCTCCCAGGTGCATAGCTCTTTTCTGCGGATTTGGGGAGTACTTGAGGAGAATGGTGCTAGTTTTTATTTGTTTTTAGGATTATTTATTTTTAACAAAGTTCTCTGTTAAAGTATCTCTTGAAGTGATTCCATGGTCTGATCATTTTTTAATTACATGTGAATTCCACAAATTATCAAAATCCGTTGGTGTTAGTTCATCTCCTGTGGTAACTTCTTATGGTTCTACTGAACCTCAAAATGGAAAGATTCTTGGATTCCACTTTTAACTGATGCCATGGACAAGTGGCATTTTACTCTATCAGAATGTCTTAATTGTTCCTGTGAGATATTTTTCTATCTGTAGATGGAGAAAGGCTCCCTAGTTTTCAGAAGACCTGAAATTAACCAAACAAATTGTACTACAAAAAGAACGTTCTTGGCAAAAATATCCTGATTCTTTTACTTTGGCTCAATTGAATGTGTACCAACAAAAATCATTAGCTACTAACCCCCAGATACTATATAGTGCATCTAGAGGTCTGCACTGAACGCCAAGTGGATTCTATAACAATGCATGTAACTTAAGAAGCTTAGGGGTCCTTTTACTAAGATGTGCCAAAAGGTGGCCTGCACTGGTGTAGACATGTGTATTGTACATGCACAGGTCTCTTTTTCAGTGCACCTGCAAAAAACTACTACTACTACTATTAAACATTTCTATAGCGCTACTAGACTTATGCAGCACTGTACAAATTAACATGAAAAGACAGTCCCTGCTCAACAGAGCTTACAATCTAAATTGGACAGACGAACAGACGGCTAGGGGTGGGGAAATTGCAGTGGTAGGGGTGATAAGTCTTTTTTGTTTGGCCGAAAACAAGCATGCGGAAAAATAAAAATTGGTGCACGCCCATTTTGGGCCTGAGACCCTACCACCACCCACTGACCTAGCAGTAAAATCTCACACATTAACCGGGCGGTAATCGTCAGCACATGTATAATGCTGATTACTACCTAGTTAGCGCCGCATGCCAGAGATCTGCTGGGGCACATAGGGGATGCACGTAGAAAATGAAATTACAGCCCGGGCCACGTGCTAGCCGGGCGGTAGTGCAAAATTGACATGCATACACGCCTACACGACTTAGTAAAAGGATCCCTAATATGCTAATGAGCGCTGATAACAGCACTTAACAAGCAATAATGAGCACTAATTTAACAAGCAATAATGAGCACTAATTGGCACTAATTAGAATTTATGCACACAACTCACTATACATATTCTGTAACAATGTGCGCTGAACTTCTAATATGCACAGGCAAAAAGGGGCATGGTTATGTCTGGGGAAATGGGTATTTCGAGGGTTTAATGAAATTTACATGCATAGTTATAAAATATGGCACAGTGCGTGTAAAATGACATGCCATGATTTACGCCACATTTTTGTGGTGTAAATGGATGCGCGTAGTTTTAGGCACTGAGATATCAACTGAGCGTATCCTATATACCGTGCCTAAATCTAGGCACCGATTATAGAATATGCTTAGTCGGCACTGATTTCAGCACCAATTTTTTAGGCGCCACAAATAGAATCTCCTTCTAAATGTGATTTTTATTATTAATTTCCGCTGCCTCTTCATCTTCTAGTGAATTGTTTAAGGTAGTAAGAAATCTAACTACGTCTTCGGCTGATATTTTATCTCTGTCTTTATCCAGTCTGTTATTTGCTTACACCTTTTTTAAGAAAGTAGATGGAATTACCTCTTCTTTTGCTGAGCTCCCTTTATCTTCAGAAAGTACTCCTGCCTCTGCAACTATTTGGATGGAATTCTCGTTATTGTCTGTAAATCAGATTAAATCCATCGTGAACAGTCTTAAAACATATTTCTGCCCATTGGACACAGTGGTGTAGCCACAGGTGGGCCTGGGTGGGCTGGGCCCACCCAATTAGGGATCAGGCCCACCCAACAGTAGCACACGTATTAGCGGTAGCAGGTGGGGATCCCAAGCTCCGCCAGCTGAAGACTTCCCCCTGATGGTAATGAAAATGCTATTCTCCACGATAGCAGCACTTGCGTATGCTCAGTTTTCAGCGCGTGCCTGCTGCAGACTGCTAAGGTGGAAAGAAGCGTTTTCCCGCCAGCTGAGAATTTTTTTTTTGGTGGTGGGTGAAGGGGAGAACACTTGGTGCCCACCCACTTCTTGTCTAGGCCCACCCAAATTCTGTTGTCTGGCTACGCCCCTGATTGGACAGCTGTTTTCCCAATGTTAAAGATGATCTTTTGCCCTTTATAACCAAACTTATTAATTAAATATCTGGAACCAAGCCCTCAGCAAAAGATTTATTAATAAATCTTTTGCGGAGGGCTTGGTTCCAGATATTTTAAAGAGACCATCTATTCCCCCTCTCTTAAAAAATGATAAGCTTGATCCTGGTAATTCAAGTAATTATCTTCCTGTTTCTTCATTGATGTTTTTTGCTAAGATTCTTGAGAAAGCTGTGCAACTGCAGCTGCAGGATTTTCTAGATCTTAATAATATTCTGGATGTTATGCAATACAATTTCCTTCCAAAACATTCCACTGAAACACTTTTGACTTCTGTTTTTGGTTCGATTAGGGTGGGTTTTGACCATGGTGAGTGTTATTTTATGGTAATGCTTGATATTATCGCTGCTTTTGATATTGTCCACCGTGGTCTACTCCGAAACTGTCTCCATGCTTTAGGTATACAAGGTAAAGTATGGGATTTTTGTTGAATCACTGTTTTTTGTGTTCACATTGTTAGGGAGTGATCTGACTGGAAATCTATTTCTGCTGGTGTACCTAAGGATCAGCACTATTCTATGTAATTTGTACATGACTTCTATTTGTTGAGTCTTGTCTTGGCCTGTAGTCCGATCTGTATGCAGACGATATCCAATTTTATTTTTCCTATAAGTAGTTCTGTTGATGATGCTTTGAATTTCATTGTTATGTGTTTGCGGATGGTGCAGAGCTGGATGAAAGCTAATAGTCTTGGATTAAATCTTGCTAAAACTCAAATGCTGTTTTTGACTGAAGGAATACCTCCTGTTTGTGTTGATGATATTATGATATATCATGGTGGATTCTTCTCTCTCATTAAGTTATAGATAAACAGTACAATCCAAAAAGCTTTCTATAAATTGAGATTGATTAAGCATTTGAAGGATTATCTAGTGTTAATTTTAGTTATGATCACTCCTATTATGGATTACTGTAACTCTTTATATCTTGGACTTCCTAGTTATATGTTACATGCCTTGCAGCTTGTTCAAAATACCTCTGCCCAACTTGTGGGGGGAGTCTCCAGATTTGAATATATTATGCCTGTCTTGAAGAGTTTACACTGGCTCTCCGTCCCATGGCATGCTAGTTTTTTTGTGTTATTCATAAGGCACTGAACAATGAATCCCCAATAGCTATTGCTTCTTCTCCACAAATTTATAGACCTACATGGAGTTTACGATCAGCTGACAAGATGCTTTTAGATATCCCTTCATTTTAACACATTACATTGGATGTATTTCATTGTATGTTGTATGTATGTCTATGTTGAAGGTGCTAAATTATGGAACACTCCACCCTTGGAATTAAGGAACATAGAGGTCAATATTCAAAATGATTTAAGTGGGCAGGAGAGGCTCTTGCCCGCTTAAATCGCTTGTCACCTTCTACCCCTTGATACTCAGTGACACTAAAGCAGGCAGTGCAGCTGAATATTGACTCTGACCACTGCCAGGAAAAAGGTGCAGGTTAGGGGTGGCATAGCGGGCAGCGTGAGGGAGGAGCCCAGGGTTATATGGTGCAAGTAATATTCAGTGCCGGTACCCGCATAGCTAAGTGGTCAAATTTAGGACAGGTCAAAAGCTGCCCTAACTGTGGCCGGCCTAGCTATGCAGATACTGGGCTGGGGCTTGCATAACTTTTGTTTTGTATTTTTGTTTAAAAAAAAAAAAAAGTGCCTCCTCCCTTTTTCCTTCCCCTCGCCCAACAGCCCACAGCAAGAATGTCCCCCCACCCCCGGAGGAGGAAGCCCATTCAATTCCTATGGGCTTCCTCTCATTTACTGTACTGGAAATCGCTAACACGGTTTTGTAAAAGAGGCCCTTAATATTTATTGTTTGTTATTATGAGTGCGTTTATAATTCATACTGTGTATGTTTTATTTTTGTTCCCCACCTAGAATGGTAAGATAGTATGTGCTATAAGTATTTTAAATAAATAAATCAATAAAATAAAAAATAAAACAGGCTGTATGTCAGCAGGTCGTGTTCTAAAATACATGAGAAATGGACATCCATATGTGACGTCCTAACTTGGACGTGCTTATTCTGAGTTGGATGTTCTTTCTAATATTCCGCTCTACATGCATAGGTTATATAAATGCCCCACAATACTTCATTTCTTAATATTTATTTGGATTTAGTCCTACTTGTTTTAGTAGTAGCTCAAAGTAAGATACATTCAGGGGGCCTTTTACTAAGCAGGAGTAAGCCCACTATGGTCTTGCCATGCACGAATCCGGAACTACCACAGGAGCCTGGAGGTAGTTCCCACTCCTAGCACACACCATTTTGGCGCTACAATAATATGTCCTATTTTTGTAGTGCCGGAACTTAGCCAGCGGTAATTGATGCTGCCCAGTTACTGCTGGGTTAGTACGGGAGCCCCTACCGCCATCTCAATGAGTGGCGTTAAGGGCTTCCCACCGAAATGGCCATGTGGTAAGTGGTTCACTTACCACATAACCATTTCTTTTTCCTCAAAATAAACAGTCTATTACCCACTGCAGTAAAAGGGGGCATCAACACGCATCAAAATGCACGCTGATGCTAGCACAGGCCCCCTTTTACCGCAGCTTAGTAAAAGGATCCCCAGTTGCATAGGTATTTAGCCAGAAATGAATGATCATTTGAGAGGGTTAACTATTTTTTTATCAATGAAAGAGTTATACCAGTTTTAAAGAATGTACTGTACCTCTATATACACAGTAAAAAAAAAATTGTTTTTGTTTTGACTGGGAGAATACCAGAAAATATTTTGTTGGTTGGGGGGGGGGGGGGGGTTAAATCACTGCCATTTTTATTTCAACTTAAAAACATTTTTATTAAAATAAATTTAATCAATGTGCTCTGTGTTCCTTGAGAAAATCAAGTGAAAAGAAAAAACCATGGTTGCAAATTGGCACTTTTCATTGCTATTATATTCATGCCAAATTCAATAAATAATTGTTGACTTTTTTTAAGCAAGTCATTAGAAGGAGTGGTTTTACAAACCTGCCATGTGATGAAAATGTTTAAATGCTGCCTAATCTGAACCCAAGCTGCTTTGATACTAATGAGGAGAATAATGCCAGCTCTACACTTAGGAAAGTATCAAATAAACACAACTGCCCTTCTAAGATTCTGATTTGACATGTTTTGCTAATACTAAGAAAATGAGCAAGTCAGTTATTTCACTTTTATTTCTTTAGCACTCACTGTGATATGTAAGCTATGCAATGTTTAGTTTTTAAAAATATGCACGATAATTTAATTTGGGCTACTCATCAGTCTCTTCTTTTAATAACTTGGAGGATGGAGCCATCTATGGAACAATAAAAAGTTGGGCTTATTAAGGATGATCTACATTTTTCTCTGCATTGAAAAAAATTATCCTAAACTTTTAAAAATCAGATTATACTTTGACAGGTGTTTGAACTGGAATAAGTGGTATTAATATGAAGATTATTTCATTTATTCAAAATGTATTATTAATGAAATAAAAAAAAAATAAGTGAAAGTGAACAATCTCAGAATATTGGAGCCACACATTCTCAGTTCAGAAGGCTGCAAACTTGATTGTTCCTTCTGGTTTGTCCACTTGATTTTACAGTGTGAAACAATTTCACACCTCATGTTGTCTTGTGCTTAAAAACATCTTATAAATAATAACAGTTCATGCATCACCAAATGGCACATTTTAATAGCTCCAATGAGGCAGTGTGAATACTTTCCTTTTTCCTGCTCTGTGGCGGAATGGCCTATTGGTTAGAGTACCTGGCTTGACATCCAGAGGTGGTGGGTTGAAATCTCACTGCTTCTTCTTGTGATCATGGGCAAGTCACTAAAACCTCCATAGCCTCAGGTACAAACATAGGGCCCTGTTTACTAAGCTGCATTATAGGCATGTTAGCATTTTTAACACGCATTAACCATGTATGCACCTACAATATCCCTATAGGTGCCTACACAATTAGCACACGTGCTAATTGTAGATGCCTTAAAAAGGCTAACGCGCCTTAGTAAACAGGGACCTTAGATTGTGAACCCTCCAGGGACAGGGAAATGTGTACCTGAATGTAACTCACCTTGAGCTACTACTGAAAAAGGTGTTAGCAAAATTCAAATAAATTATTCATTAAGGAACCCTGTTACTAAGGCATGCTAATGGATTTAGTATGCACTAAATGCTAAGACGCTCATAGGAATATGTATATCTTAGGGCCCTGTTTACTAAACCATGCTATAGGCTCACTAGCATTTTTAGCGTGTGCTAAAGATTATTGCGTGCTAATGCTAGAGACACCCATAGGAATATATGGCTGTCTCTAGCATTAATGCGTGCTAATTTTTAATGTGCACTAAAAACACCAGCGCATCTTAGCAAATAGGTCCCTTAGTGTTTAGCGAGCACTAATTTTTAGTGCACAGTAAAGGCCTTATTCTATAAAGTTTATGCTCGTAAATTTACACTCTTAAATTTACACCCCTAAATTTATGCTCCTAAATTGCAAGCATAATTTAAGGCCTATTAGGCTCATTGATTTAGCATGCATTTATGCTCCTAAATTTAGGAGCATAAATTATGCTCCTAAATTTAGGAGCATAACCCTTATAGAATAGCACACTTTAGTAAAAGGGACCCTTAATTTCAAATGCCATTGTACCCAACTCAAGGCATCAAGTTTCATTGACAAAGAGGATTTCTTTTTTTCTTTTTTTTTTTAATTATGACATCCATGTTTCTATTTCCACTAGTGCCTCTCCAGTACTATAAGAGGATTGCTAGGATTTGAAGACTACAATACCGTTGTTCTACCCTGTAGGAAGTTGAAGATTCAATGAAATTGGAAGCCTTGAGTTGAGCACACTGGCATCTGTTGATGCATAAACTGTTCTGTCTCCATTTCTTCCATTTGAGCTGAAATCTATTGATTACACCAATGTGGATGAGAGTGACATTTCTTCTTTCCAACACAATCCACAGAACTTCTTCTTTGCACCACAACCCCTCCATTTCACTTACTTTAATATTGTCTTTTACATTCAGAACTCCTCCTCCTCCTTTTTTTACCATCTCTATCCGTCCTGAATAGGTTATAGCCAGGTATGACAAATTTCATTCATGAGAGTCTTCACAATGGCCTTGATGTCTGTCCAAGTCTATGCAGTCCAAAGAAGAGCAGAACACATGACACAGACCATCAAAAAACTCCAAACAGCCCATAACACCGCAGCCAGACTCATTTTTGGAACACCTAAATACGAAAGTGCGAAACCCCTCAGAGAGAAACTGCACTGGCTCCCGCTCAAGGAACGAATTGAGTTCAAGATCTGCACGACTGTACACAAAATCATTCACGCAGATGCCCCACTCTATATGTTAAACTTAGTGGACTTACCACCCAGGAATGCCAAAAGATCGGCCCGCAAATTCTTCAACCTGAACTTTCCCAGCTGTAAAGGAATGAAATACAAACAGGCTTATGCTACTACTTTTGCGTACAAAAGTACACAATTTTGGAACGCACTACCCATGGCCCTAAAAACCATGACCAATCTAACCAGCTTTCACAAAACTTTGAAAACACATCTCTTCAACAGAGCCTACAAAAGTCACCCTCAATGAAACAAATCATTCCTTAAACCACCCAAATACACCAAAACACCTCTCACACGACCTTACCTAACACCTTCTACCTAAATTCCTCTTTAACCTCAGCTTATGATCGACCGTTTTCTTAAATCATGTAATGACGTTCTCATTTCCATACTCTGTAAGCCACATTGAGCCTGCAAAAGGTGGGAAAATGTTGGGTACAAATACAATAAATAAATAAATAAATAAATAAATAAATAGGCTTTATTTGTGCCACTCTGTAAAAATGTCCTGACATGACCACGTTTTGCCTCACTAGAGGCTGTGTCAGGGGCTAAAACAGCTATTGCGGTCCCAAAAGCACAAACATGCAATAGAGCTAAAATCCAATGATAGCAAAAACAATCAGTCTCGCAGCTTGCAGGGTAGATAGGAACAAAGCAACCATCTCCCTCATTCAACAGAACTTCAAGGCTTGCTGCTTTCATTGGATTTTAGAGCGACCTGCTGTTACACCTTGAGACTTGTTGCGGCCACTGCAAGAGCCACATGGTAGTCGGGCAGTAACTCCATTTTGGCGTGTGTTGGGTGCAAGTAGACATTTACAAGGCTTAGTAAAAGGGTCCCTATGACATTAAATAACATGTCATATTCATGATGTTAAACATTAAGTGGCCCTTTTAAAAGTGTGCCTAAAAGTGCCCTGCGCTGGTGTAGGCTTGTGTTTTGGACGCATGCAGGTCCAGTTTTCAGTGCACCTGGAAAAAAGGCATTCTTTTATGTGGCCGAAAATGGATATGTGGCAAAATTAAAACGAGCGTGTATCCATTTTCAACCTGAGACCTTATCGTCACCCATCGACTTAGCGGTAAGGTCTCATGCGCTAACTGGGCGGTAAGTGTCTGAGCATATAAACTGCCAATTACCACCGAATAAGCGCCACGTGGTACAAAATAGAAAATATTTTTTACCGTACATCAAATATGGAATTACCACCCGGGGCATGCGGTAGCTGGGCGGTAGTTCCAATTTGACATGTGTTAAGCCGAGCATAGGCGCCTACACGCCTTTGTAAAAGGGCCCCTAAATTTCCACATATGTGCAGCCCATTGATTTGAGTTGGATCACATTTTATTTGTTTTTTTGTTTTTTAGTTCATCTGAAATTTATAGGTGTGACAACAATAATTTTTTGATTGTGATTTGTATATGCTTGTTTGACCCCTGAAGCAGACGGGCGTATCAGCCAAAACACAGCCCGTGTCAAAGTATCTCTCGATTGTGCCACAATAAAGAACTTCTTATTGACACTCCCCATGTGGAAGTCTGTGTGCTATCCTCTTCTTTCCTGTTGTTCTTTGGATCTATGTAGAAGCCATCTCCTGCTATTCTGTGATTTTCAGTGTTTTCTGATGGCATTTTTTAAGCAGTTCTGTTTTGTTTCACCCATATATACACATTGGGACAATGCCAATAATTTATTAATATGTTATCCATTTTGATTAGAGATTATTTACATTTACCACAGCTTATAATTATTTTAAAGAAAGCATAAATACATTTTACTAAAATATTATATTGTGTTTTAAAGCTTCAGTATAGCTGTTGTCATCTTACTAGGGGTACTTAGGGGCTAATTTTCAAAGCACTTAGGGGTCCTTTTACTAAGGTGCACTGAAAAATGGCCTGCGCTGGTGTAGATACATGTATTGGCTGCATTCAGGTCCATTTTTAGTGGTAAAGTCTCACACACTAACTGGGCAGTAATCATAAGTGTGCATACACTGCCGATTACCGCCTGGTTAACGACATGTGCAGAAATTTTCCAGTGGGCATAGTGGGCTTGCGTAAAAAATGAAATTACCACCTGGGCCTCACGGTAACCGGGCAGTAGTTCCAGGAATAACATGTATAGAATGTTTGTTTGTTTGTTTGGGAAGCTTGCCAGGTGCCCTTGGCCTGGATTGGCCGCTGTCGTGGACAGGATGCTGGGCTCAATGGACCCTTGATCTTTTCCCAGTGTGGCATTACTTATGTACTTATGTACTTTAAAGCAAATGCCCTTAATATGTAATACTTGGTGGCAATAATGAAACAGTGATGGAATATTCACATAGCAAGCAGCCTGAGCCAACAGATTTCCATTGAATATAATTAACTTTGAATGAACTTGGCTGCTAATAGTGTGCTGAACTAGACAATGTTGGCAATGACTGACTCTGGGCTTCTGCATGAAGGTAGCTCATGAGGTTCCCACATTATTCAATATCTGTCTTTTAAATAGTAGTAATAAAAATATGAAGTGTGTTTTTGTAATATACCACCGACAGAACCAATATAAACACCTGACCACAGAAAACATCATCACTAACACACAAAATGGATGTAGTGCAAATATTCAGTTGCTCGTTTTTTATTGTTCCCCCAGTGGGTGAACCACAATAGTCATTTAATCATACTATCACCTTGTAATTGTCAACACCGCAGTTTTCAATCATCTTTCTGTAACTCATGTAAGCCACATTGATCCTACAAATAGGTGGGAAAATGTGGGATACAAATGTAACAAACAAAAAAAACAAATAAATAAATAAATCTACAAAACAAAAGGCGTAAGTTCCCACATGCCATCTTTTTCTTTTGATCTAAGTACAGGGAAAAAAAGATTTTAAATGATCCAAAGTTTCAACCTAATTCTTGTTTAATATAGGATATGAATGTCATAAACAAGTAAGGGGCCCTTTTACAAAGGCATGCTGAAAAATGGCCTGTGGTAGTGTAGACACGTGTGTTGGGCGCGTGCAGAATCATTTTTCAGCACACCTGTAAAAAATGCTTTTTAAAAGTTTTGCTGAAAATGGACGTGCGACAAAATGAAAATTGTATTACGTCCATCTTTGGTCTAAGACCTTACTACCAGTCATTGGCTTAGCGGTAAAGTCTCACATAGTAACCAGGCGGTAATGACCTACGTGCGTCAAATGCCAATTGGCGTGCATCCGATACGTGAGTCTAAAAATATTTTTTTCCAGCTACGTTTATCGGACGTGCGTCAGCAATGAAATTACCACAACAGCCACACAGTATTTGCGCAGTAACTCAATTTTGGCGCACGTTGGGCATGAGTAGACGCTTATGCGGCTTAGTAAAAGGACCATAGATAGATAGAAACTCTGTTGAACACCTGATTGTCAAAACATGATGGCTGTTTTAGTGGCTCTTTAGCAAGAGAAAAAAAAAATCTCTGCAGGAATGTAACTAATGCTAGGGTGTCCCTATAACCAGCCCCTCCAAATGACACACCAAATACGATTTATAAAACAAATTACTACTCTACCTATGAAAATGTATTCCGTTATTATATTTTGTCTATGTACATCCATATGCTGCACAAGCTGGCATGTTTGAAAATATAAGTGGGATCAAATAAAAATGCTACCAGCAATAAAGAACGACAACATGAATGCAGCAGCTCATATGCTTGTTTGCTTTGTTTTGAGTGTCGTTGAATGACAGCTGCATGGGGGAGGGAAAAGAGAGACCACTTAAGTAGCTTCAACTTTTTCATGTCATCCTGTCTCCTGTTTTCTTCATCCTTCTTGGTCAGAAACACATTAAGATTCATAGTCCCACCCAAGGAGGAAGTAACATGGGAGGAGTGGAATCAGGAGATCAGGAACTAAAAACATAAGAATAGCCATACTGGGTCATACCAATGGTCCATATAATCCAGTGTCATGCTTCCAACAGTGGCCAATCCAGAAACCCAATTAGTAGCAACATTCCATGCTAGGAAGTATAAAAGCTCACATGCAAAGCTAGGTTAAAGAGGCCCAGAGGAAAGCAGCAATGCCCCACTTCATATGCCTGTACCACCTATGTATGAACTGAAACTGCCACAGTCAGCTAGGCCAAATTTGACTTGAACCTTGTACTTTAATAGCCTTGACCTGGCTGGTTGCAGGCAGGCTTAAGGGAGCTGCTAAAAGCTGTGTTGGTAACTCTTGGGGGCCAGACCAGAGCCAGCTGCAAATGTTGCATTATGTAGCCCTGCAGGAGCAGGCCACAGGAGGACACTCTTGTACAGAAGGACTTGTTTTGTGTTCACTTTTCTTCCCCACCTGTGAGTTCAACAGGATCCCTACCTGACATCTTCAATAAAATGTTATTTGGTTCACCTTAACCTGCTGTGTAGCTCCAATTTATCCTGGCTCCAGTGCCACATGGGGGAAATTCATCAAGTACCATTAGGGCCGACACATGGGTGCCAGGGCCTTAACGCTCGTTAAGGGGTCCTTTTACCAAGCTGTAGTGAAAAGGGTTCTGCACTAGCAGTGGGAGCTGTTTTTGCCGTGCGCTTCGGCCCTTTTTATCACAGCAGGTAAAAAGACCAAAATATGGCATGGCCATGTGATAAGATTTCACCTATCATGTGGCCTTGTGGAGGGGGAGAACTTAACGCTCCTGCGCTAACCCAGCAGTAACCGGGTAGCACATAGTGCTGCCCGATTACTGCCAGGTTAGTGCTGTGCCAGAAAATAGCTTGCTTTTTTCCCTAGCATGGCAAATGGTGCACACCAAGATTGAAACTACTACCGGTGCCCATGGTGGGCCTGCAGTAGTTCCAAATTAGTATGCAGTAGGCCCGTGTTGGGCTTACCACTGCTCTGTAAAAGGGTCCCTAAGGGAAGTAATGCACACTAAATGCTAAGAAGCCAATTTTATACCTATGGGCTTCCTAGAATTTAGCTTGTGTTAATTCTCTTAACGCGCAGTAAAACCCTAACACCTGCGCAAAGGCCCTAATCCTCCCATAGTGTACCCAATAGTATGTACAGAAGTTTTTAATATTGTTATTTGTTGTTGTTTGGCAATCTGTTCATTTAGTTTGGGTTGTTTGCATTTAGGTTGTATCTTTTAATTCTATACAGCTTCAGAATGTAAGAACATAAGAATTACCTTGTTGGATCAGACCAAGGGCCCATCTAGCCCTGTATCCGATTTCCAACAGTGGTCAGTCCAGGTAAACAGTATCTGGCAGAGTCCCAAAAAGTTACAAGGTTCCTTGCTACTTCACCCAAGGGGTAAGCAGTGGCAGGGCCGTAGCCAGCTATGTTTGGGCAGTGTGTCCTGTCCATTGTCTTCCCTGCTTGGCTGCAATGCAGTGGGCGTGATAAGAACTCTATGGGGTATGTCACACGGGGTGCATTTCCAGCTCAAGACAGTTCTGAGGAGTGGCTTTCCCTTAACTCTACCTTAATAATAGTGTCTTGACATTTTCTTCAGGAATTTGTCTAAACATTTTTAAAACCCAGCTACCTTAACTGTTTTTATCATTTGCTCTGGCAATGAGTTCCAGAGCTTAACTAAACATTGAGTGAAAAAAATATTTTCTCCCCACAGCTGCCAGCTTCTCCCCAACACTGGCCCCAGAACGCCCCTTTCTAGCCCATTTCAGAATTGGCCAGTCAGAGCCAATATTTAGCAGCACTGCCTGGTTAAATGCTGCTAAATATTGGCAGCTAGCCCGCCGAGAGTGGATTAAGCAAGCAGGAGTATCTCCTGCCCCCTTAAATTGCTTTGAATATTGACTGGTAAATAAGTTAGATGATGCAATTTATATGTTCACTGCAAATTGCTGATTATTGAATTCAATATCAATATCTATGCTACTGTAGCACCCTTTGTGGGTATTCCTGTGACTAGGTCTGACCTGGCTAGATTCCCCTTGGGTAGGCTCCTTGAATACTTGGTGTCTGGTATCTCCACCTAAGGCAGAAAGGTGGTGAGTGAGGTTTACCTCCCTTCCACTCAGGGCCGTGCCTAGGGTCTCTGGCGCCCCCCTGCAGACTATCAGTTGGCGCCCCCCCCCCCCCGGTGAAAATGATCACGCCCCCCCCCCCCCCCCCGGTGAAAATGATCGCTCACCACTTGCTACACTGACAGGAATTGTCAGCAATATTCTTAGAAACAAATTGCTATACATTGCAAAATAAGATAGCAGATGTAAATTCTCAAAGTAGACATATTCCAAACGCTAAAATGAAAATAAAATGATTTTTTTCTACCTTTGGTGACTTTCTTTTTCCAATCATGCTGGCCAGTATCTGAGTCTGCTGCTATCTGTCCTCTTAACGCCATTTCCAGGGCTTCCTTTCCATTTATTTCTTTACTTTTCTCCTTTCTTCTTCATTTCTTGCTCTATATCCATTTCCAGCAATTTCTCCTCTCTCCCTGGGTCCTGCCCTCCCATCCATGTCCATTCTTGTCCCTCTCTGCCCTTCCCTCCTCCATCCATAGCCAGCAATCCTCCTCTCTCCCCTGCCCTCCCCTACATGTCCAGTCCAGTGATTTCTCTTCTCTCCCGTCCCGTCTACTCCCCCTCTCCTCATCCTTCCATCCGTTTTCCCTCTTTATCTCCCCATCCTTCTGTCTTCCTCTTCCCTCTTTCTCTCCATGTCCTTCCATTCGTCTACCCTCTCTCCCGATCCTGCCATCCAGTGTCTCTCTCTCTCTCTATCCCCTTTTCCATCCAGTGTCTCTCTCTCTACCCTTTTCCATTCATCATGCCCCCCTCTCTCTCCCCATCCTTCAATGTTTCTCCTCCTGTTAGTTTCTCTCTCCCTACTCTTCCTTCCAGTGTCTTCCCTCTTTCAGCCCCCTCCCATTTTCTCCTCATTTTAAGCAGCTTCTCCCTTTCTCCAGGACTCCAGCCCTTCTCCATGTCCCCTCCTTCTCTCCCCATCTTCCCACTCTCTCCATTATACCTGCCTAGTGCCTCTCGCTCCCCCTTCCACCCGGTATTAATTTGTTGGCCACTGCTGCTGCTTCTCCTCTTCAGCAGCAGCGCCCCGAGTCCAGACAAAAAAAAAAAAGGTAACACGCGTTACAGCACCCAAAGCGCAGGAATCAGCTGGGAGGACCGACACCACACGCAGCTTCAACCGCTTTGGAGCCCCCAGGAGCAACAGTTGGCTGCTGGAACAAGCGCGGGGCTGTACTGTAGCAGCTTTCAGCATGGGCTATCGGCACTGCAGCCGCTCCTCTCTGTCCCCGGAGCAGAGCAGGAAGTCGATGTCAACTTCCTTCCTGCTCCTCCAGGGGCAGAGAGAGGAGCGGCTGCAGCGCAGACAGCCCATGCTTGAAGGCTGCCACGGCCCCGCTCTTGCTTCTTTTTTTTGTTTTATCGCGCGACTCGCGCTGAAGAGACTTTCTTCCCACTTTGCCGGCCCAGACTCGGGAGTGCGGGAGACTCCGGACTTGGCAGGTCTGGATGAGCGGGCCTTGGGCCTGGAGGGAAAGTGGCTACGTTTGGGGGGGGGAGGCAATGCAGCATGGGCGGGAAAGGTCACAGCTGGGCTGGGGAGGCTTAGCCTCCCCAAGCCTCTTATACGGGGCGCCTATGAGCATCAGTGAAAGCGGAGCGCTGCCGACGTTTACCTTCCCTTCGCGCTCTTGGTTCCCTCAGTGTCCGCCTTCTTCTGACGTCAGAAGAAGGCGGGACACTGAGAGAACCAATGAGTGCAAGGGAAGGGAGACGTCGGCAGCGCTTTCACTGACGCTGCTGCGACCAGGTAAAAGATTTAAAGGCCTCGCGGGGCGAGAGTAAGCACCGCGGCGGCGCCCTCCAGAGGTGGGCGCCCCCCTGCGGCGCTTACCCCGCTTACCGCATCGGCACGGCCCTGCTTCCACTCAAGACCCTCCCCCCACCCAAAAAAAAGCATGGATGTAGAAAAGACTGGAATGTAAAATTTCAAAGTTTATTCAATTATACAACTATAAGCTTATAGCAATAGCACCAACAGTGCACTTAAACAGGTGAGATATTAAATTCCTTGAAGCATAACCGTTCAAAGGACAGCAAGAATATCTTACAAGGTGCATTCCTATAAGCATCAGGTAGTCATTCAGCTAATCTGAAGTGCCAATCCCAACCCAATATTAGCAACTAGATAATGAATCATTGTGTTTTCTACATGTCCAATTACTTGCTGTCTATCCCATTCACCTTCTCGCCATACTCCAAGCTTTATCCATATGTAGGAGTAGAGTAGAACAATGGCTGCTAGAATACGTGGAAGATCTGTGGTGCTCGGTCTTGTCTCTTTCCTCTTTAGCTGTGGTTCCACTGCCTATCAGCAGCTTAATGTCCCTCCTTCCTGAATGGGTCAGCGTTCTGATACCTTTGTGATGCTGGACCTTCCTCCTGTCTGGAGGGGTTGCTGCTGTACTGCCTCTCAGCTGCTGGTGTTATCCCCTTCCTGAAGGGGTTGCTTAATCTTCCACCTTCTGCAACTCCACCTAGGTTGTCTGGGGCCATCCACCTACCTTTCAGTTGTTACATGTTGTCCTTCTGGCGTGTTTGCTTCAGGCACCTCTCAACTGCAGTTCAATAGGAGTAGATTCGGTTTTTTTAAAGGGATGAATAAACATGTTGTTAAAGATAAGCCAGTTAGACAGTATATGGATAAAGGTGTATCTGGATTTTCAGAGGGCATTTGGCAAAATATCTCATGAACAACTCCTGAGGAAATTAAAAAGTCACAGAATAGGAGACTGTGTCCTATTGTGGATTAAGAACTAGTTAAAAGACAGAAAAGAGTGTAGGGCTATATAGTCAATATTCTCAATGGAGAAGAGTAAATAGTGGGGTTCCTCAGAAATAAGAGCTAGGACTACTGTTTTTTTTTTTTTTTTTTAACATATTTGCAAATGACCTAGAAACAGAAATAAGAAGTCAGGTTATCAAATTTGCTGACAACACAGTTATTCAAATTTGTTAAATCATAAGGGAATTGTACAAAATTGCAAGAGGACTTATGAGACTAGGAGGCTTAGAAGAGGAAACCAAGCTATGGTTACATGATGCAAGGTTCCACATTAAGAGTTACCGCCCAGAAAAGTGATTTAAGTGTCTTTGTTGAAGATACGTTGAAACCCTCTGCTCAGTGTGCAGCAGCAGCTAAGAAAGCAAATAGAATCTAGCAATTATTAGGAAAGGAATGGAAAATAAAACTGAGAATATTCCATGGTGTGACTGCACCTCAAACATTGTGTGCAATTTTGGACATTTCATCTCAAAAAAAGATATAGAGGAATTAAAAAAGGTACAGAGAAGGGCAATGAAAACGATAACGGCGATAGGATGACTTCCCTATAGGAGAAGGTTAAAGAGACTTGGGTTCTTCAGCAAGGAGAATTGATGGCTGAGAGGAGATATGATAGTTGTCTGTAAAATATTGAGTGGAATGGAACGGGTACACATGAATTGTTTGTTTTCTCTTTTCAAAGTAAAAGGACTAAGGGACAGGAAATGAAGCTATTAAGTAGTAAATGTAAAACAAATTGGAGAAGATATTTCTTCACTCAAAGTGTAATTACACTCTGGAAATTGTTGCCAGTTAATGTGGCAAAAGCAATTAGCTTAGCAAGGTTTATAAAAGGTTTGGACGAGTTCCTAAAAGTCCATACACCATTATTAAAGTGCACTTGGGAAAATCCACTGCTTACTGTATTCCTGGGATAAGCAGCATAAAATCTGTTTTACACATTTGCGATCTTGCCAGGTATATGTGACCTGGATTGGCTACAGTTGGAAACAGGATTCTGGGCTTGATGGATCTTTGGTCTGTCCTATTATGGCAAATGCAAGGATTCTTCTATTCTCAGCCAAAAGCTAAAAATTAAGTGGAACCTAGGGAAACAAATCTACCTGATCTTACCTTCCAATTACCTTTTGAATGATAAATTTGGTCTGAAGCCAAGTGCTTAGACAAAATCCTACCCTTTCTTGTTGGGGTGGAGAGTGCCTTCCTTATGAATATGTTCCTGCCACCTCCTTGTAATCCTTCATCTTTCCAAAACCCCTGAGGAGAGGGTGGAGGCTCACCAGCGTAATGCTAATTAGGATGGTGAACTTTACCAGTCTTATATTGATCATTATAATATTTTCATAATTTCTGTCTGGGAAACGGTGGGGTTTTAAAAATTATTATTTTATTTCTTAGCCAATATGTATGCAGCTTGTATAAAGATAAGTTTCTGCAGCTGGACTGTAGGAGTTTTCTGATGACAGGTTTTGAACTTTCACACATAGTTTATAAAATATGTGTGTATGCAAACCTGTGCACCTCAGAGCAGGTACAAATGGGTACATGTACTTCCCATGGAATAAGATTAAAAGGTCTGGCATGCACACACTTTGGAAGCAATTCTGTTACTTGACACCTGCAGTTATGTATAGCAATGCTACATGCTGAGCATTTGCATGCTGAGGTCTATAAAATACTGAGTGGAGTGGAATGGATAGATGTGAATTGCTTGTTTATTCTTTCCAAAAATGCTTAGACTAGGTGGCATGCCATGAAGATACTAAGTAGTAAATTTAAAACAAACTGGAAAAAATATCTCTTCATTCATTGTGTAATTAAACTCTGCAATTTGTTGCCAGAGAATGTGTTAAAAGCAGTTAGCTTAGCAGGGTTTAAAAAAAGGTTTGGCTAACTTCCTAAAAGAAAAGTCCATATGCCATTATTAAGATGGACTTGGGAAAATCTGTTGTTCATTTCTAGGATAAGCAGCATAAAATCTGTTTTACTGTTCTGGTATCTTACCAGGTACTTATGACCTGGATTGGCCACTATTGGAAACAGAATACTGGGCTTGAAGAACCTTTGGTCTGTCCCAGTATAGCAATGCTTATGTTCTTATGTAATTCTATAACACTTCTATATACCAAGATGCCATTATAGAATACTAGTGTAAACCCAAATTGGTGCACCTAAATTTAGTCATGCCCATTTACACCAGGTCAATAGCAGATATAAATGGACATTACAGGCAACATGCACAATATTTGGGTCCCTGTTTACTAAGTTGTGCTGTAGACATGCTAATCTTTTAGCGTGCACTATTGCTAGAGACACCCATATATTGCTATGGGTGTCTCTAGCATTAGCACACACTAGTTTTTAGCGCTTGCTAAAAAAGTTAGCACGCCTTCAGTGCGGCTTAGTAAACAGGGCCCATAGTATTTTATAAGTTACATATGTACGTTGAAAATATGCCCATGCCCCTTCCATGCTTCATCCATGTGTGCCCTTCACCCTTACAGATGTGCATTAAAACACTTTTGTGCTATCTTACAGAATATTGCATAGTGTACTTACACATGTAACTGCTAATTTCAGCACTTCGAAGTATGGAAATGGTGTATAAGTATAAGCACCAAGTAATAGAATTGTCCTGTTTGGTTTTGTAAAATTGGTGTAACTTATTCACATACCTGCTGTACATGTTATACATTTACCCTCTTTAAGGCTTATTTTATGCTATCTCAGTTAAAATTATGCCTAAGGATGCTAGCACTGGATTCAAGAATTGCCTTACAGCCAACGGTCTTTTAAATCACATTATCAGAAGATGTCCTTTACCAGCTGTGACATAGATTCTAATAGTTTATTAATTGTAAATGTAATGTCTCTCAGAAGTCAGTTATTAGACTTAACAGAGATTTGTTTCAGCTTTCATTAAAATAACCACAATGCTGATAAGGGTTTCTGTCAGCAAACTTTTCCCCAAGCAGTTCTTTGATGTTTTTATGGTTTTTAGTTTTAATGTCTTAATTTGTTTATGAATATTTTATGTATATGTTGCTGTGAGCTATGCGGAATATAAGTTTTAAAAATAAATAAATATTGTGAAGTTTCAGTGCAACTACATGACTTGTTTTCTGCTTGTTTTAGCTTGGAAAACAGGTAGTAGAGGAAGCCACACAGAAACCTTGCTTGCCCCTTGAACTCCAATAAAAGATCCTAAAAGGATCCTTTCTTTCATTCCTAGCCAGACGGTGATAGACAAACAGGTAAAAAGCAAAGAGAAAAATACCATTTACTCACTGTAGCAGCAGGAAATCAAGAAAAGAAAATAAACAGGACTCCAATCCTGGGCCTCTAACATGCTAGTCAGACAGTTTCTCCACAGTTTCAGTCTCTGCACACTTGCGAGCTAGTAAATGGGGAGGGGAGGAGAGGAACTGGAGGCTTGTGGGATCCCTGGAACTCCCACTGCTCTAAGCACAGCTGTACAAACATATTCAAGCTTTGTTAGGGCAGGGTGGGCAATCGGCTGAAACCTCTGAGCCTATCTGACCTATAAATCCCTAGCAATAGCTCTGTCTGAGAGAATGCCAGAAGTTACATGTATATGGTTTAGCTAGCCAATAGCTGTTACTTCTGCTCCTTTACACTAATGTCTTTCTTAGACAGCATTAGCATCCTTGAGCATACTAAGGGCTAGGTTTACTAAACGGCGCTATGGACACGTTAGCGTTTTTAACGCACGTAAATGCTGCATGTTAAACGCTAACGCACCCATAGAAATGTATAGGCATGTTGATGTTTAACGCGCCTTAAATTCACAGGTGCGTTAAAAACGCTAACGCACCTTATAGTAAACATACCCCTAAATGATAATTGCAATTTTTAAAGCACCGCCTTACCAATGGAGAGACATTTTTAAACTAATATATATTTTTGAAAAAATAGTGAGGATGGTATTCAATAAGTTTATGCTCCAAACTTGCTTGTTTGAAAATTTACTAGGTCCGAGTGCCTGGATTTATGCTCCAGATTTCAATAAACTTCTAAATTTAAGAGCCTAAAAAGTGCAACCTCACCTTGAATATTGCGTTCAGTTCTGGTATAGATATAGCGGAATAGACAGTTCAAAGAAGAGCAACCAAAATGATAAAGGGAATGGAACTATTCCTGTATGAGGAAAGGCTAAAGAGGTTAGAGCTCTTCAGTTTGGAAGAGATGGGTGAGGGGAGATATGATTGAAGTCTACAAAATCCTGAGTGCTGCAGAAATATTTTTTTCACTCAACTATTAGTTAAGCTCTGGAACTCTTTGCCTGTGGTTAGCGTATCTGGGTTTAAAAAAGGTTTGGACAAGTTCCTGGAGGAAAAGTTCATAGTCTGCTATTGAGACAGACATGGGGAAGCAACTGCTTGACATAGGATTGGTATCATAGAATTTTGCCACAATTTGGGTTTCTGCCAGGTACTTGTGACCTGACTTGGCCACTGTTGGAAACAGGATACTGGTCTAGATGGACCATTGTTCTGAACCAGTATGGCTACTCTTATGTTCTTGTGTAAGTGGATGGCAGTATAGGTGGCTTTAGCGTAACAAAAAAAGATAGAAGGATAGCACTGATTTTCAGCTCTAGGCACTTAAATTAAGCTCACAAATCTAGGCAAGTAAATGGCAGGCATCACTTTGTGGCAGGCATTTTCAGCACAAAACGAAGGGGTCTTTTTACAAAGCAGTGGTAAGCACTAACGGGTGCTTAGTGCAGCATAAAATGGTATACCACAGGGTGCACTGAGGCGTCCAGCAGTAATTTTGTCATGTGCTAAAAAATATTTTTAATTTTTTGGTGAGGGGGTGTGTCTGACGATGGAGAGTGGGCGTGTACTGTGCTAATCGGTTAGTGCAGCTACATTGCTGGATGCTAACCGATTAATGCAGGTTTAGCATGTGAGTCCCTACTGCCTACAAAATAGGAGCTCACACATTAATGGCCACGTGTAATATGCAGATTAGTGTGTGACCATTATTGAAAAATTCAGAAAATTGGCTCTTTTACTCCAGCAGTAAAAATGGCCTTAGTGCACGAGAATGACCTACATGAGGTTGTTAAGGCCACTTTTTGCCACTGTTTGGTAAAATGGCCTGTAAGGCTTCTATATTTGAAAAAAAAGGGGGTCGGGCACCTAACTTACCCCCTCCCCTTCCTATTTAGTAAGTCGCGCAGCAATGCCAGTTCATCCCATTCAAAGTGAATAGGCTGTGTCAGCATTAGCGCACGGCAGCCGCTAGCGTGGCTTAGTAAACAGGGGGCTTAGGAGCCAAACTTTAGAAGCCCCGCGTTTTTTGAATACTGGGCCCTGTGATATTTAGCATTTCCCTCTCTTCTGGGCAATGGAGCCGACAAAGTAAAACGGAAATGTAATTTAGCAATTTACTTAAGAAATATCTAGCGGTTACTTAGGTGTCCTTTTACTAAGGTGCGCTGAAAAATGGGCTGCGCTACTGTAGGCACGTGTTTTGGGTGCGTGCAGATTCATTTTTCAGCGCGCCTGTAAAAAAGGCCTTTATTTTTGCCAAAAATGTACGTGCGGCAAAATAAAAATTGGCGTTCGTCCATTTTGGGTATGAGACCTTACCGCCACCCATTGACTTAGCGGTAAGGTCTCACATGGCAACTGTGCAGCAACCATCTACTCACATAGAATGATGATTACTGCCACCGCGTGCAGGAAAATAAAAATTATTTTCTGGTGTAGCAGACACGCATAAAAAACAAAATTACCACCCGAGCCACACAGTAGCTGGGCGGTAACTCCAAATTGACATACATTGGGCACGCATAGGTGCCTACGCAGCTTAGTAAAAGGGCCCCTTAAGGATTAGTGTATCAAGTTATCCAAAGGTCCATTGTACGTTTTCTTTTCTTGTGGGTATCTTAGCTCACTTTTAATACTGTTACATTGGTTTTATGCTCCGCTTTATAATCTGTTAAATAGTGCTGTGAATAAATAGCGGTGTATCATGAAAAAGCATCTGGAAAGACAACATTGAGTACAGCAGAAAACAAACAATTAGTACACACACACAAAAAGGCTTTTTCTCAGGCTCTGTTTCTTCTCCAAATGTTTCTGAACTTTGTATGACCTCATGTAAGACTGCTCCAAAATGAACCCAAAGACCTCCCAGTGGTCAGCACAGCTAGAAGGTAAGGAGCAAGAAGGAAAAATCAAAGGTCTGAAGCAATGCACTGAATGTATCACTGAGAGCAATCTTAATAAAATTAAAAGAATATAAATGTGAATGAACAGAACCCTGAGTGAAGAAATCCGGTCTAAAGATATAACAATCATTTCAATAACAGCAGATTATGCTGCATCCTACCTGTGGTCAAGAAAACATAATTTGACTGGGGCAATATCAAGCAGTTCCAGAATATGGAAATTGTTCTTGTCATTTTTTTGGCAACATATAATTTTATCGTACAATATTATTATTATTTTGTAATTCTTCCCTTTCTTATTATAATCACTTGGGGGATAATATTATAATTGAGAACCTAGGCAGAAACATCATGTAGGCATATATATTCCCCCTAATTCTATAAAAGTCTCCAAAATTATGTGTGCAAATTTGGCACATGTCTAATTTGTGCATGCAATTTAATTGAATAATGAGTTAATTAGTGCCAATAATTGGCTTTTAACAAGCAATTATTGGCATTAATTAGATTTAATTGGAACTTATACAGGTAAATTTAGGTGCAGGACCTGCGCCTAAAATTTTACACTTGAGTAGAAGAAAGGGGCACAGATATGGGAGGTTCATGGGCAGAAAGGGGGTGTTCCTACCATTTATGCTTGTTGTAGAATAATAGGAATATGCACCTTAATTAGGCATTTCAGTTGGTGTAAATAGCCACATCTAGAATTAGGCTCGAGTCCCGGCCTAAGCGCTATTCCATAAACCATGCCTAACTTTAAGCGCAGTTTATAGACTAGCACTTTTTTCTGTGCCATATATGAAATTCACCTCATTATGTCTATTTTATATTGGCAAGATATGTGCCTATGTTCCTTTATAAAGTAGCTTTCTCGTAAGCTGTCACACAGAATTAACCTGTGTATATATGTCCCAGAAGAAATAGGCATATGTGTGTAGTTTTCTACTCTCATTCTGTCTAATCTCTAGTCTTGCAACACCTTTGTGTATACTGTACAAAAGTAGGTGCAATGTGTTCCTATTGTCTACTGTAATGTGCATATATCCCCGGGACAATTTTCTTGTGCACATGTTATTTTACTATTAACCCAAGTTATTAGTAACAAAGGGCTCCTTTTACAAAGCCGCACTAACAATTCTGGCAATGGCAAATGTGATGAAGCCCATTCAATTCCTATGAGCTTCATCATCTTTGCTGCACTGGAATCCCTAGCACGACATTTCTCTCTGATTTCTTCAGTTTCTTCTCTTTACCACATTACTATCCACTTTTTATAACCTGGATATTCCTTTTCTTTTTCCATTGACAAACCACTGTGGGACATTTTTTATCATACTCTTAAAAGTTTTTATCACACTTAAACATTTTTTCTTTTCTTTTGTACATCCGGAGTTTATTTCTTATTTTTTATTTTGGTTTGAATTTACTATTGTGTTGCCCTTTTTGTTTTTTTCACTTTTTTAGTAAAGTGGTGATTATCTAACAAACGTTCCATTTCCCGACATTATTGCTGACATCATTCATTTTTACATACATTTGCATATCACTATTTCTAGAGGTCAGCACATCACTACCACATTTTGCTGCTTGTAAGCCGTGATCTTATGTGTCAGCATTTTGGTGTTTAGATTTTTTAAGGTAAGATGATACTTAACATCTCTCTTGCACTGTAGGAGGAGTGGCCTAGTGGTTAGCATGGCGGACGTTGGTCCTGGGGAACTGGGTTCAATTTCCACTGCAGGCACGGGCAGCTCCTTTTGACTCTGGGCAAGTCACTTAACCCTCCATTGCCCCAGGTACAAATAAGTACCTGTATATATTATGTAAGCCGCATTGAACCTGCTATGAGTGGGAAAGCATGGGGTGCAAATGTAACAAAAAAAAAAGATACTGTAATTTGCTTATCTCCCATCATTTGTCTAGGCTTTTAACCACATTCATTCTAAACTTTATTTGTTCCACATTCAATTTATAACCTTTTATAGTACTATGGGTTATTATAGATATTTTATACGCTAATATTATCTTTATCAACTGTGTCATTTTATTTCATGTTAGTTTACTTTTTATTATTTTTTACTTTTTATATTTTATTGTATGTATATGTTTTTATAGCTTTATGATATTTTTCTGCATGTATACATATTTTCTTCTGTATTTGTTTAGGGACTCGGCCGAAATACGATTCATGTCGAGTCCTTTTAACTGTGAATAAAGTCTCTGATGTGAACTGTTTCAGTCCATTGAACATTTTTATTTTGTATTATCTTTCGTGTCACCCCCACTGTGTATGTTTTTTTGAAACAGCACGGCCACCAGCAGGAATATAGGTGGAGGACTCCTGCACAACTTAGAGGGAACATTGCTTAAAGGCCCAAAAGGTGCAGTCCATTTTTTGCAGCCAGCTAACCATATTATGGATTATATTGAATCAAACCACTACCACGGGGTTTTAGAGGAGGAAGAATCTAGATTGATCAAGGATCAGACCTATGCTGACCTAGCAAAGAACCACCCAATGTTTCAGTAGACAGTTGAGTTTCACGTTAGAGCAGGGGTTCTCAACCCAGTTCTTGGGACACAGCCAATCAGGTTTTTAGAATACCCAAAATGAATATGCATGAAATAGATTTGCATACAATGTGTTAGAGAGATCCAGTTGATGCTGGCTACAAGACCCATAATATTCTATAGAGAGGATCAAATACTTGCTGCTGGGAATCATGTTTCAGAAACTGCATGCAACCCATTATGCCCCTACTGAAGAGAAGCTCAAAGAGACTGCCGAACTGTTTATCATCAGAATGATGTTATGGAAGGAGAAACTTTCTCTTGTTTGCATGTTGTCTGTTATGTGCTTTTTAATTTTTGCAGGTTTCCACCATGTGGATTTGTGGAGGAGTTTAAACATTCAAAGGCCTGTATATAGTTGAGTTTGGCAAACCAGTCAACAAGATGACCTGACCAGTCAAGAGATTTAGAAGAATAGAAAATTTTCAGGAAGTCATGATCAAGCATTTAATTTAATTTAGTTTAATTTCAGCACTTATATCTAGCTTAACCTTCAGATTCAAAGTGGGTCACAACAATTAAATTAGAACATCATACAATAAGCACATTTGTTAAAACAATAATAAAATATATAATAATTTCATCTATACTAAAAAAGAAAACAGGTTTTTCAGATAGTAAAATCTACAGAGGTTTTTAGAATTACCAATTCTTTAAAGTTTACAAAATATCACAGTTGAATATTTCCTTTATTTTGGATAGTAAAAACCATTCTAAAGTCCTGGGGCTTTCCCAAATAAAGTCCTGTACCTTGTACTCACTAACCGACAGCAATAGTTAGATCGTAATGCCAATAACAATTCCTGTGAGGATCTCAAAAAATATGGTGTCTAATGCACACATATAAAATTTGTCAAGTATCTAACACATAAGCCTTGTAAGATCTTATAAACAAACATTAGCACTTTAAATTCAATCCGCTCATACACTGGCAACCAATGCAGTTCGCACAGCAATGATGTGGCATGATCAAATTTCCCATCACCCAGAATCAATTTAGCAGACACATTTTGAAGGGCCTGAATTCTTTATAATTGTTTAGCTAGTAATCTCAGTAGACAGATGTTACAGTAATCAAGTAGGGAGAGAACTGATGCTTGGATATCTAGCTGTAAGTGATATTTATAAAAAAAAAAAAATTCAATTTTTGAAGCAAGGGCATAGCCAATTTTGGGTGGGCCTGGGCACAAGATGGGTGGGCAGAAGAACCCTGCCCCCATCTCACATGTGATTTGGTCTTTCTATCTCTTGCTTGTATGCCATATGGAGAGGCATAATCGAACGCGAACGCCCATCTCCATGGGCGTCTATCTCCAAAAACGGGTACGTGAAGGGGAGGGACAACCCATATTTTCAAAAAAAATGGGCGTCCATCTTTTTTCTGATAATACGGTTTGTGCCAGCCAAATTCATCGGATTTGTGCGGATTTGAGCTGGGCAGTTTCGTTTTTCAGCGATAATGGAAAACGAAGGCGCCCAGCTCAAAAACAAACAACTCCAAGGCATTGGGTTGTGGGAGGGGCCAGGATTTGTAGTGCACTGGTCCCCCTCACATGCCAGGACACCAACCGGGCACCCTAGGGGGCACTTTTACAAATTAACAAAAAACAGTAAAAGAGCTCCCAAGTGCATAGCACCCTTCCCTTGTGTGCTGAGCCCCCCAAATCCCCCCAAAACCCACTGCCCACAAGTCTACACCATTACCATAGCCCTTATGGGTGAAGGGGGGGGGCACCTACATGTGGGTACAGTGGGTTTTGGGGGGGTTTGGAGGGCTCAACACTTAACACCACAAGTGTAACAGGTAGGGGGGTGGTGGACCTGGGTCTGCCTGCCTGAAGTGTACTGCACCCATTAAAAACAGCTCCAGGGACTTGCATACTGCTGTCAGGGAGCTGGGTATGACATTTAAGGCTGGCATACAGGCTGCAAAAAAGGTTTTTATTTTTATTTTTTTAGTGTGGGAGGGGGTTAGTGACCACTGGGGGAGTCAGGGGAGGTCATCCCCGATTCCCTCCGGTGGTCATCTGGTCATTTAGGGCACTTTTTTGGGACTTGTTCGTGAAAAAAAGGGTCCAAAAAAGTGCCCTAAATTCTCGCTAAAAACGGCTATTTTTGTTCCATTATCGGCGAAAACCGCTCATTTCTGTTCAGCCAATAACCACGCCCCAGTCCCGCCTTTATCACGCCTCCGACACGCCCCTGTCAACTTTGGCCGTTTCCGCGACGGAGTGCAGTTGAAGACGCCCAAAATTGGCTTTCGATTATACCGATTTGGGCGCCCACGGGAGAAAGACACCCATCTCCCGATTTGGGTCGAAATATGGGCGTCTTTCTCTTTCGAAAATAAGCTGGATGGTGTCTCACACATCCTGCCTCTCCTGCATACCTTTTAAATAGCAGATTTTCACCAGCAGCAAGCAGCAACTAATATACTCTGCTCATGTTGGTCCCACAGCCTTCTCACTGATGCAACTTCCTGTTTCTGCATTGGCAGGAATACATCAGAGGGAAGGCTGTGGGGCTGGTGCGAGCAGTATGTATCAGTCACTGCTTGCTGCAAGTGAAGATCTGCTATTTACAAGGTATGCAGGAGGGACAGTTGTTGGGAGTTTTTAGCTGGTGGGGCTTGGGAATCCCTGCCAGCCACATCACAGGTGTGCTGCTTCTGGGTACGCCTGGGCCCACCCGGGCCCACCCTTGGCTACGCCACTGTTTTGAAGTACTTTCAACATTAAAAGACGCTTCTGACCAAACACTTTCTATGAATTTCCATTTTCAGATCTGAATCTAACCAAATACCCAACAGTTTTATCTTAGTTTTAATAGGCCTTCCACCCCTTGTAATTTTAAGGTTTCTGTCAAACGATTCATCAAATTAGACATTATTCAGAGTACATTTGTATCATCTGTATAATTTGTAAGGAGTGTCACGTCATCCAAGAAAAACTTTCTGAAAAAACATTGTTCATCAGTCCAATCATTGTTATAAAGTTTGAAAATATTGGGAAAATCAGCAAAATATCATTCATTTTGATCAGTGTTTAAGTTGTATCTTTACTCAAAACTTTGAGCCCTGTTTACTAAGGTGCGCTAGTGTTTTTAGCACGCACTAAAATTAGCACACGCTAAATGCTAGAGACACCCATATATTCCTATGGGCATCTCTAGCATTTAGCATGCACTAAAAATGCTAGTGCGCCTTTAGTACAGCTAAGTAAACAGGGCCCCTTTATTGTTATACGTAATTCCCCTTAATTCTATAAACTTGCATTCTCGAATTTCTGACTAGCATGCAAATTTGTACACATAAGATATTGAATAACTAGTAAAAAAAAAAGGCCCGTTTCTGTTTGAAAGGAAACGGGCGCTAGCAATGTTTTTTTTTTTTTTTTTTTGGTAACTATAGAGTTGTTAGAAAAGTATTATAATGAAAAGGAATATTTGTTAAATTTGTAAATCATCCGTTGCTGTGTTGCTCCGTCATGTGAAGCAACTGTCTTCTCAGGTGCAGTATATGTTTGAGAGCGTGTTTGAGAGTGTCTGTGTGTGAGAGAGAGAGTGAATGTGAGAGTGTGTGTGTGTTACAGTGGGCATTGAAACAGAGTGTATGCCTGTGTGAGAGTGTGGGTGTGACAGTGAGACAGAGTGTGTGTGTGTGTGTGTGTGTGTGTGTGTTTGACAGAGTGTGTGTCACAGTGACACACAGAGAGTGAAAGACTGTGTGTGTGGGTGTGTGTGTATGTGTGCATGTCCCCCTCCTTCTGTGTGAAGTGCAGTCCCCCCCTTTCTGTTAGAAGTTTTCCCCCTTCCCTCCTGTGAGTGGCAATGTAAGGGTGCCCCTCCCCCCCCCCCCCGTGTTTCGTTTTTGAATTCCTTTTCTTCTTTTATCCAGCGATTGTGCTCTCTTTCTCATGCCCTCCATTCATCCATGTGCATCATTTTTCCTCTCCCCTTCTGTTCTCTCACCCCCTCTCCATGTGTTTGTCTGTCTCCCCTTCAAGTTCCATGGCCTCTCCCTTAAAGTTTCTGCCCCCTTAATTGTACCTGTTCGTTTACGTTGCACTGCTGTCTGCAGGATCGGTGTCTGTAAACCCCGTCCAGCTTGCCCTGTTGTTAGTGCTGCAGTATCGGGAGGGCAGTTCAGGGCGGCGTGAACCTCGTCCAGAGAAGGCTGCAGTTTGTTTTATCTTCTTGCGCAGCCTGCTGAAGTCTTTTTGCTTTTTTTGACGTCCCCTGTTGAGGCGGCTGGAGGCTGTCTGTTGACCTTGTTTTTTTTTTTAGTGTGGGTCCGGAGGGCGGCTGGGGGCTGTTTCTTCACCTTTTTTTGTTTGTTGGTGCGGGTCCGGACGGCGGTATTCTCCTCAGCTGGGCGGCAGTCTCGTGCGGTGCGAGCGTTGTGGATGGCGGTTGTTGATTTCGTTAGAGCATGGCAGGGTCGGGAGTGCTTCTCGAGCCTTTTTTTTCACCTTTTCTTTTTTTTTTGCACGTGCCAGCAGCCAGTTCCTGCAATCTGCTGGGTTTGGTGACTTTTTTTTTTTGTGCATGCCAGCAGCCAGTTCCTGCGATCAGCTGGGTTTGCTGACGTCATTGAGTTCGATGCTGCCTCGCAGACCACCTCCGTGCTGAGGGAGCCACGGTCCCAAGCACTTTAGAACGTTGGAGGTGAGTTTTATTATATAGGATGTCAGTTGTGCATGTAACTTAATTCAGTAATTGGCTGCTAATTGGAATTATACACATAACTGCTCTTAGTTATTCTATAAGTGGATAAAGGTGAGACGGTTGATGTTGAGGGGCATTTTCGAAAGGGACGTCCAAGTTGCGATTTGGACATCCTTGCAAAACATTCAAATCAGGGGCAGGGAAACCCATATTTTAGAAACAAGATGGACATCCATCTTTCGTTTCGAAAATACCGTCAGGGACGTCCAAATCCTTAAAAATCACCGTCCCTAGATTTGAATGTTCCTAGACATGGATGTTCCTGATTTTCAGCGATTTTCAAAACCAAAGATGTCCATGTCAAAAACGACCAAATGCAAGCCATTTGGTCGTGAGAGGAGCCAGCATTTGTAATGCACTGGTCCCCCTGACATGCCAGGACACCAACCGGGCATCCTAGGGGGCACTGCAGTGGACTTCATAAATTGCTCCCAGGAACATAGCTCCCTTACCTTGGGTGCTGAGTCCCCCAACCACCCCCCCCCCAAATCCCACTACCCACAACTGTACACCACTGCCACAGCCCTTACGGGTGAAGGGGGGCACCAAGATGTGGGTACAGTGAGTTTGTGGTGGGTTTTGGAGGGCTCGCCTTTTCCTCCAAAACGTAACAGGCAGGGGGGGATGGGCCTGGGTCCACCAGCCTGAAGTGCACTGCACCCACTAAAACTTCTCCACATACCTGCATACTGCTGTGATGGAGCTGAGTATGACATCTGAGGCTGGCAAAAAATATTTTGAAAGATGTTTTTTGAGGGTGGGAGGGGGTTAGTGACCACTGGGGGAGTAAGGGGAGGTCATCCCTAATTCTCTCCGGTGGTCATCTGGTCATTATGGCCACCTTTTTGTGCCTTAGTTGTATGAAAAACAGGTCCAGGTAAAAACGTCCAAGTACTTGTCAAGGACGTCCTTGTTTTTTTTTCGATTATGGGTCAAGGACGTCCAAGTGTTAGGCATGCCTCCTTGAACTTTGGCTGTCCTTGCAACAGAGTGCAGTTGAAGACATCCTAAATCGAGCTTCGATTATACCAATGTGGACGTCCCTGGGAGAAGGACGTCCATCTTCTGATTTATGTTGAAAGATGAAAGATGGACGTCCTTCTCTTTCGAAAACGAGCCCAATTGTGTATCTAGATTTTCTGGAAGCTTTTGACAAAGTTCCTAATGAAAGACTCCTGAGAACTAAAAAGTAATTGGATGGGGGCAATGTTTTGTTGTGGATTAGGAATTGTTAATTGGACAGAAAACAGAGGGTAGGGTTAAATGGCCATTTCTCTCAATGGAGGAGGGTGAATAGTGGAGTGCTGCAGGAATATGTACTAGGACTTTTGCTATTTAACTATTTATAAATGATCTGGAAATTGGAACAACAGGTGATAAAATTTGCAGATAACACAAAACTATTCAAAGTTGTCAAAATACATGCAGATTGTGAAAAATTGCAGGAAGGCCTTAGGAAACTGGAAGACTGAACATTCAAATGACAGATGAAATTTAATGTGGACAAATGCAAAGTGATGCACATAGGAAAGAATAATCCAAATCATAGTTACCTGATGCTATGGTCCACTTTAGGAATCAGCACTCAAGAAAAAGATCTAGGTTTTATTGTGGACAATATGCTGAAATATTCTGTCCAGTGTGCAGTGGCAGCCAAAAAAACAAACAAACAGGATACTAGGAATGATTAGGAAAGAGATGGAAAATAAGACCAATAATATTATAATACCTCCATTGCTCCATGGTGTGACCTCACCTTGAGTATTGCTTTCAATTCTGGTCACCGTATCTCCAAAAAGATATAGAAGGGCATAATTGAACAGCGCCAGCCATCTCTATGGGGCCGGTGCCACAAATGGGCAGAGCCAACCGTATTTTCGAAAAAGATGGCCGGTCATCTTTTTCTATGCTAATACAGTTGAATCCGGCCAAATGTCAGAGCTTGCCGGGTTTGAGATGGCCGGCATCAGTTTTCGGCCATAATGGAAAATAATGCCGGTGATCTCAAATCCGGCCAAATCCAAGACATTTGGTCATGAGAGGAGCCAGCATTTGTAGTGCACTGGCCCCCCTCACATGCCAGGACACCAACCGGGCACCCTAGGGGGCACTTTGAAACATTAAAAAAATAGCTCCCAGGAGCATATCTCCCTTCCCTTGTTTGTTTAGCCCCCCAAATCCCCATCCCCCCAAAAACCCACTCCCCACAACTCCACACCATTACCATAGCCCTAAGGGGTGAAGGTGGGCACCTACAAGAGGGTACAGTACTGCAGGAGGGCTCCCATTTACCACCACAAGTGTAACAGGTAGGGGGAGGTGGGCCTGGGTCCACCTGTCTGAAGTGCACTGCATCCACTAAAAACTGCTCCAGGGACTTGCATACTATCAGGGAGCTGGTTATGACATTTGAGGCTGGCATAAAGGCTGGCAAAAAAGGTTTTTTTTTTGTTTTGTTTTTTTGGGTGGGAGGGGGTTGGTGACCACTGGGGGAGTAAGGGGAAGTCATCCCCGATTCCCTCCGGTGGTCATTTGGGGCTCATTTTTGAAGCTTGGTCGTGAAAAAAAAGGGACCAAGTAAAGCCGCCAAAATGCTCGTCAAGCCTGGCTTTTTTTTTCCATTATTGGGCGAAGCCGGCCGTCTCATGAGCACGCCCCTGTCCCGCCCCCGTCCTGCCTTCACTACCCTACCGACACGCCCCCTTGATGTTTCACCGGCTCCACGACGGAAAACAGTTGAACCCGGCCAAAATCGACTTTCGATTATACCAATTTGGCCGGGTTCAGGTGATTGCCGGTTATCTCCTGATTTGTGTCGGAAGATGGCTGGCGATCACTTTCGAAAATGAGCTGGATAGTAGAATTAGAAAAGGTTCAACAAAGAGTGACCATAATGATAAAGGGGATGGAACTCCTCTCATATTTTTTTTTTAGTTACATTTGTACCCCGCGCTTTCCCACTCATGGCAGGCTCAATGTGGTGGGCAATGGAGGGTTAAGTCACTTGCCCAGAGTCACAAGGAGCTGCTTGTGCCGGGAATCGAACTCAGTTCCTCAGTTCCCCAGGAAAGGCTAAAGAATTTAGACTTCTTCAACTTGCAAAAGAGATGGTTGAAGGGAGATATGATTGAGGTCTACAAAATGAGTAGTGTAGAACAGGTAAAAGTACGAAGACCAGGGGACACTCAATGAAATTACATGGAAATACTTTTAAAATAAATAGGGGAAAATATTTTTTCACTCAAAAAAATAGTTAAGCTCTAGAACTTGCTGCTGGAGAGTGTGGTAACAGCGGTTAGCGTATCTGGGTTTAAAAAAGGTTTGGACAAATTCCTGGAGGAAAAGTCCGTTGTCTGCCATTGAGATAGAAATGAGGAAGTCAGTGCTTGCCCCTGGATTGGTAGCATGGAATGTTGCTACAATTTGGGTTTCTGCCAGGTACTTGTGACCTAGATTGGCCATAGTTGGAAACAAGATACTGGATTGGGTGGACCATTGGTCTGACCTAGTGTGGCTATTTTTATGATCTTATGTTTTTAAGTTGTGCAACAACTGCATGCAACTGCTGTTATAGAATTCACACTTGGCACACATCATCCCAGCACCTAAATTTCAGCTTCCTTTTGAGAATTTACTCTATATGTGATTGAGGGAGAAAAAATATATACAAAAAAGTATCTATAAAAATATCAAAATTTGTAATACACAAATATGGTGCTCCAACTATTTGATTTATTTTTTATTTAACAGCATAACATATTTTGATTTTCAGGTTGCTGATTGCCATCCAGTCGCCTGTGAACTCGTTTATTACTTTAACAGTAGTGAGAAGTGTCTGTGATTCCCCAGAAACTTTACAGGTCATGTGCTCTGCCAGTTTTTAGTGTTCCTAGTCCGGGACATATTCCAGGAGAATGAAAGAAAAGGAAGACTATTAATGAGGTGCTTTAGTGTTAATAAGTTGAATGACTTTTCAATTACATTCATCTGGAGGGTGCATGTCTCTTTGTCTGACTGGTACTGTCAACTGATAATGACAAATTTCAGAATGTGGATTTGGGAGGTAAAACCCAGTATCCTAGAGAGGAAAGTAGAGGCATGCTAATGTGTTTTATGCATCCAGCAGATGGTATATTATCATATGTTCCAGTGTCATAACGGTCTATGTTGATTTTCTAAAAGCATAATGGATATCAAATGTGTTAAGAGCTTATAGTTTCCTGTTAGCAGCTGTAAAAGTGAAATCTGCTTGTGTATAGTAACTGTCTTTTGCTACCTGCTTCTTTCCTGTATGTGTGGAAATGTCTTCTGAAAATGTATTAATTATTTTTTTATTTCAGGTTAAAGAAGAAAAAATTGTGCATAACTTTAGCATTCTTACCCTTATAGGGCAAAACTAACAAAGGTATAAAGAGTATAAATTTCTGGATTTTAGGTATCCAAGTAACAGTGAGAGGGTTCCACATAAATTCAGCAATGTGAGTACTAGTGCTATAGAAATGTTCCTCAAGAAAATGCCATCAACCATTTTGGTGTTGGAGGAGATTCTGCATTTTGAAGTGAACATAAGAGTAGCCATACTGGCTGAGACCAATGGTCCATCTAGCCCAGAATCCTTTTTCCAAACAGTGGCCAAGCCAGGTCACAAGTACCTGGCAGAAACCCAAATTGTGGCAACATTCCATGCCTCAAATCCCAGGGCAAGCAGTTGCTTCCTCATGTCTTCTCAATAGAAGACTATGGACTTTTTCTCCAGGAACTTGTCCAAACCTTTTTTTAAACTTAGGTATGCTAATCACTGTTACCACATCCTCCGACAAAGAGTTCCAGAGCTTAGTTATTCAATGAGTGAAAAAATATTTCCTCCTATTTATTTTAAAAGTATTTCTATGTAAAGCAACAGGCTCATCTGAGAGTTGAACCCAGAACCTCTCACACCCCGAGTAAGAATCATACCCCTAGACCATGTGATGCAGGGACCATGTTAGAAGGCATCAATATGGTGCTCTGAAGTCCTTCCACTATCAGGTGTATGTATCTTTTGGCTAAATGATCATTTACATAGTGATATTTAATTACAGGAAACAGAATACAAATGCACTTTGGCTATCCTTAATGTCTGACAGTGCACTAACGAAGTAACCATGGTTTGTTTTCCCATGGGTTCTAAATGGAGTATATTATTAACTATGGTGAAATAGAGTGATAATGAATGTGTTTAATGAACATTTTTAAATATTATAGATAGAATGTCAACTATTTGAGTCAGTGCTAGTACCAGGTGCCAAGCCTGTTTATGGAAAGGATCCTCTGTAAACAAAAAGAGACAGGCCAAACTCTCTAAGAAATGTTTTTGTAATTTATATAATTATTATAAGTATACTGTAATTTTTACTTTAAATATGTGAACATGGGAGGTGAGGGTATAAGGATCTTTTGAGGACTTTCATTATCCCAATGTGCCTTTAGGATCAAGACCATATCAACATAGTGTAGAGAGGAGATGCATACCATTCTACTACTACTACTACTTATCATTTCTATAGCGCTACAAGGCATACGCAGCGCTGTACACCATACACAAAAAGACAGTTCCTTCTCAAAGAGCTTACAATCTAGATAAGACAGGTAAACAGACAGAACAATAAGGGTAAAGGAATAAAGAGGTGAGGATAAAAGGACAGGGCAAGTGAGTGGTGCTTAGGATTCAAAAGCAGTGGTAAAGAGGTGGGCTTTAAGTTTGGACTTGAAAACGGCCAAAGACGGGGCTAGACGTATAGGCTCGGGTAGTCTATTCCAGGCAAGAGGTGCAGCAAGATAAAAGGAACGGAGTCTGGAATTAGCAGTAGAGGAGAAGGGGACAGATAAGAGAGATTTATCTACAGAACGGAGTACCCGAGAGGGGGCGTAGGGAGAGACAAGAGTGGAGAGGTACTGGGGAGCGGCAGAGTGAATGCACTTATAGGTCAATAAGAGAAGTTTGAATTGAATGCGGAAATGGATAGGGAGCCAGTGAAGTAACTTAAGGAGAGGGCTAATGTGAGCATGGCAACTTTGGCGGAAAATGAGCCGCGCAGCAGAGTTCTGGACTGATTGAAGAGGAGAGAGATGGCTAAGAGGGAGGCCAGTGAGAAGCAGGTTACAATAATCAAGATGAGAGGTGATAAGAGTATGGATAAGGGTTCTGGTAGAGTGCTCAGAGATGAAGGGATGGATTTTGCTGATGTCATAGAGAAAGAAACGACAGGTTTTGGCAATCTGTTGAATGTGAGCAGAGAAGTAGAGAGAGGAGTCAAAGATGACTTCAAGGTTATGCGCTGATGAGACAGGGAGAATGGTAGTGCCATCCACAGAAATAGAGAAAGGGGGGAGAGGAGAGGTAGGTTTAGGGGGAAAGATGAGAAGCTCGGTTTTGGCCATGTTAAGTTTCAGATGACGTTGAGACATCCAGGCAGCGATATCAGATAGGCAGGCTGAAACATTGGTCTGGATGCTGGTTGAGATTTCTGCTATAGCATCCACTGCTGAGATGCCAGCAATGGTCATGTCTGCCCCTATATAAGCCAGAGACCCCTAAGGTGTGTGTGGATTGTGTGTAAAGATTTTCATTGATGGATAAGCTGACAGTGTACCTGAATGTAACTCACCTTGAGCTACTACTGAAAAAGGTGCGAGTAAAATCCAAATAAAAAATAAATAAAGACGCAATGTGTGGCTGGACTGAAATCCTGATTGAGAATCTTAACTGGACTATGTTGCTATTATCTCTTTCTCTCTTTCCACACCCTGCTCTCATTTTTCCATACTTTCTCTTTTACTCTGTATCTTAGCCCCTCCTTCCTTAATTTCACTTTATGTATCTGACAAAGTGGACTCTAGTCCTTGAAAGTTCATGCCAGTGGCGTAGCCACAGGTGGGCTTGGGTGGGCCAGGGCCCACCCATTTATGGCTCAGGCCCACCCAACAGTAGCACATGTTTAGTGGTAACTGGTGGGAATCCCAAGCTCCGCCAGCTGAAGATTTTCCCCTGATGGTAACGAAAATGCTACTCTCCATGATACCGGCACCTGCGCATGCTCAGTTTTCAGTGCATGCCTGCTGCCAAGGTGGAAAGAAGCATTTTCCCACCAGCTGAGATATTTGGGGGGGGGGGGGGGGGGGGGGCGGGGAGGGGAGAACACTTGGTGCCCACCCAATTCTTGCCAAGGCCCACCCAAAATCTGTTGTCTGGCTACGCCCCTGGTTCATGCCTCAATAAATTGATTTGTCTATAAGGTGCCACCTGCCTATTTCATTACAGGATCATAGTAAATGATGACAATTAAAGACCAGAATGTTCTATCTCATCTACATAGTAAGGTGGCTAGAGTTGTATGTCTTTCTGTGCAGGTTACACCTTCTATGCCTTCGTTTAGTGTTGTACCTGCTGTTCTATGCTATTTATAGCCTTCCGTACCTTTTCTGAAGTGTGAAAGTCATTTGTTTGATTTCATCCTCTTGCTATGTAGGGGTCCTCGGGGGCTGATGTTCAGACTGCAGGAGGGTGCCCAGCTAACTCCTGCGGTTAGCAGTCAGCCTAGATATTCAATGCTGGGCTGTTTCTGGTGACTGGCACTGAATATCCGGTTTATTTTTAGTGGTTTAAAGTTAACCAGCTAAGTCGATATTAGAATTTAGATGGTTAACTTTAAACACGCTAAAGATATACCAGCTATTTAAGTGGCCGAATGTTGCCGCTTATAATAGCCAGATATCAATTGAGTATTCAGGGATAGCTGGCTATATTGTGCGATAAAGCCTGTTATCTCCTAGGTGCTACTCGGGAATATTCAGCAATCCCTTGCAGAATATCACCAGATAGCCAGTTAAGCGCCATTTAACCAGCCAGGTGCTGTCACTGGCCAGTTAAATGTTTTTGAATATCCGGGGATCAGTGTTTATTCCACACCTTTTTGAATTCTCTTACTGTTTTTGTCACCACCACCTTCACCAAGTAGGGCATTCCAGACATGCATCACTCTTTCCATGAAAAAGTACTTCCTGATGTTGCTCTTAAGTTTACCTTCTTGCAGATTCATTACATGTCTTCTAGTTCTATAACTTCCCTGTGTTTGAATAAGATTTGTTTGTTCATTAATACCATTTAAGTACTTAAATGTCTGTCTCATATCTCCCCTTGTTCCTGCTTTCCTCTAGGGCAGTGGTTTTCATTAATTTTTAAGTTAGGGCCACTTTGGACTCTAATGAGCTGAAGAAAAGCCATCAACTTATTCCCATGCGGGCAGTGGTGTGCTGGAGCCGGCTCGCTCCGGCTCACAAGAACCGCTTGTTAAATTTTGACAGCTCTTGCGAGCTGGTTGTTCTTCGGGGCGAGACGGCTCCATTACACGAGGTAAGAATGGTACGAGGGCGCAATCACAGGCCATGCTTACCTCCCCTCCCGCTCCCAAGCATGTCCGTTGAAGTGCCGTGTTATTTAAAGCCATGGTGCCCGTCTCTAGCCTTCCCTGTTTGCTTCTAATGAGTTTGTGTCCTTAGTCCCGCCTTCTGACGTATGATGTCAGAAGGCGGGACTAAGGGCACAAACTCATCAGAAGCAAACGGAAGGCTAGAGATGGGCAGCAGGGCTTTAACGCGGTGCTTCAACGGAGGTAATAAAAAAAGATGGATGGGAGGGGAGGGTGGGGGCAACGGAAAATCATTGGACATGGATGGGAGCGGGAGGGGAGGGCAGGGGAGGGAGGAGAATTACTGGGCATGGATGGGTAGGGGGGGCAGGGGAGAGAAGACAATTGCTGGGCATGGATGGGTAGAGGGGGGCAGGGGAGAGAAGACAATTGCTGGGCATGGATGGGTAGAGGGGGCAGGGGAGAGAATACAATTGCTGGGCATGGATGGGAGCGGGAGGGGAGAATGGGGGCAACGGAAAATCATTGGACATGGATGGGAGCGGGAGGGGAGGGCAGGGGAGGGAGGAGAATTACTGGGCATGGATGGGTAGGGGAGGCAGGGGAGAGAAGACAATTGCTAGGCATGGATGGGTAGAGGGGGCAGGGCAGAGAAGACAATTGCTGGGCATGGATGGGTAGAGGGGGGCAGGGGAGAGAAGACAATTGCTGGGCATGGATGGGTAGGGGGCAGGGGAGAGAAGACAATTGCTGGGCATGGATGGGTAGAGGGGGGCAGGGGAGAGAAGACAATTGCTGGGCATGGATGGGTAGAGGGGGCAGGGGAGAGAAGACAATTGCTGGGCATGGATGGGTAGAGGGGGCAGGGGGAGAGAAGACAATTGCTGGGCATGGATGGGTAGGGGGGCAGGGGAGAGAAGAGAATTGCTGGGCATGGATGGGTAGGGGGCAGGGGAGAGAAGACAATTGCTGGGCATGGATGGGTAGAGGGGGGCAGGGGAAAGAAGACAATTGCTGGGCATGGATGGGTAGAGGGGGGCAGGGGAGAGAAGAGAATTGCTGGGCATGGATGGGTAGGGGGGCAGGGGAGAGAAGAGAATTGCTGGGCATGAATGGATAGAGGGAGGCAGGGGAGAGAAGAGAATTGCTGGGCATGGATGAATAGAGGGGGGCAGGGGAGAGAGGAGAGTTTCAGGACATGGATGGAGGGGAGGGCAAGAGAAATTCTGGACAGGGATGGAGGGGAGAGAAGGGAGAGAGAAGAAATGCTGGACATGGAGGGACGATCAAGGAAGGAGATTAGATGAGGGAAAAGGAAGTGAGGAGAGAAACTGCACATGGATGGAGAAAATAGGCAGAAGCTGGATCCACTGTACAGTCAAGTCTGCGGAGGACCAGAAATGAAGAAGAAAGGAGGAAAGAAAAGAAATAAATGGAAAGGAAGTCCTGGAAACAAAGTCAAGGGAACAGATAGAGAGCAGCAGAATCAGATACTGGGCCAGCATGATCAGAGAAACAAAGTCATCAGACAACAAAGGTAGAAAAAAATAATTTTATTTTCATTATAGTGTTTGGAATATGTCCACTTTGAGAATCAGGTGCTGAACATTAAAAGTTTATATTTATTTACTTATTTATGGCATTTTATCCCATATTAAACATGAATTAGATTGGAACCTGGGATCATTTAATTTTTTTTTCCTGGAGAGAGTAATGCATTGCCCCCCCCCCCCCCCCCCCGGCTATAGCCAGCTCTGCAATTTTGGGGGGGGCACAGAGGTGGACGGGGGCGCAGAAGTGGATGGGGGGGCGCAGTGGTGGACGGGGGGCGCCGAGGTGGACCGGGGAGAGAGCCTGTTGTTTTTACCAGCACACCACTGCATGCGGGTCCATGTTACTACTGACCAGCGTGTGTCAATGACATCCATCCCTACCAGCCCACCTTCAAACTTCATTGGGAAGTATCAAGGTTGTGAGCATTTGCGAATGCATTCTCTTTTGCCTATTGAGAAATACCTTGTCCTTCAAACATGCGGCTCTTTCCCCTTTCTGGTCTGAGCCCAGGGCTGCTGAGAGACAAAGTTAGGCCTGAGGCAAAAAATATTCAGAGCCCTCCTGCTGCCCCACCACCACCACCGCTGCCCCCAAGCACTACTACTGCTGCTCTCCCTCCGGCCATTGCCACTTTTCTCCCCTCCCTTCCACTTCCCCACTGGTCTTACCTACAGCTTCCTGCAGCCAGCAGCGATTTACAGTCGGAGGCTGTCTCCATGTCCTTTCTTCTGCTACGTCCAGCCCTCTCTACTGCAACTTCTTGTTTTGATACTAAACAGGAAGTTGCAATAGAGAGGGCGAGACGTGGCAGAAGGAAGGCCACGGAGACAGCCTCTGACTGTGAATCGCTGCTGGCTGCAGGATCCTATAGGTGAGACCTGTGGGGAGGAAGAGATATTTTACTGCCGGGCTCTCTTTGGAGACTGGACCTGGGGAATTTTGCCCCCCTGCACCCCCTCTCTTAGTGGCCCTGTCTGAGCCTGAGTAGAGAGGCAGAGTAGCAGAAACAAATCCAGAAACATAATGGGTGCTGCTCCAAAGGTCTCTGCCTTGCATTGAAGAACGCTACTCTAGGGTATACATATTCAGGTCTCTTCTCATCTGGCACAGACCCCATACCTTTTTGATGACTTTTGCTAACCTACTTCAAGTGTTTTTATATCCTTATCAAACCCCAAGACTCCCGACCCACCAGCACAGTTTACTTTATACACAGTTTAATGCAGGTAAATCCTCTTTGAAAATTAGCATAAAATACACATGCTAAAAATGCCCTTGTAGTTTGCAGCTATGTGGGTTGCCTGAAAAGTGCTTTCTGAGGAAAATTTAATCAGTCTCATTTTCAAGAGAGAAGGACGCCTATCTTTCGACACAAATCGGAAGATGGGTGTTCGCCCAGGGTCGTCCAAATCGATATAATCGAAAGCCGATTTTGGACGTCCCCAACTGCTTTCCATCGCAGGGACAGCCAAAGTTCAAGGGGGCGTCTCGGAGGCATAGCGAAGGCGGGGCTTGGGCGTGCCTAACACATGGACGTCCTCGACCCATAATGAGAAAAAAAGGGCACTTGGACGACTTTACCTGGTCCTGTATTTCTTACGACCAAGGCACAAAAAGGTGGCCAAAATGACCAGATGACCACCGGAGAGAATTAGGGATGACCTCCCCTTACTCCCCCAGTGGTCACTAACCCCCTCCCACCCTTAAAAAAAACATCTTTCAAAATATTTTTTGCCAGCCTCAGATGTCATACTCAGCTCCATCACAGCAGTATGCAGGTACCTGGAGACGTTTTAGTGGGTGCAGTGCACTTCAGGCAGGCGGACCCAACATCCCCCCCCCCCCCCCGCCTGTTACGTTTTGGAGGAAACAGCGAGCCCTCCAAAACCCACCACACACCCACTGTACCCACATCTCGGTGCCCCCCTTCACCCGTAAGGGCTATGGCAGTGGTGTACAGTTGTGGGTAATGGGTTTTGAGGGGGGTTTGTGGGGCTCAGCACACAAGGTAAAGGAGCTATATACCTGGGGGCAATTTATGAAGTACACTGCAGTGCCCCCTAGGTTGCCCGGTTGGTGTCCTGGCATGTGAGGGGGACCAGTGCATTACAAATTCTGGCTCCTCCCACAACCAAATGGCTTGCATTTGGTCTTTTCTGAGATGGACGTCCTTGGTTTCGAAAATCGCTGAAAATAAGAAACGACGAAGTCTAGGGATGACCATCTTTAAGGATGACCTAAATTTCAAGATTTGGACGTCCCTGACCGTATTATCGAAACGAAAGATGGATGTTCATAATACGGGTTTCCCCGCCCCTCCATCAGGGCATTTTGCGAGGGTGTCCTCAACAAAACTTGGGTGTCCCTTTCGATTATGCCCCTCAAAGTCATTCCCTTGTGTTCATCCCAGGTTGTGTCCCTAGCAGCCATAGAGCATAACATTTTGCTATTTTCTTTACTGAGCATATTTATGTGTCTGCCTGGATGCCTCTTGTCTTTATAAAATAGCACCTAGGTAGGCACTTCTATAGGTACCTATCCATGTGACCTTTTGTAAATCTCTGGCAACATCCATAAGTGCTAGTTCTAAGAAAAATCAACGGGCCTCCAGGCTCAAAGTTTACTAAGTAAATTGAAAAATTAGCTTTTCTGGAGTTTCAGAGAATGTTAAGACTCTTCTCATGTCCAAAGTTCTGTGCCCATATTTGGTCTCTTACAGCCATAGAGCACAAAGTATTACCATCTATTTTTACTGCAAATTTTCACAGATTTAACCGTATTGTTTGTCTTTGCGAAATTGCATAAAGTAAATTCATTAATCCCCCCCTTTTACAAAGCAGCGCTAGTGGCTGCCAGTACAGTAATATTGACACAGCCCATTCAAAATGAATGGGCTGTGTCAATATTACTGTACTGGCAGTGTCGGCATTACCACGCCATTCTGAAAAAAAAGGGGGGGAGGGTAAACGTGGACTCACACTTTACACCTATACTTTTGTGTAGACAGCCGAGAAAGAGGAAAACAGTATGTACTTGAGAAAATGTTACAGTAGGTACACATGGTATTTGCCTCTTTGACCTAAACATGCCTTTGGAATCTTTCCTCACAACCCAGCTAAAACTGCACTTTATGGAAGAATGAGCTAAAATATGGTAATTTTCAGAAACACCATACTTTACAGATCAACCGCTTTGAAAATCATAAAACCAGTAGAAACTGTTTCAGTTTGTTTTGCATAAAAGTTCCTTCTACCAGGGAAAATTGAACAGATTTCAATTATCTCCTTTCACTTACTTTTTATATTCCTGTTCTTTTGCCAGTAGCCATTCAGCCTTTTATCCTCCACATAAATTATAATAATTGATGCCCATGATAATCTGGTGTTTGCTTTCAAAACAATTAAGAAGGGATATAAAAGTTTTACTGAAGAATCAATTGCAGACCTGAGAAAATGTTGCAGTAAATTCACATAAAAATGGAATTGCCCAGTTTGTCAGAGCTTTTTCACAAAGTCACATTTATCTTTTAAACACTTTCCTCATCATTTTTGGGCTGATTCATTCTTCAATTTAGCCCTCATTTGATGACTAGCAAAAAAAGGTCAAGTTTTTACCCCCCTCAAATATTTGCTTTTACCAAAGAGAGGGAGGAGATGTAAGGGATGGGCAGTGGAGCAGTGGGAGGGGTATAGAGCATCAGTGCTGAGGAGCAGGATTACCAAGCAGGGGCGGGGGATAAAAAGAGAAAAGAAGCTTTAAATTTGGTCAGCTGCCAGTTGTAAAGGTAATTCACTTAAGCATGGGGCCACTTGGAGCACAGAGCCCTGTGCAACTGCCCCTGTTGTTCTTGCTGAAGGCCAGCCTTGTCAGCAAATCACAGGTTTTACAGGTCACACAGGATCTAACATAGCAACCCAGAAAATAGCTCTCCAGTCTGATTTTGTTATTTAAGATCTCTGCCTGATTCTACATTCTAGTTGCCTTCTACATATAGGCATACTTCAATTTCCAACTCTGATTTTGCTCTCTAATGATTCTCTAATGCAGAAATGAAGGGTTTGACATTCAAAAGAAAGCTGAGCTACTAAAGTTAGGGTCCTAAATGTATGCCTTTTCTTCAGCTAAAATTAGGAACTTAACTTTTCAGCCTAAAGTTCATCTTAATTTAGAAACTTTAGGGGTCCTTTTACTAAGCCACGTAAGCGTCTACGCGCGCCCAACACGTGCCAACATGGAGTTACCACCCGGCTACCGCGTGGTTCTTGCAGTAATTTCATTTTTGGCGCGCATCCAAAAAATAATTTTTATTTTCATCCGTAGGTATCGGATGAGCACAAAGTAGCATTTGATGCGCATAGGTCATTACCGCCCAGTTACTGCGTGAGACTTTACCGCTAGGTCAATGGCTTTTTTTACAGGCGTGCTGAAAAATGGATCAGCGCATGCCCAAAACCCACAACTACACTACTGCAAGCCATTTTTCAGCGCGCCTTTGTAAAAGGACCCCTTAAAGTTGTTGGCACAATTCTATAAAATGGTGGCTAAAGGTATGTGCAAAAAACCCACAGAAAGTGGAAAAAATGATCCTACAGGGTGGATAAAATCAAAAAACAAGGAGTGGGAATTGGATCTTTAAAAAGACAGTTGGTAAATGAAACAAACGATGAATACATGTAAAATGCTGCTATTCATCATTTGTTTCTTTTACCAATGGTCTTTAAAGACCAGCTCATGTTTATTTTACAAGACGCATTGCCAAGGACAAATGTGATTGTCAAGTATATGTTTCAAGACTCCTGAGGCAGGCATGTATGTTTCAAAACATGGTACCGTGTTGAGTCAACTCAAATAAACACCTATAATTTCAATTTGGCACCCTGAGTCTGTTTCTATAGAGCCAGGTCCATTTCCTACTCCTTGTTTTTTGCCTAAAGGTATATACTAAATAGGCACATCAAAGGTGCCATTTACAGCTTACACCTGTGTGCTATTCTATAAGGTAGTGTCTAAGTGTCTTAGCACTTAATTGCAAGAGGACTTATATAGTAACATAGTAGATGACAGCAGTCTGCCCAACAAAATAAATTCATGACATATGGTATGATGTGATACGTCATATGCATACCTGGAATTGGTTCCACCTCCTGAAGCAGTGGGTTTACAAAACAAGTGGCCCTTGTTGGGTTTTTGAACAGCTGGAATTTGTTCATGTTCTGCAGCACTTGAAGAGAGTTCCGTTATGCACTGGAATAGTAGCAATTTGAGGAGCTGATATTGGGAGAAGATACCTCTTCAGTCAAGCTAAGTACCTTAAGTGCAAGAGTCTGGGACCAAAGAAATACATGCAGTTAACCGGAGCGTGCTCTTAACCGTTGTGACCCAAAGAAGCTTGACATCTGATAAACATATGTACAGTACTGTTTATTATACGTACAGTATACAGTCTCCGTTAACTGACGTTAGGCTTACTTGAAGTAATCATTCATAGTCCTCTGTACGCTCTTGTGTCTGTGAGTTCCATAGACTACGTCTGCCTTACGGTAAAAACTGTCATAGCACTGACATCCAGTGGCCTCCAGATAGGCCCACACGGTGTTGAGACTCTCCAGCGCTCTTGCAAAAGTGACAGGAGGAAGTTGTTGAATTTCATCAGCATGTGCCGCGCTTCTCATTTTTTCATCTGTTCCATCATCAGCCGTTGTTACCTGCATGTAGGCACATATCTCGACGTCAGTGCTGTCGACAGCTGTTTGTAGATCGTAATCAACAGCTACGTAGTGATGGAACTCCTCTCCAGTAACACCAGCTGGGATGTCAATAGCCTGTTCATCTGACGCGTTTGCAACAGCTGCATCTGTTTCGTCCATCTCCACATCCCTGACAAAGCTTGCCCACTTGTAGCAGTTCACAATCGTTCCCTGTGTAACATGATTCCAGGCTTCTTTCTGCATATGTAGGGAATCCATCAGTGATAGATTATGAGCCAGTTCAACAGCATGTTTATCATTGCCAGTCTGGTCATCCATAATGCTCATCAGACGACGTAGCACAAGAGCCTGATTATGTTGTTTGATCAGAGAGGTAGTGTTTGGTGGCAGGAAGACCACCTTGACGTTAAACAGCCTGACATCATCACTATGTGCAGCACAATTATCACAAAGCAACAAAATCTGACGCTTTTGTGCCCGCATTCTAGTGTCTAACTTCTTTAGCCACTGCTTCCAAATTTCCCCAGTCATCCACGAATTTGCATTAGCCTCATATGACACAGGAAGTCGCTTAACTTTCTTGAAGCAACGGGGCTGTTTGCTCTTTTCAAGTGACGAGGGGTTCCAAATTCTCACTCCCTTCCATATTGCAGCAAAGGAGGATTGTCAGTCGGTCCTTGTTTGAATGCAAGTGTTCCATCAGGAATCGCTCGCCAGTAGAGACCATTTTCATCAGCATTGAAAATGTCACGAGGTGCAAACTCGTTCAAGATGGTAGGAAGAACTGAAACAACCCAATTTTCAGCACCAAAGTCATCAGCATCTTGTTTCTCACCATGCTGTTTCTTGAATTTTATGCTGTTCCTTTCCTTCCATCTTTCCAACCATCCAACAGTGGCTTTGAATTCATTTAGTCCAAGACTTTCTGCTATCTGGTTAGCTTTCTCCATAAGCAGTGGACCACTGACAGGAAACTGTCTGCTCCTGATTCGAGAAAACCACCGAAGAAGAGCATCTTCTATCTCCTCAGCTTTTCCTGCACGTTTTCGTTTCCGTTGTGGATTTGTATTGTTTTGCCAGTCTTCTAGAAGCTCGTCTTTCTGCTTCAAGACATGTGAAATTTGACTGGGATTGACACCATATTCTTTAGCAATAGATGCTTGACTTTCTTTGTTTTCTAATTTTTTAAGAACTTCTATTCGTTCAGCCACTGTGAAAGTCTTACAGTTCCGCCGCCGCGATGACGATGACAACCCCGGTGCATGCTCCAACAACAGATTTTGTTGCTTTGTGATAACTGTGCTGCACACAGGGATGATGTCAGACTGTCTAACATCAAGGTGGTCTTTCTGCCACCAAACACTACCTCTCTGATCCAACCTCTGGATCAGGGCATAATAGCCAATTTCAAACAACATTATCGGGCTCTTGTGCTACGTCATCTGATGAGCGTTATGGATGACCAGACTGGGAAGGATAAACATGCTATTGAACTGGCTCATAATCTATCACTGTTGGATTCCCTACATATGCAGAAAGAAGCCTGGAATCATGTTACACAGGCAATCATTGTGAACTGCTACAAGCCGGCAAGCTTTGTTAAGGATGTGGAGAGGGATGAAACAGATGCAGCTGTTGCAAACTCGTCAGATGAAGAGGTTATTGACATCACAGCCGGTTTTACTGAAGAGGAGTTCCATCGCTACGTAGCTGTTGATTACGATCTACAAACAGCTGAAGACAGCAATGATATTGAGATATGCTCCTACATGCAGGTAACAATGGCTGATGATGGAACAGATGAAGAAATGAGCAGCGCGGCACATGCTGATAAGTACATAAGTAATGCCATAGAGGGAAAAGACCAAGGGTCCATCGAGCCCAGCATCCTGTCCACGACAGCGGCCAATCCAGGCCAAGGGCACCTGGCAAGCTTCCCAAACGTACAAACATTCTATACATGTTATTCCTGGAATTGTGGATTTTTCCCAAGTCCATTTAGTAGCGGTTTATGGACTTGTCCTTTAGGAAACCGTCCAACCCCTTTTTAAACTCTGCTAAGCTAACCGCCTTCACCACTTTCTCCGGCAACAAATTCCAGAGTTTAATTATACGTTGGGTGAAGAAACATTTTCTCCAATTTGTTTTAAATTTACTACACTGTAGTTTCATTGCATGCCCCCTAGTCCTAGTATTTTTGGAAAGCGTGAACAGACGCTTAACATCCACCTGTTCCACTCCACTCATTATTTTATATACCTCTATCATGTCTCCCCTCAGCTGCCTCTTCTCCAAGCTGAATAGCCCTAGCCTCCTTAATCTTTCTTCATAGGGAAGTCGTCCCATCCCCGCTATCATTTTAGTCGCCCTTCTCTGCACCTTTTCCAATTCTACTATATCTTTCTTGAGATGCGGCGACCAGAATTGAACACAATACTCAAGGTGCGGTCGCACCATGGAGCGATACAACGGCACTATAACATCCTCACACCTGTTTTCCATACCTTTCCTAATAATACCCAACATTCTTTTCGCTTTCCTAGCCACAGCAGCGCACTGAGCAGAAGGTTTCAGTGTATTATCGACGACGACACCCAGATCCCTTTCTTGGTCCGTAACTCCTAACGTGGATCCTTGCATGACGTAGCTATAATTCGGGTTCTTTTTTCCCACATGCATCACCTTACACTTGCTCACATTAAACGTCATCTGCCATTTAGCCGCCCAGTCTCCCAGTCTCGTAAGGTCCTCTTGTAATTTTTCACAATCCTGTCGCGATTTAACAACTTTGAATAACTTGAGGCTCATTTTCAAAGCACTTAGCCTCCCAAAGTTCCATAGAAACCTATGGAACTTAGCCTCCCAAAGTGCTTTGAAAATATGCCTCATTGTGTCATCAGCAAATTTAATTACCTCGCTAGTTACTCCCATCTCTAAATCATTTATAAATATATTAAAAAGCAGCGGTCCTAGCACAGAACCCTGAGGAACCCCACTAACTACCCTTCTCCATTGTGAATACTGCCCATTTAACAACACTCTCTGTTTCCTATCCTTCAACCAGTTTTTAATCCACAATAGGACATTTCCTCCTATCCCATGACCCTCCAATTTCCTCTGTAGCCTTTCATGTGGTACCTTGTCAAACGCCTTTTGGAAATCCAGATACACAATATCAACCGGTTCCCCTTTGTCCACATGTTTGTTTACTTCTTCAAAGAATTGAAGTAAATTGGTCAGGCAAGATTTCCCCACACAAAAGCCGTGCTGACTCGGTCTCAGTAATCCATGTCCTCGGATGTGCTCTGTAATTTTGTTTTTAATAATAGCCTCTACCATTTTCCCCAGCACTGACGTCAGACTCACCGGTCTATAATTTCCCGGATCTCCCCTGGAGCCTTTTTTAAAAATCAGTGTTACATTGGCCACCCTCCAATCTTCCGGTACCATGCTCGATTTTAAGGATAAGTTGCATATCACTAGCAGTAGCTCCGCAAGCTCATTTTTCAGTTCTATCAGTACTCTAGGATGAATACCATCCGGTCCAGGAGATTTGCTACTCTTCAGTTTGCTGAACTGCCCCATTATGTCCTCCAGGTTTACCGTGAAGTCAGTAAGTTTCTCCGACTCGTCCGCTTGAAATACCATTTCCGACACCGGTATCCCACCCAAATCTTCCTCGGTGAAGACCGAAGCAAAGAATTCATTCAGTTTCTCCACTACGTCTTTTTCTTCCTTGATCGCCCCTTTTATCCCTTGGTCATCCAGCAGCCCAACCGATTCTTTTGCCGGCTTCCTGCTTTTAATATACCGAAAAAAATGTTACTATGTTTTTTTACCTCTAATGCTATTTTTTTTTTCGTAATCCCTCTTGGCCTTCTTTATCTGCGCCTTGCATTTGCATTGACACTCATTGATGAAATTCAACAACCTCCTCCTGTCACTTTTGCAAGAGCGCTGGAGAGTCAACACCATGCGGGCCTATCTGGAGGCCAATGGATGTCAGTGCTATGACAGTTTTTACCATCTGGCAGACATAGTCTATGGAACTCACAGACCCAAGAGTGTATAGAGGACTATATACTCTGTAATATCTTGTATCCATGCTTTGTAAGCCGCACTGAACCTGCTATTGAGTGGGAAAGAGCAGGGTATAAATGCTACAAATAAATAAATAATAATAATAAATAATATAACTGATTACTTCAAGTCAGCCTAATGTCAGTTAACTGAGACTGTATACTGTACGTATAATAATAAACAGTACTGTACATATGTTTATCAGATGTCAAGATTCTTTGGATCACAACGGTTAAGTGCACGCTCTGGTTAACTGCATGCATTTCTTTGATCCCTTTGATCCCAGACCTTGCACTTATGCAGATTGCACTGTATATATATATATATATATATATATATATATATATACACACACACACACACACACATATATATATATATGTGTGTGTGTGTATATATATATATATATATATATATATATATATATATATATATATATATATATATATATATATATATATATATATTTTTTTTTTTTTTTTTTTTTTTTTTTAATTATTAAAACAGACTGTGTGGGTTTGGGCTATTTTCCTCTGTTTTTTTTTTTTATTATTTTAGGGGGGTGGTTAGGAACTTTTTTCTCCATTTATGGAGGCTTTTTTTCTCTCTCTTTTTTTCTGGAGATAGATAATTTAGTGGGGCCAATGATAATATTTGGAAACCCCTTTGGAGATAGGCTGACATGTTGTTGCTCTTTGAATTTTGAGGCCTCATTTGTTTAAATTGTGAGATTTTTCATAGCTCCCCACAGTCTAGGTTAGCCATCCTGTTAGTAAACTGCATCCTGTTATGCTCTTTTTGGAATATGTTGATTTGTCCTTGCCATTTTCAGGGCACAGACTGTAGAAGTCCGCCCAGCACTGTCCTTGTTCTAAATTGCTCATGGGCATGTCTCCCAGTTTCAAGTGTAGTTTTCAGAATACTATCAGGCTCTTTTTCGAAATAGAAGGACGCCCATCGTTCGACACAAATCGAAAAGATGGGCGTCCTTCTCACAGGGTCGCCCAAATCAGTATAATCGAAAGCCGATTTTGGACGTCCCCAACTGCTTTCCGTCGCAGGGATGACCAAAGTTCATAGGGGCGTGTCCTGGACCTATAATGTAAAAAAAAGGGTGTCCCTGACGAGCACTTGGACGACTTTACCTGGTCCTTTTTTTTTTACGACCAAGGCACAAAAAGGTGCCCAAACTGGCCAGATGATCACCGGAGAGAATCGGGAATGACCTCCCCTTACTTCCCCAGTAGTCACTAACCCCCTCCCACCCTCAAAAAAATCTTTAAAAATATTTTTTGCCAGCCTCTATGCCAGCCTCAAATGTCATACTCAGATCCATCATAGCAGTATGCAGGTCCCTGGCGCAGTTTTAGTGGGTGCAGTGCACTTTAGGCAGGTGGACCCTGGCCATCCCCCTCTACCTGTTACACTTGTGGTGGTAAATGTGAGCCCTCCAAAACTCACCACAAATCCACTGTATCCACATCTAGGTGCCCCCCTTCACCTGTAAGGGCTATGGTAGTGGTGTACAGTTGTGGGTAGTCGGTTTTGGGGGGGATTTGTGGGGCTCAACACGCAAGGTAAAGGAGCTATGTACCTGGGAGCAATTTCTGAAGTCCACTGCAGTGCCCCCTAGAGCGCCCAGTTGGTGTCCTGGCATGTCAGTGGGAACAGTGCACTACGAATGCTGGCTCCTCCCATGACCAAAGGGCTTGCATTTGCTCATTTCTGAGATGGGCGTCCTTGGTTTCTATTATCGCTGAAAATCAGAAACAACCATCTCTAAGGACGAGCTAAATTTCAGGATTTGGGCGTCCACGACCGTATTATCGAAACGAAAGATGGACGTCCATCTTGTTTCAATAATACGGGTTTCCCTGCCCCTCCACCGGGATGTTTTGCGAGGACAACCTCAGCAAAACTTGGACATTTCTTTTGATTATGCCCCTCTATGTGTATCACTCAGCGCACCTAGATATGCCAGTTTATTCCAGCAATTGATATGGTGTAAAAGGGTGATCCTACATTTGGCCATGCCATTGACAACTTACGTTAGCATTCTATAATGGAATTTTGGCACCATGATCCGTTATAGAATTGATGTTAAGCACAGGGCATTGGGGCACCTAAAATGAGGCACCAATTTACAAAATTTCCCTATATACTTATAAATTTAGGTCTGCCATTCATTTGTCTAGATGTAGGAGACTAATTTATGAGCATTAATGCTGAAAATCAGTGTTAAGCTATTAAGTTTTTTCACCAGCCTAAATTTGCTCCTGCTGCCAACTAATTTGTAAATTTAGGAGTTTAGTGAAATAAATGTAGGCATTCAGCCCCAATAAATTTTCAAAAAGGCCAGTTTAGGAGCCTAAGTAACTCTCAAAGAGCCATTTCTGCTGATGTGTGGTAAACAGTGCTGTTTTAGTAAATCCTGACCGTTAACATAGCCTGTGCAATAAATGTCCAGTGCTAGCTGCTTAGTGTGGAAAGAGGAGGGGATTAGGCAGGGTACAAGCAGAAATTAGGCATTGCTGTCAGTGCATAGTAGGTAGTATGTGTTGTCAATGTTCAGCTTAGCACGAGTTTCTGGAATCCAGTGGATTGCAGGACCTTAGTATCTTCTCAATGCATATTGGAATTCTGTCAGTCTCTTCGTGGTTATCATACACTTCTCTTAGCATATGAAAGTTATTTTTCTAAAGGTTGTAAACCTGTTTTACTTGTGAAAAGGGCCTTCTTAAAAATTATATTTTATATGCTCCTGGATTCTATATATGGTGCCTAAAGTCATGCTTGCAAATTTGTGTGCAAGCTCAATTTTCATGCAAAATTTAATTGAGTAATGAGCCAATAATTGGCAACAATTTGGATTTGCATACACATCTTGCTAAGTGTTATTCTGTAAACATGTGCATACAAATATTTTAGTGCATAATTGGAACAGGGGCATGGCCATGGGAGGGGAATGGGCAGGTCAAGGGCGTTCACTAAAGATGCACACAGTATTATAGAATTCAGGGGATCCACACCTAATTTATGCCCAAGGACTTACACTAGGTTTCAGGTTGTAAATCCTTGTGCCCAAAGTTTGGCGCAGATCCCAGACTCGGAGCACTGTTTATAGAATAGTGCTCAACGTGGGTGTCCAAATCTGGGTGCCATTTACTGAATCTAGTTGTATATGTGCATATAAGTTCATGGGTCACAAGATAGTGCATACTTTCACACACACCACTGGGCTCATTTTCGAAAGAGAAGGACGCCCATCTTTCGACAAAAATCGGAAGATGGACGTCCTTCTCCCAGGGTCATCCAAATCGGTATAATCGAAAGTTCATATTGGACGTCCCCAACTGCACTCCATTGCTGGGATGGCCAAAGTTCAAGGGGGCGTGTTGGAGCCATAGCAAAGGTGGGACTTGGGCATGCTTAACACTTGGATGACCTTGACCCTTAATCGAAAAAAAGAAGTATGTCCCTGATGAACACATGGACGCTGTCACCTGGACCTATTTTTCTTACGACTAAGGCACAAAAAGGTGCCTGAACTGACCAGATGACCACTGGAAAGAATCGGGGATGACCTCCCGTTACTCCCCCAGTGGTCACTAACCCATTCCCACCCTCAAAAAATGTTTTAAAATATTTCGTGCCAGCCTCTATGCCAGCCTCAGATGTCATACTCAGGTCCATGACAGCAGTATGCAGGTCCCTGGAGCAGTTTTAGTGGGTGAGTGCACTTCAGACAGGCAGACCCAGGCACATCCCCCCCCTACCTGTTATGTTTGTGGAGGAAACAGCGAGCCCTCCAAAACCCCCTTGCATTTGGTCGTTTCTGAGATGGACGTCCTTGGTTTCGAAAATTGCTGAAAATCAGAAACAACCATGACTAGGGACGTCCATCTCTAAAGACGACCAAATTTATGGATTTGGATGTCCCTGACGGTATTTTCAAAAAGAAAGATAAGCGTCATTCTTGTTTTGAAAATATGGGTTTCCCCGCCCCTGGATCGGGACGTTTTGCAAGGATGTCCAAATCGAAACGTGGACGTCTATTTCGAAAATGCCCCTCCACATGTGCTTGCTCCTAGGAATGCAATTTGGGCAGAGTAAAGGTGGAGTTTTGAAGTATGCACATATCTTATAAAATACATGTGTGTACGCATGCAGTACAGGCATCCATTTGCACCATCTTTGAAGCAGGTGTAAATGTATGTGTTGAATTTGCAAGCTATCGGGGCTAAATTTGGGACTGTATTTTATAAAGGCATGTAGGCTTCAAATAGGTCTCCTCTTTTAACATCAGACCAAAATGTTAGTTTTCCTTTAATTTCTTTTGATTTATCCTCTTCCCACCTCTAAACACTCAGCACATTTGATCAGTCATGTTCCCCTCACCCAGACACATAACAGTTTCTAGCTGGGGGTTCTTTCTCATGGGGAACAGAATGGATCTGTTAGGCTGTCTGATGAATGTTTGCACTCTTTTCCTTTGGCTGGTACTTGCCAAAAGAACACACAGAAAACAGTAAATATGGTTCTCAAATAAAGCCTCTCTGCTGAGAAAACTGACAAAGAAAATATTGACCATCCACATTCAATTTCATTAGAAAGGTAGATCACACAGAATTCAGCAGCAGTTCATATGGACAGAAAACTCCAGTAGAGAACACCAACAATTCATTATGCTTCTTTCTTAGCACTAAAGATACAACAAACTTTAGTCACAGCCCTTATTTTTAACAAAAACCACCCAGCTTGTGAAGAAAAATAGCTTGGGGTTAGAGCAGATATAGATCATACAGGGAAGTGCCCAAATCAGAAGGTTTCAGGTACGTGAGACAATTTAACAAAAATCCTATTTCTCTAGGGGGCTGATGCTCAGTACCAAATGCGGGCACTAGAGGTGATTGGCACTGGACTAGCTCCCGCATTAGTGAGTGTAGAATGCTCAGAGGCTCTAGCACAGGAGACAACGTGCATGCCAAAGATTAGTGCAAATAGCATGCTAATGTAGTCAAATGGATGTTAATTAGGTCATTTCCTATTCCCTCCCAATGCTCAGCGAACAGCTCACAAAACAAAACTGCCGTACCGCTGAAAAAATGCCAGCTCGGAGAAAGGATTAGGGTGTTTGAAGAGAGAATTTCTCATGATTCTTTCCTTAATATCTGCTGGTTTTTATATCATTTGCAAGCAGAAGGAAGCCCGTGCAAACCCCAAAGTGTTGATTTTGAGAGACAAATGTGTGCGAGTTACAGCAAACCGCAAAGTGAAAGCACACATTGGCATCCGTTTCCTGCTTTTAAATATAAGCCAAGTTAAAAAACTTTTTTTTTGAAATGCTTATTTTTAAAAGTACAGAAAACAGACACCAATGTGTACTGCACTTTTGGGTTTGCTTCAGTTGAAAATCCAATAAAATAATTTAATGAGCAATAAGAGAATAAAAAAACAATAAAAAAGTTGGTGAGCAAGACTCGACACAGCTGTGTTTCAGCCTATCTGGCCTGCATCAGGAGTCTTTCTGCTATCCAAAAGGTCACTATTTGGAGCTTTCACTGTATTATCTGATCAATTTACCTTCGTTTTCTCTAGATTGAAGTTATGGTTGATTTGTAACATCGCTAAAGCAGCTTCTTTAATTTCTCTTGTCTGGCGTCTGACAGCTCAGATCCAGCCTGACATGAGCTCTTAGTCAATATACCTTCATTTTTGCTCAAAACCTTTCTTTGTAGTGGAGAAAACCTTTAGTCCTTTCCCAAATCTTAGTGGAGGAGTAGCCTAATGGTTAGTGCAGTGGCCTGAGCACCTGGGAAACTGAGTCCAAATCATATTACTCCATAATAGAGGCAAGGGATTACTCCACAACATAACACCATGCCTCTTTGTGCTACAGTTACCCTATAGAAAATGCTACCCTCTTCTGTTTTATTTCTATATATCTATCACATCTGTCTGTTCCTTCTTTGTTCTAACAAATACATTTTGAGTGGCATAATCTTCTATTTGCTGGAAACAAAAATAGCACCAGAAGACAAAGTAGTTCAATAAATTTTAGAAGATCTTTTTTCACTACTTTGGTGTTATTTTTGTTTCTTTTTATTTATTTATTTAAACTTTTCACATTACAATCTCAAGAAATAACACTTGATCAGGAATAGCATCAATATTACATTAGAAATTATAAAGAAAAATATTATAAATATCATAAAGATACTCAAGTCCACATAGTAGTGGATTCCAAGATTACGAAGATGAGGAGATATGTGTTATTTTTGTTTCCAGTACTGGTGAGTTAGCACCTGCCTCCTTGTTTATCTTGGTAATTATCTCTGTGTACAATTTGTGCTTTAAACCCTTTGCTATTATGGAAACTTGTTTTAAGCTGTGTTTCTATTATCTCAACTTTCTTACAAAGCTGGGGCCTCCAGAACTGAAAATTAGTAGATGTGGTTCCAAGAAAATGTGTTCTCTCACTATTTGAACAGACCAGAAATATTTCTTCTACAACTTAAAAGTATAAATGAGATGTTGTCTCCAACGTTTTTCATCATATATTGACCCTTAGGGCAGCGGGTCTTCACTCATTTTTAAGTTGGAGCCACATCGGTTCCAAATGAGCTGAATGTAAACTACCAAATATGTTTTCATGTAACCATGAAAACTGATTTACAGCATGTATCAATGACATCCATCACTTCTAGCCTGCCTTCAAACTTTTCACTGGGCTTATCTTCAAGGAGATAGTCATTTCCAAATGATTTATCTTCTTCTGTTGAGAAACACCTTTTCCTTCAAGCATGCAGCTCTTCCTTCCATCCACTTCCCCATTTCTGTCACAAGCTTGGGTAGAAAGGCAGAAAAGTAGGGGGAAAAGCAGAATTATAATGGCTTAGGCCTTGTATTGAAGAACACTGCTTAGGGGTTAGTTTGTAAGTTAGGTTATGACCCTATTTGCCTCTTAGTACATGTTAAAAGGCAATTAACACATGTTATATTACTATAACCTACATTAATCTAAGGTACAATGGGTTGCACAATAATAAGGTGCAAAACAAGTAAATTAATACAAACACCTCATTACTATGTAAATAGAATAACACAGCTTGCATTGGAGACCACCATCTGCTACTCCTGTAAAAATAATGCCAGGAAAGTTGGTGTTATTTTCCTAGCTCATGATCAGTTTTGAATTCCAACCCTGGGTTAAATTCAATTAGACGTAACGTCCTATGTGAAGTAACAATGCCCTACCTAGTTGAAGACCAAACAATTTTGGCTAGTTTTGGTTAGTCCAAGTCTCAGATCCTAACAGGATATATTTTATTGTGTTAATAAAGCTGCAGCATTATCCTACCATAAACTGCTATAAAAGTTTGTTATTTCGAAGTTTGAATGAGTGTGCTAGATGATGGGTGACGCTAGTGCTGCATGCCTATGTTATTTTTTGTTGAAATGTTAGCAGTCTCAGTTGACAAAACTCGAGTTGGGCTTTGGGCAGAGTGAAGTGCTGAATGTCAGCATGGGAATTTCTATCAAGGGGCAATTCTACAGCTAGGCAACTCCATTTAGGGTTCTAAGAACACAGTGGGAGCCTATTCTATCAGGGCCGGTCTTAGCAAGTGCGGGGCCCTATGCAGACCAATTTGATGGGGCCCCACCCTAGCCCTGCCCCCACCTAACTCCGCCCCCACCCTAGCTCCAGGGCCGGCTACCCCTCCCTCTGAGTTCCCGGGCTGCTCCCTCTGAGCTCCAAGGCCCCCAGCTCCAGGGCTCCCAGCTCCAAGGCCCCCAGCTCCAAGGCCCCCCCTCCCTCCCGGTCATTTTTTAACACCCCCTCCAAAATCCAGTACTAGGTATGCCGAGAATACAAAACACTCTAGGACCTATTGAGCAATTCTACCACACCATAAGCAGTCATTTCTACGAATCACACAAAGAAAAGGAAAACATCTTAAAACACTACAGTGAGCACTAGAACATCAATTCACCTATTGTAAAATGAAACCTGACAGATAAGTACAGATAGTCGATCCTGCACAGTCAATGCCAACTGAAAGCCATGTCTTTTTCACAAACACAGATACACCCTAATCCACTATAGAATAAGTAGTAATATTTAAACTTTCTATTTAGACAAAAATTAAACTGAACCCCTAAGATGCCAGACTCTGCATACAATTCAACACCACAGAAACAGAAAATGACCCCTAGTACTGTGCAAAATATAAAGACAGCAGATGTAAATTTGAAAAAACTAACAAATACCAATCACCACTTTACAAATTAACAAATAGAAATAAAACAAATACAGAAAATAAAATAATCCCATTTTATTGGACTAATACATTTGGCTTCCAGAGGCCAAAATCTCCTTCCTCAGGTCAATACAGTATAGTACTGTTACAGTATCCTATCCTGACCTGAGGAAGGGGTTTTCTTCTCTGAAAGTTAAGTCGAAATGTATTAAAATTAGTCCAATAAAAAGATTACCTTATTTACATGTTCTATTTATAAACATTTATTAACACAGCTACAATACTATATCCTAAAGCAAAAAAATAAAACTATATATTTTATTTACAGTTTGTTGTCACTGGTTTCTGCTTTCCTCATCTTCTTTTCACTGTCTTCCTTCCATCCAGCATCTGTCATCCAGTGTCTGCCCTCTCTGCTGTCCCCTCCATCCAATGTCTGCCCTCTCTCCCTGCTCCTTCCATCCACATCTGCCCTCTATCTCTGCCCCTTCCATGATCCATCCACCATCTGCCCCTGTCTGCCCTCTCTCTCTCCCCCATCCATTCACTGTCTGCCCTTTCTATCCCTGCCATCCACTGTCTGCCCTTTCTCTCTGCCCCTTCAATCCACAATTTGACCTCCCTCTCCCATCCATCCAGGGTTTGCCCTCCCTCTTGCTACCCCATCCAGGATCTGCCCCTCTCTCTGCCCCTTTTTCAGTCCCCAGTTCCAGCCCCACTATCCCACCAGTCCCCCATTTCAGCCCCAGCCCTTTTCTGCCACCAGTCCCGAGCTTCAGCCCCCCAGCCACTTCTCCCTATCCCGTTTTCAGCCTCCAGTCCCAGTACTAGCCCCCTTATCCCACCTACCCTCCTTTTCAGCCCCCAGTTCCAGCCCCCTTCATCCACATGCCTTGTATTAGGGCCCCCTTTTCAGAACCATTCTCCCACCTGACCCACGCATGCCCCATTTTCCCACCAGCCCCAGGCATGGCCCCCATTTTCCCATATGGCCACTTCTCAGACCCCAGTGCCTGCCCCCTTCTTCCATCCGAGAAGCCCCTCCCCAGTCCCCTTCTCCCATCCAAGAACCCCAGTCCCCTTCCCACCCGTCCCCTTAACCATCCGTGAACCCCCTCCCCACCTCGGTCCCCTTCTCCCATCCAAGAACCCCAGTCCCCTCCCCACCCGTCCCCTTCTCACATCCGAGAACTCCCTCCTCAGTCCCCTTCTCCCATCCAAGAACCCCAGTCCCCTCCTCACCCGTCCCCTTTAACCATCCAAGAACCCCATCCCCACCCCCTTCTCCCATCCGTGAACCCCCTCCCCACCTCGGTCCCCTTCTCCCATCCAAGAACCCCAATCCCCTCCCCACCCGTCCCCTTCTCACATCCGAGAACTCCCTCCTCAGTCCCCTTCTCCCATCGAAGAACCCCAGTCCCCTCCTCACCCGTCCCCTTTAACCATCCAAGAACCCCCTCCCCACCCCCTTCTCCCATCCGTGAACCCCCTCCCCACCTTGGTCCCCTTCTCCCATCCAAGAACCCCAGTCCCCTCCCCACCCGTCCCCTTTAACCATCCAAGAACCCCCTCCCCACCCCCTTCTCCCATCCGTGAACCCCCTCCCCACCTCAGTCCCCTTCTCCCATCCAAGAACCCCAGTCCCCTCCCCACCCGTCCCCTTTAACCATCCAAGAACCCCCTCCCCACCCCCTTCTCCCATCCGTGAACCCCCTCCCCACCTCAGCTTTAGAAATGTTAAGTAGTAGTCTCCTTCCCATTTGAGAACCCCCTCCCCACCCTTCCCCCCACCTGAGAATTCCCACCCCACACACCCTTCTCCCATCTGAGTCCCCCCCCCAACCTACCTACTAGCTTTGCTCTCTGGTCCCCACCACCCTCACTGGCTTTAAAAAAAGACTGTGGAAGCGCCAGAGGGACAGGCAGCACCTCGTGTCTGCCCTCCCTGCTACTAAAAATGTCTTCGACGTCCTCATTGGGCCTTCTCACATTGAGTCCCGCCCACCCTCGCGGTAATTGGAAGTTACCTCAGAGAAGGGCGGGACTCAATGTGAGAAGGCCCAATGACGACGTCGAAGACATTTTTAGTAGCAGGGAGGGCAGACACGAGGCGCTGCCTGTCCCTCTGGCGCTTCCACAGTCTTTTTTAAAAGGTAGGACAGGGTGGGAGCAGCGGGTGCAGGGCACCCCCCACCCGCTGACAGCCGGGGCGGACCGCCCCCACCACTCCGCCGTCGTGCGCCATCCGAGGGAGGGAGGGAGGACTGAAACTCGGGCGGTCGGGGCGGGGCGACCTTAGGCGCGCCGCGCGGGGGCCCCCCTGAGCGTGGGGCCCTATGCGGCCACCTCGGTCGCCTCGCCTTAAGACCGGCCCTGTATTCTATAATGGTATCCAGACACCCAGTTCGGTGCACCATTACAGAATAGCACTTTGCTGCCCAGCTGACACTTTTGTGGGTAAGTGTACATTTAAACACGCATAAGTGCTAGTAGTTGATACATTTACATGTGCAACAAGCACATTTATTTGGGCACCCAGGATATAGAACTGCCCTTCACATGACTTAAAAATATATCCCCCGATATTGAGCGCTATTTAAGCAGCTAGAACCGGCACTGGCTGTCTGTGAATATTCAGTGTGCGACAGTTAGTTGTCTCCCACTGAATATTCCTGATCAGTGCTTAGCGGCTAACTGGTTATATCACATTGCTGGCTAAGTTTGGTGACCAAATTGAGCCGCCAAAATAGCAGGCCTATCTTTGGCGAATTTAAACTTAACCAGCCAGCGCTGAATATTGGCTTGGCCATTTAAGTTTAAACCAGCCAAAAATAAAGCAGATATTTAATGCCAGTCACCAGAAATGGTCTGGCATTGAATACGGGTCTCACCGCTGACCACTTGAGTGAGCCAGACTGCCTCCCGAGGTCTGAATATTGGCCTCATAAAGATTATTTTTAAGAGAAAATACAATTCCTAAAATAAAATATGTCAGACATTTTCAGAAACAATGGACTATGATTGCACTTTCCATATTATACTGCAATTGATTCCATATTCCAAGGCCTATGGTGATTTATCACTGTGAGAATCAGTGGTTGAGGAGTGCACATTTGTTTGGCTATTTTAAAAAGAAAAAATGCAACTCTATCTCAGCTCTGCAAAAAGCAGTGGCCCTTTGAATACGTGCACAGAGATCATCTAAAGTAGGTGCACACTTTCCACATATGTACTTTTTTACACATGTATTCAGCCATGTAATTTTATAAATGGCCCATATCTGCTTTAAAACCAGACTTTGCATCCATAAAAAGTGTTGCAAAATTGTCTCCTTAAAGTGTTATCAAGCCGATGGGTATAACAGGAAAGAAAAGATTTTACTTATTAGTAATATACTTAAATAGTCATTCTAGTACATTAGCGACAAAGTTTGCAGCAGCAGAGAGAAAATATTAAGGATGGGCAGCCAGAAAAGTTTTGTTTTGTGTCATTTTCTGTGACATTTCTGGGAATGTTTTATTCATTTTATGACCATGTTTTTGTCACAGGAGCAAAGTCAATGAGTGCACACTCTTTTGAAAGAGGGCACCTTATGCACACATATTCAGTGGTTCATGCATGCTCAATAGGTGCCCTCTTTGCAAATAATGTGCAGTCTCTCAAAAGAGTTCACACTATTATCAGTAAATGATAAAACATGATTTTTTTTGTCATATTTTTGTCATATATTTTCTTTTATTTTTTTTCTATCATATTGTTACACATGAATGCCCATCCCTAGAAAATCATATTTCTGTGGAAAAGTGAGCACAATAAGGTACACCCAGAGTCTACATATAATGATGCAAAACCTTTGACAGGCCTGTCTGTGAGATCCACAGCTGCATTTGTAATGATATCATCACTGCAGCTGGTGATTCATCATAGCCCATCTCTTTTCTAAAAGAATCAGAACAGCAATTAGCCAATTTCTGCCAAGAAAAATAACCCAGGAGTAGCAACAGGAAACAACACCAGTAATAATGGAGGGACTTCTTCAAATCACACAACAGAAAAAAAATGTTTAACCAAGACATAGCCTCTACCTGCATTAAAAAAAACAGGTCCTTATCTTTGCCTTATCTAGTTTTCCTAGAGATAATATAAAGGGGTGAAAAGTTTTTTTTTAATAAATAATAAGTCACCTGGTCTGATAATGGCTTATCTAAGATCTGGAGAAGTGGTCCCAAGTCGCTGGTTTTGGGCCTACCCTGCCAGAGCCCCTGTGCATGCACGGTCATTTGCACCTGTGCAGTTGTGCATTCAGGAGCTCCAGTAGGCTTCAATTTTTGAGGCTTCCCAGCTGGCTCACGCAGTTGCTTGGGGTCAAGCGCAAGCAGTGGGGAAGGACAGCCCAGAGATGGACCAATAGTGGAAGCAGCCTGGTTGACATCAGTGAAGCCTGGTAAGAGGTCTCCTGACCTTGGATTTATTTTATTTTATTTTGGCCTACCTTCAAACTCCTAGAGGCATAGATCCAGGACTGTAATTTTGGTGCCCTTCATCACCAACTCCCTGAACCAGTACCTCATCTTGTCTAGTGGGGGAGGGGGGAGGCTTGAGAGAGAGGGATTAATACAGGATCACAGGCAGGGGGAGGGGAGAGAGTGGAGGGAGAGATACCAGATTATGAACAATAGAAATTTTGTTTTTTCAAAAGTATCTTAATTATGAATATGTTATATTTAGAGCCTCTTTTACCAATCTGTGCTAGCAATTCCCGGCACGGTAATGCCAACAAACCCCATTTACTTTGAAACGGCTTTGTTGGCATTGCCGTGTGGGAATCGCTAGTGCAGTTTTGTAAGAGGCCCCTAGTTAATTTTAATATTGACTGAATTTATTATCATATTTAATTGTTAGTAGTTTGTAAACCATCTAGAGCCATTGGTTGTGATGGTATATAAAATCCTTATGTTATGTTATATTATGTTGAAATTCTGAATGTGTGGCAGCAGTCAAATAAGCAGATACGATTTTCAAAATGATTAGGAAAAGAATGAAGAATATAACAGTGCCTCTGTATCTTGCCATGGTACAGCCACACTTTGACTACAATGTATACTTCCAGTCATCATATCTCACAAAGATATAATGGAACTTGAATAGGTAGAGAAGACCAACCAAAATGATAAAGGGAATGGAATGATTCCCCTGCGAGAAAAGATATTTCGGCTCTCAGCTTGGAGAAGATATGGCTGAGAAGAGTTATAAATGTATCTGATAAATGATGTAAGGAGTTAAATTGGTGGAGATAAATTGTAATTTGACTGTAAAAGTCTTAGCTCTTAATTTTTGCTCTCAGAAGAAGAGCTCTGTTAACTTGAAGATGGATAACTGTGTGGAAGTGTTTGTCTTGAGTCATATTTTAGATGAAAAGGGTTTTTCTAAATAAAACATGGGGTTCTGAAGTGGGAGTTAAGAAGGGAATGTGTTAGGATTTAGGGAGAGTGTAGGGTCATTTAAGGTGGAAATAGTTAATTGTATAGATGTAATTGAAGATTGGATGGTTCATCACCAGTTTAAATTAAATAAGGAAAATAAATAATGCTAGTGGGAGGGCAATGTGATACTATGATAGAACAGGTAATATTGATTAAGAATATTGACTATAAACTTGTTTCTTTGATTAAAATTCTAGGTATTATGTTTAATAATATTCTCTCTCTAAATCCCAAGGTAAATTTGCTCTTTAGGAAATCATTTTATTTAATGAGAAAATTGAGAAGGATCACAATATTTTTAGGGGAAAAGACTTTCGGTGATCGGTACAGTCATTGCTGTTGACAGGAATTGATTGTTGCAATATCATCTATTTGGATTGCTCAAAAACTATAATTAAAAAGAAAAAACCTTTTAAACTGTTCATTTTCTCCTTGTCCAAAACAGACAGTCGCTTCATATTTGCTTCATCTTGATTGGTTACCAGTTGATGTCAGAGTATTATTTACATGTTATTGTATTTAAGACTTTACATGGTAGTGCTCTATATTATATGTTCTCTTTAGTTCAATTCTCACCTGCATTGAAAACTCATTGGCTACATGCATTGACTATATTTGATTTTCCAAATTTCAAAGGAATGTGATCAAAGAGAGTATTTAATTCTACTTGGACGTTTCAGTCTGCCAAACTTGGGAAATTTTACCTACTAATATGCATTTGACTAATGATTAAGGGCACCTGATGTACTTAGCAGGACGGCCAATAACAGTATCCATGCCCACCTTGCAGTGAGCTCAACTTAACTGGTGGGGGGGGGGGGGTTGAGGGATAGTAGGATACTGTATTGATTGGTTGGAAAAGCGAGGAGGCTAGGTTTGTTAAAAGAAATGTGGCTGAGTGCACTAGGATGCTGTTGCCATGAAGCCGTTGCAGCATGTTGTCAAGTATTTAGATTTGGAAAAGCACCAGCGTAGGGATGGGGTGAGTGACCCAATGGAGGTTTGGGGGGACTCCAGTGGCGTTCCTAGGGGGGGGTGTCCTTTCGCCGGGGGGGTCTGCGCTGCACCCTGGGGGGCGCTGCACCTGGGGGCGGGGCAGACCCCCCCCGGCGAAAGGACACCCCCCGTGAAGGAGCCCCCGAGTGCACGCCGCTGGGGGGGGTGCCACACGCGCCTGTCCTCTGTTGTTGCATGCTTCTTTTCTGCCCCGGAACAGGACGTAACCTGTTCCAGAGCAGAGAAGAAGCATGGAACAACGGAGGACAGGCGCACGTGGCACCCCCCAGTGGCATGCACCCGGGGAGGACCGCACCCACCGCCCCCCCTAGGAGCACCACTGGGGGACTCCGACTCATGCGATTCCTCAGGTTTGCTTTCTTCTTCCTCCTTCTGGGACAATGAGGGGGCCCCCGGGTCTTCATAATTATATGTTAAAACTTTGCCTTACCCTTCACTATCAATTATAATGTTCTATTACATATTGTGTTGACATTGTAAGTAGTATACCATGCCATGCTTTGTAGTGTTATTTGAATATTTTACTGCTGTAATTGCCTATTGCTCATGTTTGATCTATTCTTACTGTACACCGCCTTGAGTGAATTCCTTCAAAAAGGCAGTAAATAAAGGTCTATCAAGCCCAGCATCCTGTTCCCAACAGTAGCCAATCCAGGTCATAAGTACCTGGTAAGATCCTAAAACAGCACAATACATTTTATGCTGCTTATCCTAGAAATAAGCAGTGGATTTTCCCCATTCATTTTAATAATGGTCTATGGACTTTTCCTTTAGGATGCCATGCCTCTGCTGTGGCCAGACACTGGGCTGTCATAGGAAATGATGGCACGTGTACCAAGGCAGGGCCATACACTTTGTGAAATTGTGCCTTTAGATGTGCAGCTTTCATAGAAAATATGGTTGAAAAATTTGTGGGACAAATATGTGGTTGTGTTTTCATTATTGGAATGGGAGCAAGAGGGTGCTGACAAGAAGAAGGATGTGAAGGATGAGTCTAAGGGCAAGAAAGGTGTCATACAATATTTTTAATTGGTTGCTTGGGTTCCATGTCTATGCTGGTGAATTGGGTAGGGCTAAACAGAATCTCTACCCTAGTTTGTTGCATTACTCTGATTTAGTGCTGTGGACTTATTGGACTTATGGTGGGTGGGTCTGGTTGACCTATGATTAGTTGTATCAGAAGAGTTTGGTGCAGGGTAAGTCTGAGGCTTCGGGTTTTCGTGACATGGATGTGTAGGTTTCTGTTATGACCATGGCCCTTTCACATGGGTGCCCCTTTGGGATGGTATTGCTGGGAGGGGGCTCCTCTGGGTTGCCAGTCCATTCTAGAGGCTGTCCAGTACCTGCAGTGTAGTCTGGGGCTTGGGTGCCGAGGGGGGGGGGGGGGTCTTTCCTTGACATCATAATGGCTATGGTGATGTCAGCCTGATCTACAGAGCCTAGCAGACCAACTCGGAATGAGCCACGGTCCCAGGCAAGTCAGAATGTTGGAGGTCAGAATTATTATATAGGATACTTCAACTATAATGATCTGACTGAGCAATTTGGAGGATCACTCAGGCCCAGCACGGTAGAAGCAAATGTGTCACAGTAGACAGTAATGTATGTGGCAGAGTAAAGCACAGCTGAATGTTACATGGTCTGTAATAAAGGTGCCATTCTTTCTACATCATGCTGATACCCAAGTCAATGAACATGAGACAAGGTGACTAATGATGGATTCTTCTTATTTTCATATCACTTTTCTTACACCCTAGATGCCCTTACCTGCTGCACAACAGCTTTTCTGTACAAAAAGTAGTACTCACCTGCTTACATTTCCCAATTATATTATGTTAAGAATTATATTTCTGTAACTTTTGACTATTATCTGTATACAAAGTTATATAAAGGTGTGAAAGGAATACAGCTTTTGTGTTTAAAGAAACAGAAGGAAATAATAGAACTAGTGTGGGACTTACACAATGGGGTTACAGAAATGGTTCAAAGAGACAAGAAACAACTCCCCCTAGCATAGCCTCTAAGCATAAAGGCTGATATGTCTGAGATACAGGTGCACATTAAAATGGGCCCAACAAGTTTATTTATTTATTTATTAGGATTTATTGACCGCCTTTTTGAAGGAATTCACTCAAGGCGGTGTACAGTAAGAATAGATCAAACATGAGCAATAGGCAATTACAGCAGTAGAAATATTCAAATAGCAATACAATTATTATACTACTTACAATGCCAACACAATATGTAATAGAACATTTTAATTGACAGTGAAGGGTATAAGCAAAGATGGAACATAGAGATAAGTAACAGAGTAAGAAGAGTTAATCAACCCTAGAGCAGAACCTGCAGCAATTTTACCTACAAAAGAAATATGATGCATGACTTTTAAGGGTACAAGGAGAGTTTTGACCAACAAATGTTTCCTTCCTTTTGACCAACCCAGGAGGAAGGCAAAATGTATTCTGGGCTGGGAATGAAATATATGGAGATCCATCACAGAGGAGGAGTAGACTGAGATTCACAAACAGGTACATAGAATAAATGCTTCAGCTCAGCAAAAAAGTTGCAATAAAAATGTTTTATGGAATAACGGCAAGGCTTTCCCAGTGGTATCATTTGGAGAATAGTTTATAGTTTTTTACTTATATTCTGCCTTTATCCAAAGCAGCATACAGAAACACATACATAATTATTCGATTCAATTCAAATCAATTATTGTGTATCACTAATATCCAGTGCTTTTTTTGTGCCGGTACGCAACGGTACGGCGTACCGGCACCTTTTTCTCCTCCTCCCCTCCCCTCCCCTCCCCTCCCATTACTTCCAGCGATTCTCCGCCTCTCATGCCCTCCCATCGACGTGCAGCGATTTTTCCGTCCCTCCCCTGCCCTCACCTCTCTCATATCCAGCGATTCTTCGTCCCTCAGCGTCCTCCTTCACTGCCTGCCAGCCAGTCGGACTCAGAAGCGAACGGTGCAGGCAGCGATTGGCTGGCAGCGTCGTAGCTTCCCTCTGCAAGTCCCGCCTATGCGTAAACAGGAAGTTGTAGGCGGGACTTGCAGAGGGAAGCTACGACGCTGCCAGCCAATCGCTGCCTGCACCGTTCGCTTCTGAGTCCGACTGGCTGGCAGGCAGTGAAGGAGGACCGTTCGCTTCTGAGTCCGACTGGCTGGCAGGCAGTGAAGGAGGACGCTGAGGGACGAAGAATCGCTGGATATGAGAGAGGTGAGGGCAGGGGAGGGACGGAAAAATCGCTGCACGTCGATGGGAGGGCATGAGAGGCGGAGAATCGCTGGAAGTAATGGGAGGGAAGGGCAGGGGAGAGAGAATTGCTGGAAATCAATGGGATGGGAGGGAAGGGCAGGGGAGAGAATTGCTGGACATGGGAAGGGCAGGGGAGAGAGAATTGCTGGACGGGATGGGAGAGAAGGGCAGGGGAAAGAGAATTGCTGGAAATCAATGAGATCGGAGGGAAGGGCAGGGGAGAGAGAATTGCTGGACATGGGATGGGAGGGAAGGGCAAGGGAGAGAGAATTGCTGGACATAGGAAGGGCAGGGGAGAGAGAATTGCTGGACATGGGATGGGAGGGAAGGGCAGGGGAGAGAGAATTGCTGGACATGGGAAGGGCAGGGGAGAGAGAATTGCTGGACATGGGATGGGAGGGAAGGGCAAGGGAGAGAGAATTGCTGGACATGGGATGGGAGGGAAGGGCAGGGGAGAGAGAATTGCTGGACATTGATGGGAGGGCAGGGATGAGATAATTGCTGGACATGGAGGGGAGGGCAGGGAAGATAGAATTTCTGGACATGGAGGGGAGAGAGGAGTATCGCTGGACGGGGAGGGGAGGACAGGGAAGAGAGAATTTCTGGACATGGAGGGGAGAGAGGAGAATCGCTGGACGGGGAGGGGAGGACAGGGAAGAAAGAATTGCTGGACATGGATGAGAGGGGAGAGAGGAGAAATGCTAGAAATGGATGGAGAGGAGAGCAGGAGATAGAGGAGAATTGCTGGACATGGATGGATGGAGGAGTTGGCTAGGAGAGAGGAGAAATGCTGACTTGGATGGAGGAGAGGGGAGAGAGAATTATTGCTTTATATGGATACAGATGAGGGAAGAGAGATGAGAAATGCTGGACATGGATGGAGGGAAAGAGAGAGGAGAAGTGCTGGACATGAATGGAGGGGAGGAAAGAAAAAAGAAGATGCGCATGGATGGAGATGAGGGAAAGGGAAGAGAGGAGAAAAACTGCACATGGATGGAGAAAATAGGCAAAAGCTGGAACCATGTTATACCTCCTCCAGTCAATTCCATGGAGGAGGACCCAGCTTTAACTTATGGATGCAGGGCAACAAAAGAAGAAGAAAGGAGGAAAGTAAAGAAATAAATGGAAAGGAAGCCCTGGAAACGGAGTTAAGAGAACAGATAGAGAGCAGCAGAATCAGAGACTGGGACCAATATGGATAGAAAAACAAAGTCACCAGACAACAAAGGTAGAAAAAAATCATTTTATTTTCATTTTAGTATTTGGAATTTGTCTTATTTTGCACTGGATATACTGGAGCTGTAACAGCTTACAGAAATTATTTATAATGAAAAGAAATCACATTATTTTTTCTCCTATACTAGTATAATATTTTCAATGATGTCTGTTTATATGCGCTATGGCTGGTATAAGGGGTGTGGCTAATGTGGGTGTGGCTATAATAGGGGCGGTGCCATGTGTGGTGACCCCGCCCACAATGAGTACCGGCACCTTTTTTTCTACAAAAAAAGCACTGCTAATATCCCATTTTTCAGGGTTCAGTGTGGCTTACATTCTAGGTGAGACAAAAACAAATAGTGTAAGTGTGAGATTTGAGAAACATTAGAGACCATTGGATTAATCCATGAGACTAAAAACATTAAGGAAAGGATAACGGATGATACTAGGAGGTAGAAGTCATGAAGGATTTGTTATGAAGCAATCTTTGGTAAGAAAAGGATTTTTAGCCTCTTCCTGAAGTTGAGGTAGCTGTTTTCTGTTCTGATGGGAATAGCTAGAGAGTTCTATATTTTGACTCCAAGAACAGGGAATAGAGAGCTGAAAACCTTCTGATTTCTAATTGTCTTTTGGAATGGTGATGCTAGCATCAGTTGTTGTTGTTTCAGTCTTTTAGACTGGACCAGACGTAGCGAAGTGGTCTGAGTCAACAGTTTAGAGGTAAAGCTCTGTAGGATTTGAAAAACTAAACAAGCAGCTTTGAACCTGAGTCTTTCTGCTACGGGAAGCCAATGAAGTTTGTTTAGATGAGTTGAAACACTAGTATATCTGCTCAATCTGTATATTAGTCTAGCAGCTGTGTTCTGCATGATTTGCAGTTTTTTTTCTGATATTGACACAATACCAAGAAATAGAATAATCCAAGTGAGGTAGGACTAACATTTGGACTAATTGTGCAAATATTTTTGGTTGAAGAAAGATCTGACTAGATGTAGCTGTCTCATTTTGAATAGTGTTTTCTTCCATAGTTGGTTAACATGGGAAGCAAAGGTGAGTGAAGAGTCAAACAAGACCCCTAGTACTCTGGTTTCAGAGTTGACTGTAAAGATTTGACCATTGGTCAAAGATATTGATGATGGGACCTCAACTCCCTGATTTTGGAACCACAGGGCCTTGGTTATTTGTGCACTCAATTTCAGTTTATTGCTCAGGGAGCAGGTGCTGAATGCAGTCATACCGTTCGCTGTTATAAAATATAACAAACATTAAAAACAACAAAGACAGTTGAATATACGCACAACTCAAAAAAACCACAGATCATAGCATTCTAGTGTAGAGGCACTGCATAAGCCAACTGAAACAAATAACTTTTCAACAGTTCCTTAAAGAAGGCAGTGTCTCATTGCAATTTAATCAACAAAGGCAAGTGGTTCCATTCGCACAGGCCAGCTACAAAAAAGGCACTTTTCCTTGTTTCCTCAAGCCTCAACCACTGCAGTTCAGGAACAACATTAATTTACAGAGTACAATTCCTTGTGAGAACACAAGGCTGGAAGATACTCTGCAAATAAAATGAAGATGTATGATACAATCCTAAATGAACCAATAAAACCAACTTAAATGTAAGGTGAAAGGCCACAGAAAGCCAATGCAGCTTAACAAGATATGGTGTTGTGTTCAAATCTTGAAAATTCCCACAAAAGCCACATAGCAGAATTTTGCACGACTTTAGGGATCTAATACAAAAGTTCAATGTTACAATAGTCAATCCCATTCGAGAGTATAGCGTACAAAAACAGCCTTAAAGTCTGACATCGGTAAAAATGATTTCAACTTGTTCAGTAATTGTAATTTAAAGAACTCTTAATCGCTGCTTGTAATTGTGTTCTAAAAGATATTTGAGAGTCTAACCATACTCCCAAACTGTGCACCTGATGAGAAACCTTAATCACAGTTCCAGACAGAGAGACTTCTGAGGACATCAGAAACTGGGTCATGGGTAACTAGCAAAAGTTTTGTTTTCAAAACATAATGGATGTTGGAGAGATTGTGGCCAGAATGGGAGCTGGTTCCACATGTTTACATGATTGCAGTTGCTTTCAGAAATTATTAAAAACTTTTCTTTTCAAAAGTTCCTGCAACAAGAAAACAGGAAATAAACACTTTTATACAAAATACAGTTTGAAACTGTATCCTTATAATTTGATGTTTGTTACACAATACAACCTTGTAAAATAATCCTTAAACTAATTTTTATAAAGATTCATATGGCCATATATAGAAGATTTACTCAACATTTTTCCTTTATCAGAAGATATATGTACTAAATTGTCTGGATTGTAAGCCACATTGAACCTGAACTCTATGGGATACAAATGTCATTATAAATAAAAAAATAAATGTGATGGGAATGTAGGGAGAGCCAGCGCTTTTAGACTCAAGTGACAACTTTATTAGCAAAATAACAGGACATGAAGTTCCTCAGACAGCAGAAAGGTGTTTGTTATCTCTATATGGGATAGGGGAACACAATAAAGAGTTTAAATGGGTTCTCCATAATGACATAATAGCTGTTCACTGTGTTTTGGTGCAAGGATGGAAGCAAACACCACTGAATGTCCGGTAGCCTGTGGTAAAGAAATTAAAAGACATTTGTGCCATAGATAGAATAGCGGCCTTCAGAAATCATACTCTTAATTAATATGATGGAAGATAGAAGATATTTGAAAACTGGCATAAAGCCCAGGGATGTTTGCACTCATTGTTTTTGTTAAAAGGTTGTTGGGGTTCATGGCAGGGAGGGGGGTGCAGGGGCATAGAGGGGGAAGTTTAGGATTGGGAATGGGAAGGGAGGGGTCAGGAATGGCCAGATGCATGTAATATGATAATCAGATCATTAGATGGGGTGGTTTTATTAGTTGTTAAAAGTTTTTTCCTCTTGTTTGCAATCTAGTTGTCTTGAAATTGAGCTAAAGCATGAAGAACCAACTTGCAGCAGTCTTGCGCAAGAGGAGGCGTTATAAACAAATAATAATTTCAAAGTAGCCTAATGGTTAGACCAGTAGTTTGAGAACCAGAGGTACCAGATTCAAATCTCACTGATGTTCCTTGTGATCATGGGCAAGTCATTTTAACTCTCTATTTCCTCAGATACAAACTTAGATCATGAGCCCAAGGGGGACAGAGAAGTTCCTAGTATACCTGAATCTAACTTACTTTGAGCTACTACTGAAAAGGCGTGAGTTAAATCCAAAATCATCTTTGTTGTAAATTTGTTTCATAGCACAATGTAAAATCCGCTAGAACTTCAACCTTTTTACTGTATACTATTTAGATACAATTCTACATTTTCTGAATGTTTTCATTTCATTTACTATCTTCAAATCCTTTAAAAGTCAGCCGTACCATGAAGGTTTTTTTTTGCTATGTGACCTCTAACCTGATACATGGGCTTTAGTTTCTTAAACTGAGTGGGAACAATACCCCTTTTCAACACCAGCTGTATAATTTTATATAACACTCAATATCTAATTGAGCAAGATTAATTCCAATCTGTCAGTGTAGTGTGACCTACCCTGTAGCAGGAAGTGTTATTTTTGGAACAGTGTTGAACAGCCATTGCCATTTTACTGTCTACAGACAGAAATTAATAGTGAAGGCCTTATACTGCAATTTATCAACAACCATTTGAATTCACACTTTTTTAGACCTTATATCTCCAGACTAGAAAGCAGTTGGCTGCTATTTATGTCAAAGTGTCAGTAGAAGGCAGAAATTGACCAGGGTAGACTCTTGGGAGTAACTGATCCTAGTGACGCAGAGCTAGCTTGAACTGCTTAAGGCCCGGTCTTGAAAAGAACTGAAAGGCCCCAGGGTAGGCCTCTGACTGATCATAGAGGATATGTAAACACAGATGCAGCCAGCAAAAAGAGACCAGCCCTACAAATAAAGCATGCCAAAGGCATTGCAATTAGCACATTGTGAGATAAAATACCAGTCCAGGCTCTTAGAGTTAAGCAATCTGTTCTTAAACTAAATTATGTCAGCTGAAGGAAAAAGGTTTATTTAAAATAAAGAGGAGAGAGAGTGAAAGGAAGCAAAAAGGAAGTAACGTTTACTGGCACTTTGTTCTTGAATATCCCTTTGACTATACTGTATTTAAGGAAGGCCCCCAACCATATCCATTTCAAATAATTATACAGTTCAGTGTACAATAAGGGCTTTTTTGCATTAAATGTCATGTTAAACTTTTCATAGTATACATAATAAAGCAACATTTAATGGATGAGGCACATATGTTCTCTATGCATACTATCAAAGTGCACACTAACCCTAAAAGTTTTGTATCTTGGAGTTATATTACTAAATAACAAGTGGAAGCTACACAAAATAGTACATACGCAATCATCTGTGAATGTTCTCTTTTCCTCATCTTTTTGCTTGAAATCAGTATAAAAGAAAGCCTGGCACACAAGACTGACTGTTACTGCTGAAAGGAGAAGTAGGAGAGCAACAGGGTTCAAGGAGAAGTCAAGGAGAGCAGACCACAGATGTCTGTGCAATTTGTGTTGTATCTTGCACTCCATTGGATATTATCTTTCCTTTGTCCATTATCAGAGGTCTGTGGATGGGAGGGTTTGTGACTGAATTAGTAAATGTTGCTGCCCGTCATCTTTCTGTGAAGGAGCAGAGTGAAAGGATATGAGTGGTGGAAGACCGGAGTGTGGAAAGGGTTGAGGAATTGCAGTTGTGGGCGTGGAAGGCATGTTCAACCAGAAAATATAGATAGGTGTGATCCTGGGCAAGTCATTTTAACCCTCTATTTCTTCAGATACAAACTTAGATCTTGAGCCCTTGGGAGACAGAGAGGTTCCTAGTATACCTGAATAGGAAGAAGAGGGAAAAACATAGTAGAATCAAGTGGACAATGGAGGCTAGAGAAAAGAGGCTTACAATAGTGCAGGTAGGCCAAGATGGAGAAAGAACTGGCGGGGAAGCAGAGGAGAAGGGTAGTTAGTGGGGTTCCCCAGGGGTCTGTGCTGGGACTGCTGCTTTTTAACGTATTTATAAATGACGTAGAGATGGGAGTAACTAGTGAGGTAATTCAATTTGCTGATGATACAAAGTTATTCAAAGTCGTTAAATTGCGGGAGAATTGTGAAAAATTACAAGACGACCTTACAAGACTTGGAGATTGGGCATCTAAATGGCAGATGACATTTAATGTGAACAAGTGCAAAGTAATGCATGTAGGAAAGAGGAACCCAAATTATAGCTATGTCATGCAAGGTTCCACGTTAATGCCTTTGTATCGCTCCATGGTGCGACCGCTCCTCGAATATTGTGTTGAATTCTGGTCGCCACATTTCAAAAAAGATAAAGTGGAATTAGAAAAGGTGCAGAGAAGGGCAACGAAAATGATAAAGGGGATAGGACAACTTCCCTATGAGGAAAGGCTAAAGCAGCTAGGGCTCTTCAGCTTAGAGAAAAGGTGCCTGAGGGGAGATATTATAGAGGTCTATAAAATAATGAGTGGAGTTGAACAGGTAGAAGTGAAGCATCTGTTTACACTTTCAAAAAATACTAGAACTAGGGGGCATGTGATGAAGCCACAATGTAGTAAATTTAAAATGAATCAGAGAAAATATTTCTTCACTCAACGTGTAATTAAACTCTGGAATTTGTTGCCAGAGAATGTGGTAAAGGTAGTTATCTTAGCAGAGTTTAAAAAAGGTTTGGACAGCTTCCTAAAGGAAAATTCCATAGACCATTATTAAATGGACTTGGAGAAAATCCACTATTTCTGGGATAAGCAGTATAAAATGTTTTGTACTTTTTTTGGATCTTGCCAGGTATATGTGACCTGGATTGGCCACTGTTGGAAACAGGATGCTGGGCTTGGTGGACCTTTGGTCTGTCCCAGTATGACCATAGTTATGTACTTATGTAGGATTTAGTTTATTCAGACCAGAAGAGCACTCTTTCTAGAATAGCATACAGTGCCAATTGTTTCTGGCACTCAAATTTAGATTAACTAATATTTCCATATTTAGACCCTCAGGGGCCACCGTACTCTAGGAGAAAATGTATCTTTGCTCTATATTGCTCTATATATACGTTTAGCGGAGCATATTAGTAATCTCAGACTTCATAAAACAGACACCCCCTTGGTGGTGCACTGGCAGGCACATAATCATAAGATTGAAGATTTAAAATGTATTGTGCTAGTGCAAATAGTTCCCAAGAGAGGGGGTGATGCTAGTAACCAGTTGCTCAATATAGAGCAAAGATACATTTTCTCCTGGGGTACGGTGGCCCCTGAGGGTCTAAATATGGAAGTTGAGTGGGTTTGAGTTCACTGCATTGCCTCTTTCCGGAAATGCGGGGTAGTATTTAAACCCTTCGTAGGAGTTGGCAGCTGAGCAATTAGTGGGCGGATCCTTGGATACTCCCGTTGAGGGAGAGCCTGGATGGTAAGCAGCCGATATAAGATTTATATTAGAATTTATAGTATGGTTGTACAAATGCATGGTGGTTGGTAAATTGTGATTATTAAAGAGATAAGTGTTATAATATGATTATAGATGGTGAGGATTAATACCAATAAAGGTGTTTGAAATTTTTAATATCAATTGAAGAGTACATTTTGTATTAGTTAATTCAGATTGGGGTACTCCTGTAACCAGGGAATTCCCTCTATTTAGATCTAGATTTGACTCAAATTTAGATGCCATTTACTCATCTGGACATAAATGTCTGCCCTGTGCAGTAACTCAAGGACAGATGCTGACCATACCCCCTTCACTTTAGCTGCAGTGAGAGAGGCCTGAAGATCTTTAGATGTTAATCTAGGGTTCTTTGTCACTTTGCAGATGATTTTTCAGTTTGTACTTTGGGTGATCTTGGCAAAATGAGCAATCTTGAGTAGAACTGATGTAGTCTTGATCAGTCAATATTAAAAGTGATTTAAGCAGATTGAAAAGGCTCTTGCCCACTGAAATCATACACAGCAGGCCAGCAGTTGATATTCAGCCGCACTTAGGGGTCCTTTTACAAAGGCAGGATAGACTCTATACTCATGCAGCATGTACCAAAATGAGACTACCGCCAGGCTAGCATGCCTCCTGGAGGTAATTTCAGTTTTGACACATGGCCATACTGCCTGGACAAATTATTTTTTTATTTCCTACCACACATGGCGCTTCTGGCATTAATCAATTTATTTCCTACCACATGCCAACTGGTCACTGTGCATGTAGCACGTTGCCCTTACTGGAAGATCAATAGGTGGCGTTAAGGGCTCAGGTCATAAATAGGTTCATGCTGGTTTCTATTATACCACAGGCCCTTTTTCCGGCCTATTGAAAAAAATCCCTTTTTCCCAGATGCAGTAAAAACTAGCCCAGTGTGTGCCATAAACACACGCTCATACTATATAAGAACATAAGAGTAGCCATACTGGGTCAGACCAATGGTCCATCTAGCCCAGTATCCTGTTTTCCAAACAGTGGCCAAGCCAGGTCACAAGTACCTGGCAGAAACCCAAATCGTGGCAACACTCCATACTTCAAATCCCAGGGCAAGCAGTTGCTTCCCATGTCTGTCTCAATAGCAGACTATGGACTTTTCCTCCACAGTAATTACACGTGGCGGGGCATAATCGAATGGGGCGTCCAAGCTTTCCTGAGGGCGTCCTCGTAGGACGTCCCTGCGAAAGGACGGGGAAGCCCGTATTATCGAAACAAGATGGGTGGCCATCTTTAGTTTCGATAATACGGTCAGGGACACCCAAATCTCAACATTTAGGTCCACCTTAGAGATGGTCGACCTAAATGTTGAGATGGTCGACCTTAGAGATGGTTGTCCCCGGTTTTCGGCGATAATGGAAACCGAGGATGCCCATCTCAAAAATGACCAAATCCAACTCATTTTTTAAAAAATTAAAAAAGAGATAGATGTTTTTCTTTTTCATATATGACCTTCTTTCCTATTCGGATTTTGGTTATTTTGTGTAAAATGTCCAAAGTCGAACTTAGACATTATGTTCAAAATGCCCCTCTGTGTAATTTTGTAAGCCTGAGTGCTTCAAAAATACACCTCAAAAATGAGTTCGATTTGGTCATGGGAGGAGCCAGCATTCGTAGTGCACTGGTCCCCCTGACATGCCAGGACACCAACCGGGCACCCTAGGGGGCACTGCAGTGGACTAACTGATGCACTAACTGAATGTAAAAAGCCCTTCCCTTACCAATCCCTTAGTGATTCAGAAAGGAACAGGCATGCATGAAGGAAATTGCATGCAAATGAGATGCTCGCTGTTAGCTCATTTGCACACAATTTCCTTCCTAAGGAGGGGAAGCCAATGCAGAGCAGTCAAGCATTATGTGTGGCAAGCTGTGTGTATAATAGCCGTCTACAACCTTAAATAAATTGCCATCTACAACCTTAAAGAAATGCAAGTCCAGGTGAAAATGTCCAAGTACTTGTCAGGGATGTCTTTTTTTTTTTTTGAGTATAGTGAAGGACGTCCTTTGCTATGCCTCTATCCCTGCAACGGGCAGTCCAAAATGTGGATGTTTCTGTGTGAAGGATGTCCATGCTTTTCCTATGTCTGTGACACCTCCTTTATTTATTTGGATCACAAGTAACAGCAGTGGGATTTGAACTGGTCACCTTTGGATTGCAAGACCAGTGCTCTAACCACTAGGCCACTCCTCCATGCCACGCTCTTAAAATTTTGCGGTCCCTGTGGAGGGGGGGGGGCAGTTCAGGACATCCAAATGTTTGAAAGAAGGACGTCCACACCTTTGCTATGCCTCTGCTGACATACACACACCTCCCCCTCCCCCCCAGGGACCTGCATACTGCTGCGATGGACCTGAGTATGATATTTGAGGCTGGCAAACAAAGGTTTTTAAAGTTTTTTCAGGGTGGGAGGGGGTTAGTGACCACTGGGGGAGTAAGTGGAGGTCATCCCCGATTCCCTCTGGTGGTCATCTGGTCAGTTCAGGCACCTTTTTGAGGCTTGGTCGTAACAAAAAATAGACCAAGTAAAGTTGGCCATGTGCTCATCAGGGACACCCTTCTTTTTTCCATTATCACTCAAGGACGCCCATGTGTTAGGCATGCCCCAGTCCCGCCTTCACTACGCCTCCGACACGCCCATGTGAACTTTGGCCATCCTCACGACGGGAAGCAGTTGGGGACGTCCAAAATCGGCTTTCGATTATGCCGATTTGGGCGACCCTGAGAGAAGGATGCCCATTTCCCGATTTGTGTCAAAAGATGGGCGCCCTTCTCTTTCGAAAATAAGCCTGATAGTAATTCTGGTCACTGCACAGTAATTCTGATCACCGCTGCATACTGAGCAGAGGTTTTCAAAGTATCATCAGCAATGACACCCAGATCCTTTTCCTGTGGAACCTTGCTTCATGTAGCTATAGTTTGGGTTCCTGTTTTCAAAATGTATCACTTTGCACTTGCCCAGTCTCCTAGTCTCGTAAGGTCCTCTTGCGATTTTTCACAATCCTCTTGTGATTTAGCAACTTTGAATAACTTTAAGGTGTATTTTTGAAGCACTCAGGCTTACAAAATTACACAGAGGGGCATTTTGAACATAATGTCTAAGTTCGACTTTGGATATTTTACACAAAATAACCAAAATCCGAATAGGAAAGGTCATATATGAAAAAGAAAAACATCTATCTCTTTTTTAATTTTTAAAATACAGTTCTTTCAACAAGGTTTTGTGCTTTGGTCATTTTGTTTTGTGGTCCATTTAAAACAAAAAATAAATAAGTACAAAACATAGAGATTCATGCCATTGGGATGTAGGAGGAGCCAACATTTTTAGTAGACTGGTCCCCCAGGCAACCCAGGAGAGCAATGGGGCACTCTAGAGGGCACTTCTGTGCATTTCATAAAACCTCCCAGGTACACATCTCACCTTTTCTCCCTTATCTTCTCCCCTAAGCCCTCCAAACCCCACCAAAACCCATTACCTCCCCCCCCCACACACACACCCACACACACCCACTGTACACCACTACAATAGCCCTTATGGAGAGTCATGAGATAGGAGGAGTGTTCTATTGTGGATTAAAAACTGGTTAAAAGATAGAAAACAGAGAGTAGGGTTAAATGGTCAGTATTCTCAATGGAGAAGAGTAGATAGTAGTGTTTTTCCCAGGGCTCTGTGCTAGAGTTTAAATGGGTTCTCCATTATGACATAGTAGCTGCTCACTGTGTTTTGGTGCAAGGATGGAAGCAAACACTAATGAATGACCGGTAGCCTGTGGTAGAGACGTTTCCTAGCTGGGAAATGGGCATGCAGCAAAATTAAACCAGAGTGCATCTAATTATGGCCTGACCCCTTAACACCACCCATTGACTTAGCGTAAGGACTCACGTGTTACCCACACAGTAACCATCCAGCACGCACCAACTGCCGATTACCACCGGGAAAGCCCCCACGGTAAAAAATAGAAAATTATTTTCTACAGCGTGTTAGGGTGCATGCCAAACTCAGAATTACTGCCAGGTGCATGTGCTAGCCAGGTAGTAATGCCAATTTGGTGTGTGCTGGATGCACGTAGGTCCTTACATGGCTTTGTAAAATTGCTCCTAAGTCCTTGAAAATGAGCCCCTTTGTGTCATCAGCAAATTTAATTGCCTCACTGGTTGTTCCCATTTCTAGATCATTTATAAATATGATAAAAAGCATTGGTCCCAGCACAGAGCCCTGGGGAACCCACTATCTACTCTTCTGCATTGAGAATACTGATCATTTAACCCTACTCTCTGTTTTCGTTCTTGTAACCAGTTTTTAATCCACAATGGGCATTAACTCCTTTCCCTAATTTCCTCAGGACTCTTTCATGAGGTACTTTGGCAAATGCCTTTTGAAGATCCAGATACACAATCAACTGACTCACCTTTATCCATGTTTATTCTCTCCTCCAGTGAAATGTAGTAGATTGTTGATGCGAAATATGTTTTGACTAAATCCATGTTGGCTTTGCTTCATTAATTCATGCTTATGTATATGCTCTATAATTTTGTTATTTATAATAGTCTATCTTTTAGGACCATTACAAAAAAAGCCAAGGGAAAAATGCACAAAAACAAGATATTGGATGTATTGGGTGTCAGCATTCTTATTAGACTGGCCACACAGACATCCCAGCAGAGCAGTGGGGCAACCTAGGGGGCACTGCAATGAACTTTGCATAAAAAGTCCCAGGTATACATCTCACCATTATCCCTCTAGATTGTTTGGTGAGCCCTCTAACCCCCCCCCCCCCCCCCCAAAAAAAAAAAATCCTATTGTACCCAGCTGTACATCACTACAATAGCCCTTATGCCTGCAGGTGTCACCTATATGTAGGGACAGTGGGATTTTGGAAGGCTCACACTTTCCACCACAAGTGTACCAGCTAAAGTAGGATATGGGCCTGGATCCTTTCTCTACAGTCAAATGCACCAACCACTAGGCTTTGCCAGGGACTTGCTTGCTAAGCTAATAGGACTGGCTATAACATCTGAAGCTGTCGTAGAGATTGATATGTACTTTTTCTTTCACATCTTTAAAGGGAGGAAGAGGGTCAGTGATCACTGGGGGAGTAAAAGGGTTTATGCTTTAATTCCTCCAGTGGTCATTTAGGGCACCTTTTGGTCACTTAGTCGTGATTGAACAAGTCTAGCCCAAAACATCTTATTTTTGGCCCTAGACATTTTCATTTTGTTTCATTATTGCAGAAACATCTATCTTTTGGAGCAGCCATGTACTACTCATGATCAAGAAACAAAAAAGTGAGGAGAATGGATGAGGATACCAACTGTTTTATATTTATTCACTTAAAAAATTCACTTAAAAAATTACATGTGCATAAACAGCTGTTTATGCACATGTAATTTTTTAAGTGAATTTTTTAAGTGAATAAATATAAAACAGTTGGTATCCTCATCCATTCTCCTCACTTTTTTGTTTCATCTTCACGGTGTCGTGAGGATTTTTTACCTCCTTTTTTGCCTTCGCTACTCATGATCAACCCACAACACATCCCCAATACACCCCCTTGAAAGTTGGACAAACTGGAGCAAATCATCTAAAATCAGGTTGTTGAAAATTGTAACTTTGACATTTTTGAGAGAAAAACATCCTTTTGCCACCTTTGGACATTTTTTGGACATTTTTTCTTTTGAAAATGAGCCTCTAGGTGATCAATGAGGTTGTGGCCAAGATGGTGATCAGTGGGGTTGTGGTCAAGATGGTGCTGGCCAGAGACATTGCTCAGTGAGACACTGAACTCCTCTTGGGATTTTCTTACCGACATTGCACTCTTACCTCATGAGAGTACGGGGGAAGAGAAGGGACAGATCCAGGATACATCCTTGCGCAACCAGTCAGTCCCCTGATTTTTGATAAATTACTTTGGAGGGGTTTTGAGTCCCTGTTGCTGATTCCAGAGTGATTCCTGCTTCAACAGCGATGCCAGGGAGTTCAGTAGAACATACAGTTAATGGGGTTTCCTTTAGGTCCGAGTTGAGGATGGGTACCCTGCAACCTGGATGTGGAACCTGCATTGGAGGAGAGCTGAGTTTGGCTGAGTGGGTGAAGTGCTGTTACTTGCTACAGAGGGCTCTCTAGCAGTGAAGTATTCTCCTAAATCTCTAGGTACATTATTCGGTGGGCATCCTGAGGGAGAAGCATGTGAACCTCTAGAAAAACTTCCTCCTGGTATGCAGAGATTTGTGAGATCTGCCGTTGTGACTTTGGAGTCTCTGTGGGATACCATCCAGGCTGGTAACTCTTCCTTAACTATAACTGATAGACTTGTGGATAAAGTTAATGACAATACTCAAGAAATTACTGTCCATTTCTTGCAGTTAGATCGATTGTTTTCCAAGTTCAAGGTTTTAGAAGAGAAGTCATCTATGGAGGAAATAAATTTTATGATGGTCAAAGAAAACTTATGGTACAGTGCAGGTTCGAATATTTTGAAAATCAACAGAGGCATAGTAAATGTAAGATTCTTGAACTTCCCTAAGTCATTGATTGTATCTCCAGCGGATATGTTTATAAAATATTTGAGGGAAGTTATTACAATTGACTGAACAAACTATGCCGCCTGTTATAAGAGCTTATCAGTACCAGGGAAAGGTGACCAGCAAGACTAGGGTGATGATTGTAAGACATTGTACTTGACTAATTGTTTGGAGCCCTTGCTTGAAATAATAATCCAGAGAATAATTTTGGTAATGACATTTGCATCAGATATGGACTATAACCTTGTATTGCACTTATTCTTCAAGCATATGCAAGAGCAGTTTTTGGGATCTGTAATTCATGTATTTCCTGATTTATCAAGGACAATGCAGAAGAGAAAACAAGAGTTCTTGGCTGCTAAGTCTTAAACATTGGGCTCAGTGTGAACTTTTTGTTAAAATTTACCTGTAATTGTTCTGTTTCTGTTGAGGTTAATCCTATTTATTTTTTGACCCCAAACAACTCTTAGAGATTTTGTCATGTGGAGGGGCATAATCGAACACGAACGCCCATCTCCATGGGCGTCTATGTCCGAGAACGGGTACGTGAAGGGGTTGGACAGACCGTATTTTCGAAAAAAATGGGCGTCCATCTTTCATTTCGAAAATACGGTTTGTACGGACCAAAATGCCATGGATTTAGTCGTTTATGAGCTGGGCGTTTGTTCTTTTTAGCGATAAAAATGCCCAGCTCAGAAACATCCTAATCCAAGCCATTTGGTCTTGGGAGGGGCCAGGATTCGTAGTACACTCGCCCCCCTGACATGCCAGAACACCAACTGGACACCCTAGAGGTCAGTGCGGTGGACTTCAGAAAACGCTCCCACATGCATAGCTCCCTTACAACGGGTGCTGAGCCCCCAACCCCTCTCCCCCAAAACCCACTACCCACAAATGTACAACACTACCATAGCTCTTAGGGGTGAATGGGGCACCTACATGTGGGTACAGTGGGTTTTGGAGGCCTCCCATTTACCAGCACAAGTGTTAAAGGTAGGGGGGATGGGCCTGGGTCCGCCTGCCTGAAGTGCACTGCGGTACCCACTAAAAGTGCTCCAGGGACCTGCATACACGCAGGCCTCTAGGACTTGTTGCTGCTGTATAACCTCGGCACACCAGTTGACACCTGAAGACTAATCTCTTTGAAAAAGTCCTTTATTTGAATAAGCACGTTTACTCACATTGAACTGCAGATCAGAGGTTGTGCCCCACTGGCAAAGAGTCTTCCTGGTACTGAGATTAGCAGTAGGTCAGAGCTGGCAGAATGCTGTACAATGCCCTCTTTCAGCAACATTCAAGGGAAGAACTAAGTTCTGTAACGTGGCTACCACATGAAAGGGATCTAAAACTGGCTGACAAAAATGGCCACTACCTCATGGACTACTGGAAACAAAACAGGGCACACTCTGACCCAGTAAACAGGGGGAAAAGCATCATGGGAGTAGAGCCTACCAACTACCAACATCGTGAGCATTTAACACAAGCTACTGGAATCACGGAGCCCAATACCCTACACCCACCACAATGCATTGCTGATGTGACTCTGCAGTGTGCATAACAGAAAGGGCGTCACACTCACCCGAGACCCACATCAGAACCAGGGAAAGGCTGTCACGGGATAGAACACATTCTGCTGTCATGGAGGTGGGTACGGCATTTGAGGCTGGCATACAGGCTGGAAATAAAGTTTTTAAAGTGGGATTTTTTTGGTGGGAGGGGGTTAGTGACCACTGGGGGAGTCAGGGGAGGTGATCCCCGATTCCTTCCGGTGGTCATCTGGTCAGTTGGGGCACTTTTTTGGTACTCGGACCTGAAAAAAAAGGGTCCAAATAAAGCGGACCAAATTCTCATCCAAAATGCCCTTCTTGTTTCGATTATCAGCTAAAGACGCCCATCTCTCCTCGGCCGATAACCATGCCCCAGTCCCACCTTCGCCACGCCTCTGACACGCCCCTGTCAACTTTGTTCGTTCCTGTGACGGAATGCAGTTGAAGATGACCAAAATCGGCTTTCGATTATACCGATTTGGTCGCCCACGGGAGAAAGACGCCCATCTCCCGATTTGGGTCAAAATATGGGCGTCTTTCTCTTTTGAAAATAAGCTGGATAGAGAAAATTGAAAGCTTTGACTGTAACTCCACAGGTTTAACTGCTGATGTCAGCTGTTAGGATAACTCCAGTATTATGATTTGATTTCCTGGTGACTATTTTTCAGTAGTAACCCATCCCCTTTAATATTGTGCATGAATTACTAAACATTTATTTCCAATATTCTTCTGTTTCTTAGATATTGTTGCTAATTTTTCTCACTTCTGAATGATGTGATTGTAAAATTGGAAATTATGGGCCCTGTTTAGTAAGATGCCCTAGAGTTTTTAGCACACGCTAAAAACACTAGCGTGCGTTTAGCATGGCTTAGTAACCAGGACCCTATATAAATAAAGATTTTTTTAAAGAAAGAAAATGAGCTCCTTGGTATCATATATTCATGTCTCCACAGACTGGACCATAAGGGAATGTGAAAAAAAACAGTGTGAAACCATCATTAACCAAAATCATAATCCTTTACCAGTGGATTAAGTAACAAATTCTTAAAAAAATAAAAAAAAAGCATCCACTCATTTCCATCAAATAAAATTTAAAAAAAGGAAAAATCATTCTACACCCACCAGTAATCTTTATGTATTATAAACAGGAAGTCTCAAAAACAGAAGATATAGCACATCAGCACCTTTTCCCTGTTGCATAATTATGCTGATGGATAGGTCATTTCAGGGCCCTTTTACAAAGGTGTGATAGGGCTACCATACGGCTAGTATGCGCCAAATCGATCCTACCGCTGGGGTAGCACAGGATCCCGCTGGCAGTTCTGAAGTTGGTGTGCAGAGTTTCCCGTGGTAGAAATTAACTTTCTATTTTCTACCACGGGGAGCATTCCCGGTGGTAAAAGACAGAGCAACCAGATTGCCACATGCTGCCTGATTACCGTGGGGTTCGCACATCAGCCCTTACTGCCAAGTAAAAAGGAGGTGGTAGGGCTCACATGGCAAATGGTCAGGCGCTAATTTGGAACTTAGCACCTGGCCATTAATGCCGTAAATAGAATTTCTGCATTGATGCAGACATTCCAAGAGGTGACCTGAGCACGTGGGAAAATCACATGCTAAAAGTAACACATGCCACTTTTTATCGCGTCTTTGTAAAAGGACCCATTCATGCTGTATGTCTTAGCACTATATTCATTTTTTTCTTGAATCATTGTGGAACTGAGGCAAAAATGATCTCATAAAAAAGGTATTAGTCCATGAACTTTTTTTTTCCATAGTAAAAAGTGCAGTCAGCTTCCAAAATTATTAAGATCCTCAGAGTAAACATGTTTCTGGGGAAAAAAATATTTTATCCACTTAATGGCATCTGAAAGTTTGCCATCTCAAACCTCCTGTGCAGATCAACCCAGGACAGTGATGTTTATTTTTTTGCTACATGTGAAAGTTCATTCTCAGTATCAAGTTTGTTTTATCCACTAACTTTGTTAACCTTTCAATTTACTTCTTTATTAGATGGGCTTTTATGAGCCATAGTTTTAGTAGGGAGATAGAAAGTTACATTTGAGTTAAAGGTCAGAAGCGTAGCAGAATGTAAACTTAAAACACTGTCTGCTTTGTGGGGATCACAGGTATGTTTATCATTCATTAAGTTCCTTGACTTTCTTTAAAGAGGATTATTATCAAATTAAACAATATTAAAATAACCTAGAGGTAACCTTTATTAACTGCCTAACACCCTAAAGTAACAATAATCAAATGGGAGCAAAACGAGCACCTGCTCTATATGCTGAAATAGAAGCTAGAGCTAGTAAAAGACGGCTAATCACTTATCGCATCCACTAATCATTGACATTCAAGAAGAAATTCAAGTTGGTTAACACGTGGGAGGCCTTTTACAAAGGCGCTGAATAACGGCCTGCGGTAGTATAGACGCGTGTTTTGGGCATGCGCAGAATCATTTTGCAGTGCACCTGTAGAAAATGCTTTTCTACATTTTTGCTAAAAATGGACGTGCGGCAAAATGAAAATTAGGTCTTTATTCACATCAAATCAATTAAAGCGACCCGACACGAATATTAGAACTGACAGAGAGGTTTGTGCAGCGGTGAATTGCATGTGATATCTCTGTTTTGATTGTGAGTCATCTGTTTTATCAGTTGTGAGTCATCTGTTTTATCAGTTTTTTATATCAAAGATCAATAGACCCCTGAGGCAGGCCACTACGGCCGAAACAAATTCGTGTCGGGCCGCTTTTATTGATTTGATGTAAATAAAGACCTTGTTTAGGAAACACCATTTGTGAGAGGATTTCTTTTCGGATCCACTGTTCGTCTACTTGACTCTCATTTCTCCTGTGGAGAAATCACCTTCTGTAGGTATTTGCAAAATGAAAATTGCCACGTGTCCTTTTTGGGTCTGAGACCTTACCACCAGCCATTGACCTAATTGGGAGGTAAGGACCTTCATGCATCAAATACCACTTGGCGTGCACCCAATACGTGCTTCCTAAAATAATTTTCAGACGCGCCTATCAGACGCACACCAAAATGAAATTACCACAAGAGCCACACGGTAGCTGGGCAGTAACTCCATTTTGGCGCATGTTGGACAAGCATAGGCGCTTACATGGCTTAATAAAAGGGCTCCATGATTTCTTGCATCGGTGGCCCAGGAAGAAGAGTCTACATGATGCGCATCTGTTTTTCTTGCTGTAATTATTCATATAAAATTATTCACCATAGGACAATCTCCTTAACATCACAACATTAAAATCGCAAATAAACCAACTAGCTTGAAAGTTTAAATGCTATTAATTGATTCCAAATATTTCAGCAGAAACATAGATAAAGATTAGTTAAACCAGTTACACATTTGGTTTATTTTGTTGTGCAGACCGTTTTATTAATTTTAGTAAATCTTGCATAATGCAATGCATTAATTTATTACAGCAAATATTTGGCATTCTAGAAAATATGCACATTTAAATATTTTTACACACTTTCTTTAACTGCAAGTTCAAATTCAAAGTGAACTCACTGTACTGCACCCATTGCTTAGAGACAGCGTTTACTGACTTCTCCAGGGTAACAGTTTTAATCCTTAAAGTAATCAACTTTCACCCTCTTCTGTGGGTCTTTCAAACTTCACTTTTTCCTTGTCTCTCTGAGAATGCAATGCTTGGCGGCAGCTATTATTCTCCTCCATGGGATAGTCCAGTTCATTCAGACAAATAATATCGTCTTCTGTTTACTCTTATCTGAAGCGAGTGCACAGGGTTGCTCTTTGCCAGAGAAAGGAAAGACTCTTTTTTGAAGACAACAGGATTTCCAGACCAGAATAGTAGGAGAAGCAGACACTGCATGCCTGCTATTACTTTATTTGATCTCTTTCCAACAAAAAAAAGCATGTTCTTTAAAAGATTTGCTCACAACCAGAGAAACAATAAGTAAAATAGAACTTGACACTATTTCTTATTGTCTGTATTTAAAATAATAAAGCAAAGGAATCAGAAAATGACACTCTCAATCCATGCTTAATTTTCTTTTGCACAATATATTTAGGTGCAATCCACTGGACTATAAAATGATTCTGCCTGAATATACGGCAAAGCTAGGGAAAGTCAAAAAAGCCAAGAACTGATACTGAAGTGTGTCAACACATTTAACTATAAACAGTTTGGTTTGCTTCCAGGGTTCTTTAGTGAACTGGAAGAGATAAAGGAAGAGAAATTCTCTCACTAAAGAGTCCAAGAAGCAAACAAAGCTAGGGAGTGAAGTAAGAGATCTTAAAGTGCTGATATCCGGGTATCTCAGGATTGCAAAGCAGTTTGTCAAGATAATGTACAGAGCCAGAGGAGTGCTAGGAAAAAGAGTTAAAGTAGTCTAAAGAAGGTAACAAAGAATGTTCAATCATTGGTAAAAACTTTGGTGGAGCATTTTTTTATAATCCTGGAGGCTGCTCTTCCAACAAGCTATAGTAGAGTAAAGGCAGTCCAAAATGGTATAGGACCTATTAGAACTGAGAAATAAGAATTAATGTGTGGTATTCCCTCAGGTATTACAATGTAATGGTTACAATGGGAGAGAGAAAGCTGCCAAAGCAAGGAATCTCCCACCCCAAAAACACATTTATGGATTAATAGATGCAAGGGAATGACAGTATCTCACTTGTATTCTCTTGCCTTGATCCTAACATACTGAGTAATCACATTTTTACCTAGGGAACCATCAAAAGCACTAAACATAAATCTTGAAACTAAATCTTCATAGTCATAAATCTATATGCAAGTAAAAGATAGTTCAATTAGAATCATGTTTCTCCCAGAATGGTGGAACAGTAACTGAATAACCACACTAGCCAAGTTAGCCATAGAGGGAGAGATTCTATATATGGCACCTAAAAAAAAATCAGCATAGAAATCAATCCCGACTAAGGGGGGTCTTTAACTTAGGCGTGCTGACGTTTTTAGTGTGCATTAAAAAATAGGTGTGCGCTAAACACTAAAGACACCCATAGGAATACATTGGCATCTTTAGAGTTTAGAGTTTCAATGCACACTAAAAACGCCAGCGTGCCTAAGTAAAAGACCCCCTAAGTGTATTCTATAAGTGGTGCCTAGATTTAGGTGTGGTATAGAATATTCTTAGTTGATATATGAGTGCCTAAATCTATGCACCTCCATTTATACCAACAAAAATGTGGTGTAAATCCCAGTACATAGATTTAGGCGCACTGGGTCATATTCTATAACTACATGTGTACATTTTGGAACACCCACAAACTCCCATTTCCCCACCTATAACCACACCCCTTTCTGCCTGCACATGTTAGAACTTAGGCGCAATGAATTACAGAATGTGCTTAACGAGTTTTAAATTCTAATTACTCTCAATTAGTGCTCATTATTGCTTGTTAAGAGCTGTTATCAAAGCTCTTGTTAAGTTATAAGTGTTGTTATAAAATATTCTTGCATTTCAGCCCAGGTTTCTAGGCATGCTAAATAGAATCTAGGGATAAGCCCTAGTTTACTAATATTCAAGAGAGGCTGAAGCTCTCTCAAATGCAAAAACCAGAAAGCAAAATTTAAACCTCTGAAAGCACCCTTCAGATAAGGCTGTTAAGTCATGGTCTTGGTGTAAGTTGGCTGAAAGGAGTCAATGAATCTTGAGTTTCTCCATTAGGGTGCTCACTTAATCTTAGCTAGCTGGGAGCCACAACCCAAACGTGAGAGGTCTTCCAGTGCATTTTCCTAGTCAGAGGTAGCTAAAACATTTAGTCTCTTCAAGATGCTGTCTAGATGAATAAGCAAATCTCATCTGTAAAGTCCCACCTATCTTTAGATTAACACTTGTACGTCAAAGGACTTTTTTTTTTTAATCGCTCACTACCACCAGCATTACAGTCAGGATCCTGGAGCAAACTTCAGCTGAATTGGCTGTTTCTCCCTGTTAGGAGCAGGATATCTGGGAAGTGTGGGGGGGGGGGGGGGGGGGAGGGGGGAGGGTGAGCATGGTCTAGCTTGCTCACTCTGGGCTGAACTCAACTTTTTTCATTCTCCCTATACTTGGGATTTAGCTCTGTCAGGATTTCAAAGCACTAGCTCTTTTCTGTGGATTGATAAATAAAGCTGAGAGAGTGCAAAAAATGCCAAAAATCAGTATCGCTGGTTCACTTTCTTCAACTCCGTCAACTGGCATTTACCAAGTACAGACTCCTGAGGCAGGTGGTGTTTGCCAAAACACGGTGCCATGTCAAGTCTTATCCACTATTAAAGAATATTTCACCATCTTTTGTCTCCTTGGATTTGTTTGGAAGTGTCCTGTTGATCACACTACTCCCTTGCCTCTGCAATTCTTCTCGTAGCGGATCCAGTTTCTCCACTTCTGTGGCTTCTTTTGTGTTATGTACTTCTCTGGGCCATGAACCAAGGCAAGGGGGGGGGGGGGTGGAATATTTTTTTTTTACTTTGCTGGGCAGGGGAAAGTTTATTCCATTTTGTGTATTTCATTTTTAATTTTACAGAACCAGTGTTTGTGGGATGGGGTCGTTGTGGTTAGGCAAGGAGGGAACCACATTTTTATTACCTTGTTTAATTTTTTTTTATTGTTTATTTTGTGAAATGAAAATAGGGTTGTCCAGATTATTTTTAGATTTCACTTTATTTTAACTTTATTTTTATTTTTGTACTTCACTTTATCAGTATTGATGAAACATGTAATCAAATAAAATAAATAAATAAGATTCAGGTGCTCTTCTCAGTTCACCACTTTCAAGAAGCAAACTCTCTGAGACAGGGCATGGAACTTTGCTGCCCAGTTATATCAGGAACTTTTGATGCGATCCTATAAGGGGCCCTTGATCTCACTAAGCTGGATGAGTACAGTTAGGCCTGTCTCATCTCTGTTTCTGGCCCTCCAGACCTGTAGTAGTTCTGATTAGACCCCAATAAGTAAAAGCAAGAAAACACATTTGCAGAGGCAAAAGTAATAAAGAGATACAGACATTTATTATCATTTATTTATCTATACAAATAGCCAAATCAATTATCATATACCATCCCCCCATGTTTAAATTGAATTTATCAATGTAATCACATCTAGTACAATAGCAGTCAAAGGAGGAATGTACTCGTCCAGTCCTTATAATTTACTGCCACATGCCAGCTCCTATCTGATTTTTTTCTTTTCACTGGCCAGACTGCGTTATTTATTGGTATAACCCCCCCCCCCCCCCCCCCCCCCCCCCCAAGAGACTTACCCACAATGGTGCAGAGCAGACAGCTATCAATTTGTTAAATAAATTCCAATGTGCATAGAAGCCAACCATTCAAAACTCAATAATATACAAAGCTTGTTCACTATGTTCCAAAATTCTTTGTTGCTGTGTAACCTTATTCCAAAATTTTGATAAAAATAAACCACTTGCAAGTAATCACTTCTTCCAAAAAAATAAGACATTTTATCAAGAGAGAAAATTAAAATAAATTCAATCTTAATAGCATAAAGTTATTGCTTACAAACTGAATTTGAAGCGATGCAATGAATAAGTTAAAGGATATAGACTTCTATCTGATACTATGTTCATACAAGTATGAAATACTTCAAGACCTAATAAAGTAAAATTCCTCATTCATAAAACATTTAGGGCCCTGTTTACTAAGCTGCACTAAAAGTGCGCTAGCGTTTTTAGCGTGCGCTGATTAGCACTTGCTAAATGCTAAGTCACCCACAGGAACATATGGGCGACTCTAGCATTTAGCAAGTGCCAATTTTAGCGTGCACTAAGAACACTAACAGGGTCCTTAAGGTATAACCCAAATTAGCATAAAAACTATAGCACCATCACCAGAAATGATCATGCACAAAATGAATATTCAGTGTTTGCAAGCTTGCCAAAAGCAATTTGTTTTAAATATGAGAACTCATATGATAGACAATATCAAACAAGACATGACTATAGTTTAACACACAGATATAAGCACTCCATATGCTTCCACAAATACACACAAACACAAATGAGCACTCGTTAAAAAAAATGAAAAGCCTTTCAAAGGCCTTTTGATTTTAAAACTAAATCCAAAAACAAAACAAAGATGAAAAACCTGGCAGACTGCAATCTGTTCAAACAGTGGTTAACAAACAAACAAACAAACAACAAAATAGAAAAACAGGTTAAAAAGAGATGCAATACAGATCTGTAGTGAATAAATGCGAATTCCATTTCTACTAGGACTTCTTTGAATTGTCTTCACCTCTTTCTGGTGAGGTACATTTCTTTATTATTCCTATACATTTATTAGTGTTTTTATTACATTCATAATACCCCAACTTTCAACAAATCTCAAATAGTATTTTATATTTTATATCAAGTCTCCCAGGGATTCTATATTATTTCATTCAATTAATCTTGATTACTACTACTACTACTTATCACTTCTATAGCGCTACAAGGCATACGCAGCGCTGTACACCATACATGAAAAGACAGTCCCTGCTCAAAGAGCTCACAATCTAAATAAGACAGGTAAACAGACAGAACAACTAAGAAGTAAGGGAATAAAGAGGTGGGAATAAAAGGACAGGGCAAGTGAGTAGTGGTTAGGAGTCAAAAGCAGCGTCAAAGAGGTGGGCTCTTAGTCTGGACTTGAAAACGGCCAAAGACGGGGCACGTCTTATCTTCCGCCAAAACTGATATGCGCACAACACCCCCCTCCTCAAGTCTCTTCACTGGCTTCCGATCAGACACCGCATACAATTCAAGCTCCTCCTACTAACCTACAAATGCTCTCAATCTGCAGCCCCTCACTACCTCTCCATCCTCATCTCCCCGTACGCCCCTACCCGTAACCTCCAATCACAAGGCAAATCCCTCCTCTCGGTGCCCTTCTCCACCATCGCCAATTCCAGGCTCTGCCCTTTCTGCCTCGTCTCACCCTATGCCTGGAATAGACTCCCTGTGCCCTTACGCCAAGCACCCTCACTGTCTATCTTCAAATCTCTACTCAAAACCCACCTCTTCAATGTCGCTTTCGGAACCTAACATTGTACCTAGTAACCTAGACTGTTCCAACTATTGATTGTCTACTCCAATTATTGCTTGTCTGCTCTCCTTGTCTGTCTTGTCCTCTAGATTGTAAGCTCCTTTGAGCAGGGACCGTCATTCTTTGTTTACTGTACAGCACTGTGTAACCCTAGTAGCGCTCTATAAATGTTAAATAGTAGTAGTAGTAGTAGTCTTTTCCAGGCGTGAGGTGCAGCGAGATAAAAGGAACGGAGTCTGGAATTAGCAGTAGAGGAGAAGGGGACAGCTAAGAGAGATTTATCTACAGAACAACAATGAAACTAGAGGCATTTGTAATTCACCTACTATTAATGGTTGAGCATATATATGCAATGGTCTCCCAAATGAATATTGCCCATCCCTTAATTGTAAAACTAACCCATTCAAAGTGTCAATCCCAATTATACATCTTTGAACAAGTACAATTAAAACAATATTCTCTGATGGGCAATTGGGCAATCTGCATAAGTAGTTTAATGGAAACTGCTGGTGTTACCTTCACCCAAACCACTCATACTACCTTATGCCTTTTAAATTTGTGGATTTCCACATATTCAAACCTTCTCCTCCTTGTCTATGATACTTATATTGAGCAACCCTGACAGGAGCTCTCTCTATTATCTGCTGGTATATTTCAGTTTTATCAAAAAACAACTTATCCTGATATTTTAACAATAATAAAAGCAGGGGCGTAGCCAGACAACAGATTTTGGGTGGGCCTAGTTAAGAAGTGGGTGGGCACCAAATGCTATTCCCCCCCCCCCCCCGCCCACCACCACCACCACCACCACCAAAAAAATATCTCAGCTGGCAGGAAAATTCCACCTTAGCAGTCTGCAGCAGGCATGTGCTGAAAACTCAGCATGCGCAGGTGCCAGTATTATGGAGAGTAGAATTTTTTTACTATCAGGGGAAAGTCTTCAGCTGACAGAGCTTGAGATCTCCATCAGCTACCGCTAAACATGTGCTACTGTTGGGTGGGCCTGAGCCCTAAGTGGGTGGGCCTTGGCCCACCCAGGCCCACCTGTGCCTACGCCACTGAATAAAAGTATTTGATTCTTTAGTTCGCGTGTTTTCCTAGATCCTCTTTTCTGTCCCAGACCCCCTTACAAGCTGTGAATAGCTTGCAAACACATTCTGGCTGATTCCTCTATGAGGATACTAACAGTAAAGCTTTTTCCTTTTCTACTAAGTTTCTCTGTTTTTCAGACTTGCTCCCAACATATGGAAAGCAGGCACCATCCCCTACGAGGTATAGTCTCTGATTCTCTCTTTTTCGGTAAGGGAACACTTTATATACATTGTAACAATTCATGGGGTTCCCCCCCCCCCCCCCCAAACACCTTCAGATCAATCCTCTGCTAAACACCCATTCTCTGTCCATTCTCTGGCTAGGGAAGCAAAAAGACTCTCAGTCCAAGGATAACATACTACTTGTGCTTAGTGTCATTATTTATGTTTACTGGAGCAGAATCCACCACCCATTTTTCTTTATTTTTCTTGCTTTTAAAGGTCAAAAATGTACTAGGTCCATTTAGATCTCAATGAGTAAAAGCAAGAAAACATACTTGCACAGACAAAAGTAATAAAGAGATGTGGACATTTATTAGGAGATTAGGTATACATCACCAAACTTCAGAAACACTATCTCAGTGTCCAGCAACTGAGAAAGCCCCTTAGAAAAACCTGAGAGAAAGTTTGAGAACTGCATCACACTGCTCATCAGCAGAGGGTTTCAGCTGATAAAGAGTCTCTCCCCTACTTTTATAGTCTTTAACAAACAAGTGACTTCATAGTCAGCTAGCCTTGACTCATCCCTTGTCTGTTCCTTTTGCACATACAGAGGAGCATAATCGAACGGGGCCAGCCATTTATATGGGCAGCCATCTCTGAGGCCGGCCCTGCAAAGAGGCATACCCGACCATATTATCGAAATAAGATGGCTGGCCATCTTTGGTTTCGATAATACGGTCAGGGACAGTCAAATCTCAACATTTAGGCCGGCGTTAGAGATGGCCGCCATTGTTTTTCCGCCGATAATGGAAACTAATGGCAGCCATCTCAAACCTGGCCAAATCCAAGCCATTTGGTCGTGGGAGGAGCCAGCATTTATAGTGCAGTGGTCCCCCTCACATGCCAGGACACCAACTGGGCACCCTAGGGGGCACTGTAGTGGACTTCACAAATTGCTCCCAGGTGCATAGCTCCCTTACCTTGTGTGCTGAGCTCCCCAAAAAAACCCAAACCCACTCCCCACAACTGTACAACACTACCATAGCCCTTATGGGTGAAGGGGGCACCTACATGTGGGTACAGTGGGTTTCAGGTGGGTTTTGGAGGGCTCACATTTATCACCACAAGTGTAACAGGTAGGGGGGTTTGGGCCTGGGTCCACCTGCCTGAAGTCCACTGCAGTACCCACTACAAAACTGCTCCAGGGACCTGCATAGTGCTGTGATGGAGTTGGGTATGACATTTGAGGTTGGCATAGAGACTGGCACAAAAATGTTTATAATTATTTTTTTGGGTGGGAGGGGGTTGGTGACCACTGGAGGAGTAAGGGGAGGTAACATAGTAACATAATAACATAGTAACATAGTAGATGACGGCAGAAAAAGACCTGCATGGTCCATCCAGTCTGCCCAACAAGATAAACTCATATGTGCTACTTTTTGTGTATACCTTACCTTGATTTGTACCTGTCCTTTTCAGGGCACAGACTGTGTAAGTCTGCCCAGCACTATCCCCGCCTCCCGCCACCGGCTCTGCCACCCAATCTCGGCTAAGCTCTTTAGGATCCATTCCTTCTGAACATGATTCCTTTATGTTTATCCCACGCATGTTTGAATTCTGTTACCATTTTCATTTCCACCACCCCCCGCGGGAGGGCATTCCAAGCATCCACTACTCTCTCCGTGAAAAAATACTTCCTGACATTTTTCTTGAGTCTGCCCCCCTTCAATCTCATTTCATGTCCTCTCGTTCTACCTCCTTCGCATCTCCAGAAAAGGTTCGTTTGCAGATTAATACTTTTCAAATATTTGAACGTCTGTATCATATCACCCCTGTTTCTCCTTTCTTCCAGAGTATACATGTTCAGGTCATCAAGTCTCTCCTCATACGTCTTGTAACGCAAATCCCTTATCATTCTCGTAGCTTTTCTTTGCACCGCTTCAATTCTTTTTACATCCTTCCCAAGGTACGGCCTCCAAAACTAAACACAATACTCTAGGAGGTGATCCCCAATTCCCTCCGGTGGTCATCTGCTCAGTTGGGGCACATTTTGAGGCTTGGTCCTAAAAATAAATGGACCGAGTAAAGCCGGCCAAGTGCTTGTCAGAGCCGGCCTTCTTTTTTCCATTATGGGCCAAAGCCGGCCATCTCGTAACCATGCCCCCGTCCCACCTTCGGTACACTGCCGACACGCCCCCTTGAACTTTCGCTGGTTCCGCGACAGAAAGCAGTTGAAGGTGGCCAAAATCGGCTTTCGATATACCAATTTGGCCAGGTTTATGAGATGGCCAGCCATCTCTCGATTTGTGTCCACCTTTTTGATGCTGCTTTTAACTCCTAACCCTTATTCACTTGTTCAGAACCCTTATTTTATCATCCTCACCTTAATATTCCCTTATCTCTTGTTTGTCCTGTTTGTCTGTCCTAATTAGATTGTAAGCTCTGTCGAGCAGGGACTGTCTCTTCATGTTAAAGTGTACAGCGCTGCGTACTTCTAGTAGCGCTATAAAAATGATAAGTAGTAGTAGTAGTAATATGGCCGGCCTTCTCGTTCGAAAATAAGCAGGACAGTCTCTAACTGTTCTTAACCACAAGTCCAGATAAGCAAGTAGCATTTCCTCTTCTTGCAAGCTGCACAAATTTGAACCATACATGAGGGGTCAGCTAACATACAGGCTGAAGTTAGGCTCTCCACTGAGCCTAACTCCAGGCCCATTACAGAACCTTTAGTATAATCTCAGCAGGATACAATTCATGGGAAACTGAACATGAACAGACCACTTTAACTCCACATGTACAAGAAGGCTTCCTTATAATTTGAACAATTCTGGTCAGGGTTTCTCTCAAATTGTTTCACTTCCCTTCTCCTATAGCCCTCTCAGATTGTCACTTTTTTTCTGGCAGTCTTTCTGACTTTTATATTTCTAGGTCCTAGCTGCCTTTGATGGAGATCTTTTCCTCCAACATCCAGAGTTCCAACCCAGAGACGCCTCTCTAAGATTTTATTTCACTTCTACAACTGTATCCCTTAGTGATTGTTTCCCATTCCTGGGGCTTCATCTGTTATTCCAGTTTGCATGTGTTCTTTATAAAGTACATAGCCTCCATGGCAATTTTAATTCAGTGGAGTATTCAGGTTTGATTTTTTTTTTTGAGGGGCCTGAGGTTACCATGTATGGTACTGACATCACCTTTAGTAGTAGTTCTCTCATTCACATGCATTGCTGCCACTAATTGAGTAGTATGACTCCAACATGGAGAGTATATAACCTATCAAGAACTCTGTGACTATGCTCATTTTCTAAATATGAAAGGAAGGGAAGGGAAGCGTGACATGAAACAGACTTTATACCTAATAGGTATAAATAATATACAGCAATCAGTGGAAAAGTAATTCTATAAAAAAGTATTCATGATATGGAATGCCAAGGAGATGCAATGTAAGGATAAATGGTGGATAAATGGAAGTGACAAAATCTGTGTTGAAATTCAAGAAAACATGAAGTAATCATGAGGGCTTCTTATAGAGGCTCCTTAGGTGGAGAAAGTGAAGAAAAAGCCAATAATAGGGTGACCTCTGATGCTACAGTATGAAAGAAAAACTGATATACATGGGACTTAAGTCATTTTATGCCATTATATTCAATGTTCCTATGTTTCTTTCATTCAAAGTGATAGAATGAGAAGTAGGAAGAGTAGAAGGTGGAGAAAGACAGCTAATCTGATATATTAGACCTGATATATTAGCAGCAAACATATCAAAATTATGAGCCAGCTATCCACCGGTGCAAAAGTTATCCCAAACTTATCACTGAAAATATCCCAGTATTATCAATGCAAAAAAATGCTGTTGAAAAACATATGGGAACATTTTTGTACGTAAGTACATAAGTAATGCCATACTGGGAAAAGACCAAAGGTCCATTGAGCCCAGCATCCTGTCCCCGACAGTGGCCAATCCAGGTCAAGGGCACCTTACATTTAACTGGTCAATATTGAAAACTGTAGGTAGCAGTTAGCCAGTTAAGTCTAACTTAATCCAGATAACTGTGTCATATCTGGGTATATACAATATTCAGCCACTACCAGCTGTCCAAATACTGTCTCTGACCAGTTGATACTTGGGTAATGGAAGGGTATTTTAGGGCATTCCAGAGGTGTAAATAATATTCAGTGCTGCTGCTGTGGCTAATTGATAGAATATCCAAGAATATTTAGGGCTGCTTTTTCAGTGTTTTTCTCACAGTTCCAAAGGTGACCCAGTTAATTATAGACCAGTAAGCCTGACGTCGGTGCCAGAAAAAATGGTACAGACTATTATAAAGAACAAAATTACAGAGCATATTCAAAAGCATGGATTAATGAGACAAAGCCAACATGGATTTAGTGAAAGGAAATCTTGCCTCACCAATCTGTTACATATCTTTGAAGGGGTGAACAAACATGTGGATAAAGGTGAACCGGTAGATATTGTGTATCTGGATTTGCAAAAGGCATTTGACAGAGTACCTCATGAAAGACTCCAGAGGAAAATGGAGAGTCATGGGATTAGAAGTAGTGTACTATTGCGGATTAAAAACTGGTTAAAATATAGGAAACAGAAAGTAGGGTTAAATGGTCAGTTTTCTCAATGGAGAAGGGTAGATAGTGTGGTTCCCCAGGGGTCTGTGCTAGAGTAGCTAGTGAGGTAATTAAATTTGTTGATGACACAAAGTTATTCAAAGTTGTTGAATCGCAAGAGGATTGTGAAAAATTACAAGAGGACTTTATCAGACTGGGAGACTGGACATCTAAATGGCAGAAGACGTTTAATGTGAGCAACTGCAAAGTGATGCATGAGGGAAAAAGAAACACGAATTATAGCTATGTAATTCAAGGTTCCACATTAGGAGTCACCGAAAAAGGGATCTATGCGTCACCGTTGATGATACCTTGAAACCTTCTGCTCAGTGTGCAGTGGCCGCTAAGAAAGCAAATAGAATGTTAGATATTATTAGGAAAGGAATGGAAAACAAAAAATGAGGACGCTATAATGCCTTTGTATCACTCCATGGTTCGACTGCACCTCAAATATTGTTTTCAGTTCTGGTCACTGCATCTCAAAAAAGAAGTGGAGGGGCATAATCGAATGCAAACGCCTATCTCCATGGGCGTCTATGTCCGAAAATGGGTATGTGAAGAGGCGGGACAGACCATATTTTCGAAAAAAATGGATTCTTTTCAGCTGGGCATTTGGTTTTTTTTAGCGATAATGGAAACTAAAGAAGCCCAGCTCAAAAACGTCCTAATCCGAGCCATTTGGTCGTGGGAGGGGCCATGATTCGTAGTACACTCACCCCCCCTGACATGCCAGGACACCAACTGGGCACCCTAGAGGTCAGTGCGGTGGACTTCAGACAACGCTCCCACATGCATAGCTCCCTTACCACGGATGCTGAGCACCCAACCCCCCCTCCCCCAAAACCCACTACCCACAAATGTACAACACTACCATAGCTCTTAGGGGTGAAGGGGGCACCTACATGTGGGTACAGTGGGCTTTGGAGGCCTCCCATTTACCAGCACAAGTGTTATAGGTAGGGGGGATGGGCCTGGGTCCACCTGGCTGAAGTGCACTGCGGTACCCACTAAAAGTGCTCCAGGGACCTCCATACACACAGGCCTCTAGGACTTGTTGCTGCTGTATAACATTGGCACACCAGTTGACACCTGAAGACTAATCTCTCCGAAAACGTCCTTTATTGGAATAAGCACGCTTACTCACAGTTAACTGTAGATCAGAGGTTGTGCCCCACTGGCAACGAGTCTCCCTGGTACTGAGATTAGCAGTAGGTCAGAGCTGGTAGATTGGTGTACAATGCCCTCTTTCAGCCACATTCAAGGTAAGAACTAAGTTCTGTAACGTGGCTAACACGTGAAAGGGATCTAAAACTGGCTTACAAAAATGGCCACTACCTCATGGACTACCGGAAACAAAACAGGTCACACTCTGACCCAGTAAGCAGGGGGAAAAGCACCATGGGAGTAGAGCCTACCAACTACCAACATCGTGAGCATTTGCCACAAGCTAGTGGAATCACGGAGCCCAATACCCTACACCCACCACAATGCATTGCTGATGTGACTCTGCAGTGTGCATAACAGAAAGGGTGTCACACTCACCTGAGAGCCACATCAGAACCAGGGAAAGGCTGTCACAGGATAGAACACATTCTGCTGTCATGGAGGTGGGTACGGCATTTGAGGCTGGCAAAGAGGCTGGAAAAAAGTTTTTAAAGTGTTTTTTTTTTTGGTGGGAGGGGGTTAGTGACCACTGGGGGAGTCCAGGGAGGTCATCCCCGATTCCCTCCAGTGGTCATCTGGTCAGTTGGGGCACTTTTTTGGGACCTGTTTGTGAAAAAAAAGGGTAAAAAAAAAGTGACCCAAAATCGAGGTAAAAACGCCTTTTTTTCGATTATCAGCTAAAGACGCCCATCTCTCCTCGGCCGATAACCACGCCCCAGTTCCTCCTTCACCACGTCTCTGACACGCCGCCGTCAACTTTACCCGTTTCCGCATCGGATTGCAGTTGGAAACGCCCAAAATTGGCATTCGATTATACCGATTTGGGCGCCCACGGGAGAAAGACGCCCATCTCCCGATTTGGGTCGTAATATAGGCGTTTTTCTCTTTCGATTATAAGCAGGATAATGGAATTAGAAAAGGTACAGAGAAGGCCTATGAAAATGATAAAGGGGATGGAACAACTTCCCTATGAGGAAAGACTAAAGTGGCTAGCCAGCTTATAATCGAACGAGAATAACGCCCAAGTTCCGACCTAAATCGGGAGATGGGCGTTCTTCTCACAAAAACAAATAAAGCGGTATAATCGAAAGCCGAACTTTGGACGCTTTCAACTGCACTCCGTCGTGGATGCGGACAAAGTTGACGGGGGCGTATCGAAGGCGTGTCGAAGGCGGAACTGGGGCGTGGTTATCGGCCGAACAGAGATGGGCGCCCTTCGCCGATAATGGAACAGTTTTGAGCTAGAATTTAGGACACTTTTCCTGGACCCTGTTTTTTGACGAATAAGGCCCCCAAAAGTGCCCTAAATTACCAGATGACCCCCAGAGGGAGTCGGGGATGACCTCCCCTGACTCCCCCAGTGGTCACTAACCCCCTCCCACCACAACAAATGATGTTTCACAACTGTTTACTTTCACCCTCAAATGTCATACCCTCCTCCCAAGCAGCAGTATGCAGGTCCCTGGAGCAGTTGTTAGGGGGTGCAGTGGACGTCAGGCAGGTGGACCCAGGCCCATCCCCCCCCTACCTGTTACAATTGTGCTGCTTAATGCTATTAGTCGTCCAACCCCCCCAAACCCACTGTACCCACATGTAGGTGCCCCCCTTCACCTCTTAGGGCTATAGTAATGATGTAGACTTGTGGGCAGTGGGTTTTGAGGGGGATTTGGGGGGCTCAACACCCAAGGGAAGGGTGCTATGCACCTGGGAGCTCTTTTACCTTTTATTTGGTTTTTGTAAAAGTGCCCCCTAGGGTGCCCGGTTGGTGTCCTGCCATGTGAGGGGGACCAGTGCACTATGAATCCTGGCCCCTCCCACGAACAAATGCCTTGGATTTATTCGTTTTTGAGCTGGGCGATTTCATTTTCCATTATCGCTGAAAAGCAAAAACGCCCAGCTCATACCTTGACGAATAAAACATGGGCGTCTTTTTCTTTTAAAAAATACGATCCGCCCCGCCCCTTCACGGACCCGTTCTCGGAGATAAACGCCCATGGAGATAGGCGTTTCTGTTCCATTATGCCCCTCCACGGCTCTTCAGCTTGGAGAAAAGATGACTGAAGGGAGATATGATAGAGGACTATAAAATAATGAGTTGAGTGGAATGGGTAGACAATGAATCGCTTGTTCACGTTTTCCAAAAATACTAGGACTAGGAGTACGAAATAAAGCTACAAAGTAGTAAATTCAAAATGAATCGGAGAAAAGTTTTCTTCACCCAACGTGTAATTAAGCTATGGAATTCGTTGCCAGAGAATTTAGTAAAAGCAGTTAGCTTAGCAAGGTTTTAAAAAGATTTGGATGGCTTCCTAAAGGAAAAGTCCATAGACCATTATTAAAATGGACTTGGGAAAAATCCACTGCTTATTTCTAGGATAAGCAGCATAAAATATATTATGCTTTTTGGGGATCTTGCCAGGTACTTGTGACCTGGATTGGCCACTGTTGGAAACAGGATACTGGGCTTGATGGACTTCGGTCTCTCCCACTATGGCAGTACTTATGCACATATGACACACGTGTCCACACATGTGGATGCATGCATGTGCCACTATGACTTTACATTCATTATGTTTCCAGCAACGGGTTTCTGAGCAGAATTGGTTCCAAGAACAGGAAACCATGTTTTTCAAGAGCTGACCTGAGGCTGCTGGTGAAACTGACATGCCAGCACAAATCTTTGTTCCCCAGATCCTCCACCAGCTATAATGTGGAGAAATATACACGGAGATGGAACTGGATTCTGGATCGGTACAATTCACACGTGAGGTAGGTTGAGCCCTACAGGTGCCATTATGGATTTATACTATGATGATTGAAAAGAATAGGGTGCAGGTTTGTCTAGTTGCCAGGACTTTGTGTCTGACAGACTTTATGTCTGACAACACCATAGTTTTCTCCATGTGTCAACACACCATGAATGGGGTAAAGGATTTATCTGTCTCCTCCAAGTATCAACATCAGGGATAGACTAAGGGTTTTGTACAACACAGAACTGTCCTGAGGCAAAACATTTCTTGTAATGAATTTCAGACAACCAACACAGAACATTATTATAGTAAGGCAATGTCATCACCGTATCTTATTATGGCCACCAGATGGCACCACCAGTAAACATATGCAACACTGATTGATGTGTCTTAGGGACACCTTTCATAAGGTGTTCTAAAAAGTGGCTAGTGCTTGTATCACTGTGTGCATTTGTCGTAGGTTCACATCACTCTGTAGCACAGTGTGCAAATGGCTGTGCCTATTCCTACATTAGGGAGTGGCCATATTGCTGGAAACCCCCTACAATCACCTATTTAGGAGGTAGTAAGGGCTCCTGGGCTTCTCATGTGCAGCACTCATTGTGTATTGGTTGTTTCTATGAGTGTGCTCCCTGATTAGTGCTAGCTTGCTTACTCTTAGACCCCAGGCACCCCCTCATTTTATGAAACAATATGAAAATAGGAGTGTTCTGTGCTGCAGGGAAGAGTACTATGGGATGCCTCATTGCATCATGCCCTTTTATGAACTGGTAGGCTCATGGTGGGATGAGCGTGCCTTAGGAAGAGGGCCCCTTAGCCTCATCTTAAAACATATTATGCATCCAACTTCTCCGTCATAGGCAGCCAACTCTGGAACGCCTTACCAAGAGCTATTCGAATAGTCAATGACCACTTACCCTTCTGGAAGCTGCTAAAAACTTACCTCTTAAAGCAAGCCTACACAAATGACCTGACTTAAATTAGGAGTCCATCTGCGCTACCCGGATCAGACTATAAAGACAGAACCTGGAATATGCTCCCCTACTTAATCCTTTCTAAATTCATCCCTCTTCCAACCCCTCACTATACATTCTTCCTTAATTAACAACACGCTTTCCCAATACACACCCTCCTCCCACTTCCCTACCTCTACCACCCTCCTCCCTTACCCATCTTACTTACCCACATCTAATTGACCACCTCTTTATACACTATATTACAATTGTTATCCATTCAATGTTACTTTGTAAACCTGTTATACTATGTAAGCCGCATTGAACCTGCTAGTAAGTGGGAAAGCGCGGGGTATAAGTGTTACAAATAAATAAATAAATAAATAAATAAATAAAATCTACTGGGTGGAATAGTTTACTTCAGGTGTTCCTTTCCTCACCTCTGGGAAACACCACATCCAGTGTCACATTAGCTAAATGTGCCCAATGGCATTGTGATTTGGTGTCCTATCTCATACATCCATGTTTCATATAGGCAGTGCATGAGATGTTGATGTTACCTACAACAACTCTAGGTATGCATCTGGATGTTATCCAATTCTCAGAATATAAATGCTACTGGACCAAGCTTTACCCAATAGTGCAACTCCTTGATTACCACATCACTGCTGTGACTGCCACCTAGAGATCACATCCATGTAGATTGTCATTATCTGTACCCACATTTCTTGCATCCTGTGCTGTGATAGATCCCAGTGAGGTCAATAAATCTCATTGATGGACCACAATGGAGGGTGTTGGAATTGTGAACCACTGCATTTCCACTTTCATCACTATCTAGAATGAGGCATCAATCCAACATGAAAAGAAAGAGTAGGGGGATGTCTCAATTCCAGTATGTGGGTAGATCAAAAACTCACACCTTAGACAGGCAGCATACAAAGACCCTGGCGGTACTTGTATGGTGCCTGTCCAGTAAGATTTGCCTTTTTTAAAAATCTAACTGCTTTCAGGAACCTATTGAGTCATCTCCTACTCTTCCTTTGCATCTAGGACTCATTATAGGGGTTCATCTCCTGTTTTTGTTGGTTGTTGTATCAATATAACATCACAGGTATTTATTTGTGGAGACATCAACTTGAAACAGTAATGACATGTTACCACTATAGCTCAGTCTCCACAATTGGGAAGAAAGTCAGTGAGGATGCAGTGAATCACAGTGCAAACCTCCTCCAGTGTTTCTGTTGCAGACCACATTAACTCCTTGGGATGTATCACAGGCAGGAGTGGGCTGACCAATTGGGCAACCGGCAGTGCCAGAGGCCGTAGACCAGTTGGGGAGCCCAAGACCTCCTGCACATGACATCTCTTTCCATTCTGTGTATGCATCTGACAATCCCCTTCTCTCACCCTCTTCCCTACTCAAGCATCCTCCTATTTATACTGCCATCACCAGCCTAGGCCAGCCAAACACCACCTTGGCTAAGCTAGGCACTATCCCCAGCGAGGCGTCTGAGGAGAAGGCTGCCAAAGAGCCAGGCTTTTGCTTCTCTTCCCCACCAGTGGACATTTCCCATTCCTCCCCTTCTCATTCCCTTCCATGTACCCCCCCCCCCCCCCCCTCACACACACACAATTTTTCCCTTTCTCTCCAGCTCAACAGCTGTTTCATCCCTGGATTCTGTGCTGATCCCACATGCCCCCCTGAGGAGCAGCACCACCCTGTGAGGCAGCGCTTCCTCCCTCCCTGCAAAACTTCCAAGCTCCCCCCACCCCCCCTCCAGGCCAGAACAGCAAGCTTCTTTAAGGGCAGCACCATGGTCTGCCCTTGAAGAGGTCACTGGCTGTCCTGCTGGAGGAGATCCGGGTGTTGCAGCACGGACAGAGGTGTCGCAGGAGTGACAGAGGATGTAGGATGAGAGGTTGCAGGTGATAGGGCAAATGGCAGTCATATTGGCCAACCTCACATTTGCTCTAGTGTGGACAGGTCTCATCAGTCATGATCATGGCTGACGGGCCTACCTCCTACCCGGGTAGTCCAGCTCCACTTGGGAGAGAGACTGTTTTAGCCCACCACCCTCCTCCTCTTGGATAACCATTTTAATAAAATACCTGTAGAAGGTCCCATTAGAATGTACTGAACAAACATGTAGCATTTTGACTTTTGACTGGTGCCCCATCTACTATTGCTTACACCAAGAAGCCACAAGACTATGAGGAGGCTGGTGAAATGTTTGGGTCACCTCATCTCCTGAACATTAGAAGGCTAAAATAGTGCTATTGTTTTCCCCATAGAGATTTACTCCCTAGTGAAGTGGAAAGCACACATTATTATGGCTGAACAGAAAAAAAGGATCTCTCAGCATAAGGCAAGCCTTGGTATAGAACACGCTCACATTTTATTTCTTTTTTTATTAGATTAGTCTCTTATGAGCATTTTCAGATACAGAGAATAAAGGTTCAAGAGAGCACCACTATATTCTGAACTGTACGTGGAGTCATAAAATTGAACTGGCAACAGGAAAGAGATAATGAAACTGTGTCTAACCTTTGCTATACATTGTAGTAGGACTCAAGAGATAAAAAAAAAACTGAAACACTTGTTGATAAGGGAGTGGAGAGAAGTTTCTCAGAGATTTTGTAAATATCTATTTTTACTGTTTATAGTCAGTTTGTTGCCATAATAGACACTATGATTGCCTTAAGTGACTCTGGCCCTTATTTTAGGAGCTTGTGGCAGCATGACTAGCAGACAGGCCGGGGCCCCTTAATAAATTATAGCCACACAGAGGGTTAAAAGTAAAACAAAGCATTTTATTGATGTACAGGGAAAAGGTACTGAAAAGAAATAATCATTGAAAAAGTCATAGTCAACAAGCGCATTATTACATGGGCTCTCCGGCTCTGATCATCGGGCGGGAGCAAATTCAAGTGCTAGTATGGCACTACTGGCCTCTAGCACCCACATTTGCTTCTGATCATCGGCCCCTGAGTGAGGGAGTGTCCTTAAGAAACCCTGCCTTGTACTACCCGCTCCTTCACAGAGTTCTCTACTGATGCATGGACGCCCAAATCCCAATTTTAGAAAACCAGGCTATGCACATTGAAAACTGCAGTATATCCATATGACAAGGGGCATGGTCTGGGTGTGTTTTGGATGAGACTAGGGATGGTCCAAAATATGGACTTCCAACTCTATTTTCAGAAGGGGAAGGGGCGACTATGTTAAGGCTGACAACGTTTTGACAGCTCAATGTGGGACATAAGATGATACCCCCTGAGTTCTCATTCAGCAGAAACAACCAATACTATCAAATGATTTATTTAATTTCTAACACCCCCTTTTACAAAGCTGTGCAGCAATGCTGACACAGCCCATTCACTTTGAATGGACTGTGTCGGCATTACTCCACTGGCAGCTGCTAGCGTGGCTTTGTAAAAGGGGGGAGGGCTAATTATTATTATCGTTCCACATAATGTTGATGTATGTAACAAAACTTCATTTTTTAACAAATAACTCAAATTTAAAAAAATAAAGCTTGTCTTTTGAGGTCATACTTTTAAACATTGTGAATATTCTTTAAGAGCTCAGAGTCCGTATTCATAATTTTGTGAAATTGTAAATCACTTGCAACATGGCTTGCATTGTCTCAAGTTTTAGTGTTATTGTTCCAGATATTCACACTGCATTCACTAGCAAGAATACTCGCTCAATGGGTCCATATGTTCCTGGAAGACAGAGCACATATGCTTAGTGCCAGGATCAATGCCTAACTTTAGACACAAGGATTTATACCAAGTAAATCCTGGTGTAAATCCTGGCTTGTAAATTAGGTGCGGAAACCCTTTATTCTATAATAGCATGCATAAATTGTAGGAACAACCCTAATCCACCCATGACCCTCTCATGGTCATGCCACTTCTTTGGAGCCACACGTAAAATTTACTTGTGAATCCCCATGATTAAAAATGTGCATGTAAACATCAATTAATGCCAATTAGTGCTGATAATTGATTGTTAGTACCTAATTATCAGAGCTAATTGGCTTGTTATTCAAACAAATTGTGCACGCAATTTTAAGCACCATTTATAGAATTTGGGGGTAATTGCATTCTCATTCTGTACTTTAAAATTAACCAGGTAATGTTGAAAAGTTGATTGAATATCCTCCCGTGTAACAGGATTATTTAGTCAAGTCCACATGGTGTTTTTTTAAAGTGCTTTTATCAGTGAGAATATTTATCAAAGTAATGGATACAATTATTGTAGAAATTTTGAACATGACCCATGAAATAATTTCTGTTAATATAACCATTTTATAATTATAGGTATAAGTACATCATTTTGCGCTAAACAATTAGATCGTTTTGATTTTAAATCATAATTTATTTCCCACAGTTCTGAAAAACTAATGTTATCACCTTCCATTATTTTACAGCATCATGAAAAATTGCTGCCTGATTGTGTACAAATTTTCAACCACAACTCTGAAAAATCATATGAAAAAAAACTGTTTTGTGCAATATAGTGGAATGTCTTTATTTTGATAAAAAATAAGGGGCCCTTCTACTAAGCTATGTAGGTGCTTATGCATGCCCAATGCACACCAATTTGAAACTACCACCCCTGGCTACCACGTGGCCCGAGTGGTAATTTCATTTTTTACGCGTGTCCGCTACGTGCGCCAGAAAATTTCCAGCATATGGCGCTAACCATATGGCAGTGTACGTGTGCTGACAATTGCCGCCTGGTTAACACATGAGACTATACCGCTAAGTCAATGCGTGGTAGTAAGGTCTCAGGCCCAAAATGGACGTGTGACAATTTTAATTTTGCCGCACATCCATTTTTGGCCAAAAAAGGCCTTTTTTCCAGGTGCGCTGAAAAATGGACCTGCACACGTCTAATACAAGTGTCTATACCAGCGCAGGCCATTTTTCAGCGCATCTTAGTAAAAGGACCCCTAAGACTTGAATGGAAAACACATCTGTAAAAGTCTTTCTACAGCAGTCAGTGGAACAAGCTATCTCGTTTTGCTGGATCCTAAAAAACTTTTGTACTGCGTTTCTGCATTCTTACAAAAACATTTGTGTTCATCCACATGGTCAGTATAGATATAAAAGTATGAATATTAACTTTGAAGTACATTCCATAGAGTTTACATTTTGTTTATATTTATGTTTATTATACCATTTCATATACCGCCAAGCTTACATAGGTCATGGCGGTGAACAATAATAGAATTACATATCATATTACAGAAAACTCCAAATGTCAGACATGATAGATCTAAAATATAAGCATACAAGTCAGCCATCTTCCACACAACTACATCCATAGTATAAATTAATTTCATAACTTCAATTATCTCAATAGACTCTCACCTCCCCCTCACCCATATGAAAAGCCCATAAGCCTTCAGCTTTTGTGAGCTCTGCTTCTCTTTCTCCATATTTTTCATTGTGGAAATACTGGCTCAGTGATGTAGATGTACTAGCAATTCTCAAGGCTTTTTTGTGTTTTTCTGATGACTAATGTCACATGATGTCATTCTTGCCTCCTTGTGCAATGGAAAAAGTGTATTTGCACTTACTGTAATGAACATCTGACACTTAGACCTTTCTGTAAAAAGGGGAACTCTTTCTGCAAGTACTCAGAAAAGTTACAAAAATGCTTTTTTTTCAATGTCAGTGGCATACTTGAGTATGGAAAATAAAATAAACAAACTACCTACCTACACAGCGCAAGAAGGAGAATCGCAAGCACCAAATACGCCCTGTATAACACAACCCCAACTGACGAAGTGCACTCCTGCCCTACCCATTTTGATGATATCTGTGCAAGGAAAGCCAGTGGATGGTTTCCCCCGTGCCCTGTGTAGCTGCACTGGCCACACATAGCTTGCTAAGGCACTGGGCGCGAGCGACTGACAACTAGTAAGGTACAATGGCAACCAGACAGTGACAGCAGGAGGTGAGGGGTGGGGACCCGTGATGTGTGGGACACTAAAGACGTTTGCGGGATGATTTTAGGCATCAACACAATTGTGGGAAGTTAATTACTAAAGTGAGACTGTCTCACCTAATCCAGGATGGTTGGAAGCCTTAGACTAAGTCCAACCTGATACCTAGAACATCCAGGTTACAGAAAGGTGCTCTGATTGAGCTTCACTGAAGGGTTTAAAGGAAGTCAACTCCTTAATCCCTCAGTGGTTAATGACCCCCCCCCTCCAAAATGTGAAACTGGCTGTGCTCTGACAGTTTAAGCAACTATGGGATTACTATGGATGTTCTAGGATGTTGCTTTCTGAATATGAAGTTAAATTTTGCATTCCTTAAGTATCAACCTACCAGAAATCAGGCATTAGACAAAGGTCTCTGGGTTATGGAATGGATTTTTTTATTTATTTATTTTTTATTTATGTTAATTTATATACCGTATCTTATTGCATCTGCAAAACAGAACGGTTTACATATATATAAAAATTGGTATATACAAATAAACAGACATAGGAATTCCATTCATGACAGGAAAGCACAGCAATCAAGATAAACTACATAATAAATCAATACAAGTTAAAAATCTAATATCCAGTTAAGCTATCCCATTTTTCTTTGTCTTTTTGACCTTATCTCATTATGCTAAGTTCTGTTCTACGTAGCTTATAAAGAGAAAGGTTTTCAGAAGTTTTCGGTAATGGAGATAAGATTTCTCTAATCTGATCTCCTTTGGAAGGCTATTCCAAAGGGAGGGTGACAGGTAGAAAAAAGCCGATCTCCGTGTAGATTCCCACCTAGCCTTAGTAAGAGGGGGAATGACTAACCTGTTATCTGTTAGGGATCTGAGAGTTCGCATAGCGGTGTAGGGGATTGTTAAATTCGACAAGTAGCTAGGGTTTAATGTGTGAAAGGCTTTGTGTGTCAGGACAAGAGCCTTAAACTTTATTCTTGCTTCGACCGGGAGCCAGTCCAGAATATTATTTGTTACCACACTTTTAGAAGAATTGTTAAAACTTATATTTTCAAAACTATTTGACAGGCATTTAGAGGTATTATTAATCCGCAAACAAACCTTTTCCAGAGATGGGAAGGCGGTAGAACGAGAGGGCATGAAATGAGATTGAAGGGGGGCAGACTCAAGAAGAATGTTAGGAAGTATTTTTTCATGGAGAGAGTGGTGGATACTTGGAATGCCCTCCCGCGGGAGGTGGTGGAGATGAAAACGGTAACGGAATTCAAACATGTGTGGGATATGAATAAAGGAATCCTGTGCAGAAGGAATGGATCCTCAGGAGCTTAGCCTAGAATGGGTGGCAGAGCTGGTGGTTGGGAGGCGGGGCTAGTGCTGGGCAGACTTATATGGTCTGTGCCGGGGCTGGTGGTTGGGCGGCGGGGATAGTGCTGGGCAGACTTATACGGTCTGTGCCAGAGCCAGTGGTGGGAGGCAGGGATAGTGCTGGGCAGACTTATACGGTCTGTGCCAGAGCTGGTGGTGGGAGGCGGGACTGGTAGTTGGGAGGGGAGGATAGTGCTGGGCAGACTTATAGGGTCTGTGCCAGAGCTGGTGGTGGGAGGCAGGGATAGTGCTGGGCAGACTTATACGGTCTGTGCCAGAGCCGGCGGTGGGAGGCAGGGATAGTGCTGGGCAGACTTATACGGTCTGTGCCAGAGCTGGTGGTGTGAGGCGGGACTGGTAGTTGGGAGGGGAGGATAGTGCTGGGCAGACTTATAGGGTCTGTGCCAGAGCTGGTGGTGGGAGGCAGGGATAGTGCTGGGCAGACTTATACGGTCTGTGCCAGAGCTGGTGGTGGGAGGTGGGACTGGTAGTTGGGAGGCGAGGATAGTGCTGGGCAGACTTATAGGGTCTGTGCCAGAGCTGGTGGTGGGAGGCGGGACTGGTAGTTGGGAGGCGAGGATAGTGCTGGGCAGACTTATAGGGTCTGTGCCAGAGCTGGTGGTTGGGAGGCGGGGTTGGTGGTTGGGAGGCGGGGATAGGGCTGGCCAGACTTATACGGTCTGTGCACTGAAGAGGACAGTACAAATAAAAAAGTAGCACATATGAATTTATCTTCTTAGGCAGACTGAATGAACTGTGCAGGTCTTTTTCTGCCGTCATCTACTATGTTTACTATGTTTAGATTTAAGTTGGAAAGTTTTAATTATAAATATTAGGTGAAATGCATACTATTATAAGAGAAGCTGTCTCTCTGTTACTTGATTTGTGTTCCACTTTAAACCATATTGGTAAAGCAGAATAGAAATGTCAATATTAGATTAGATTACTTTTTTAATTAATTTGTTAATATACCGCCATGTGGAGTGGAAGAGCAGCTTAATTGTCAGAGCATGAGGCAGCAAGCTGAGAACAAGGGACCCTGGTTCATATCCCACTGCAGCCCTTTGTGATTTCTTTTTTAATTGTGATTTCTCCGGGGCAGAAAAATATCTACTGTACCTGAATTTACACTTTTCAATAACCTTCTGGTTTGCAGGTTTCTTATATACCACTTGCAGGTGGTGTACATTCAGGTACAGTAGGTATATTTCTTTCCCTGGAGGGCTCATGATTTAAAATACACATTAAGGTCCCCTGGTTCCCAGTCTGCAGCTCTAAATATTAGGCTACTCCTACACTCCACATGGTCATCTATGTAGCTATTTTAAAACAATGACCTCCATGTTTCTTTTTATCTCTGCTCATAGTTTGGATGTTTCAGTTTGTAAAATGGATGTTCATGCTGGACATAAGGTGCATATGGATGACCATTGCGCCTGTATTTCAGAACAGTCTCTATGTTAGCAGATCCTATTCTAAAATACTAGCAAAACCAGCGACATACTGAAATAGACATCCCTATTCTGAATTGGATGCCCTTTCTAATATATCATTTGAAATAAACAATTGGTTCAGATCACACTGTCTGGAATTTCTGAGTTACTGTTTGTGTGGTTCATTTAAAATCTGAGAGCTGTTGAATCAGCCTCCTGGTGTAAGCTAGTCCTGGCTCTGGTCCCAACAACAAATACATTTTGTTTATGTACTAGGTTCCCACCATTCTGGGCATATGTTATGCAACCGTCTAGGTGACCCACAAATCCAGGGTTACACTTGGTGCATTTCACAAGGTATATATGGTTATGTCAGATGCTACCCTACTGCCCCAGCCTAATATCTGTAAGGGCCATTGAGATAGGAGTAACATAGTCATGAAGGGATTTGCATTCTTTAACATGTCATTTACATTTCCCCTGTCTTTTTACAGATTCTGTAAATGGCGTCTAAAAAGTGTTTCCAAAAATAGCACTTAATGCTATTCTATAAACTACGACTAAATTTAGGTGCAGTTTATAGAATAGCGCATAGGGCCAGGAAACATGCCTATATTTAAGTGAGGCCCTTTATGCAACTGAAAACCTGGTGTAAATTCCCGCACCTAAATGTAGGTGCATTCCCCCAAATTCTATAATCATGTGTGTAAACTTTTGGAATGCCCCCATCACGCCCACACTCCTCCCATGGCCATACCCCTTTTCAGCTACGTGTTAAGATTAATGCATGCCTCTTTTTAGAATACACCTAAAAATGAACGTATAAATCCCAATTATTACCAATTAGTGCTGATTAACTTACACTTCCCAAGCTGCAAAAAACTTAAATACAGACTAACACATGCGTCCAGCTTTTCATACATGGGCACACAGATGTGGAATGCACTACCACGTAACTTAAAAACAGTCTACGAACTAACGAACTTTCATAAATCTCTGAAGACATATCTCTTCAACAAAGCATATGACAAAGTCTAATAACTGTAACCACAACACCTCCTTTTTGATTGATTTCTTTCTATGCCTGTATGCTTAATCTTATCATGTCAACCTAGTCTCTATGTAACAACTATTGTAACTTCTACTCTGGAATGGCGAATGCCATAACGGAGCATTGTAAGCCACATTGAGCCTGCAAATAGGTGGGAAAATGTGGGATACAAATGCAACAAATAAATAAATAAATAAATAATTGGTTGTTATTGACCAATTATCATCAGTGATTGGCTCGTTAGTCATTTAAGGTGCACATGGCAATTGAACATGCGCCCAATTTAACACAAGCAACTTGCCACACCTTATATAGAATCTGAGAGTCAATGCAAAGCTAAGGTCTATTTTTAAACCACCCTGAAGAGTGTTCTAAGGGTGATATATCAAATACATTAAGCTTGAAACTTGTCATTAGAGGATGTGGTAAAAGCAGTTATGTAACTTTGGAACCCTTTTACAAAGTTGCACTAAAACGTGGCCTGCACTATGACTAGTGTGTGGGTTTCTTGCACACTGAGGCCATTTTTTAGTGTAGCTGTAAAATGGCTGCATGTCCTATTTCCCCCATTAATGGTCACTTGCTAATTTCTCAATTAGCATGTTGCCATTAGGGCAGGAGCACTTACCAACACCTGTTGACACAGCGCTAAGGGCTTTCCTAAGGGCTTCCACGTTAATTATGCACTAATTGGTTAGTGCATGGCGATGCAGCTGCACTAACTGATTAGCATTGGGTATGCATATGCTCAGCCCCTCAAAACACTCGCAGCGCTAAAAAATAAAACAAAATTTTAGCACTTGTGACGCGCATGTAAATCCCAAAACTACCACAGGACTCCTGCGCATTCCCCACAGTAGTGACGTTTAAGTGCTTACCAAAGTTTAGTACAAGGACCCTGTGTTTAAAAAGGTTTTGGACAAATTGCTGGAGATAAAGTCCATAAAGGTAGACCCAGGGAAAGCCACTGCTTATCCTTGGGGTTCGTAGCATTGAATCTTATTACTTTTTGGAATCCTACGGCTATTTGTCACACTGTTAAAAATAAAATAATGGGATGGAAAAAATCCTTTGGTCCAACCCAGTAGGGCAAACTCTTATGTTCTTATGTACTTATACATTTTTGCTATATAGCTGCCAGCCCAAATCTTTTAATGAACACTTAAATTTTCCAAACTTCTTTCTATAATATACACCCCAATCATAGTGTGTGCTTATAAATTATTGAATGCATGTTATATATCACAGATGCAATTTCTAGGCAATATGTACTTCAGTCAGTTCTTTGTAATACTTACCTATTGAGCAGTACCATTAATTTGCTAAACACATGTAAGATACCATATGACTAAGAAGACTGTTCACTTGCTGATATTCATTCTAGATAAACTAATAAAGAGTTATTGAAATATTTTCAAAATCAAGACATTTTGGTTTTAAGATGATGCCTTCCAAAATTTTATCTCAGCTTTTGTCTATTTATGGTGCAAATGTTTTTTTTTTCATGATAATAGGGAAAAAAATTTCATCACCAAGACTTACTTTTCAGCTGAAGCATTTTCCTTTTGACATTAGAAAAATATACAGAGAAAATCTATAAGACTTTGATTAAATGTTGATACAGCTGATTTCAACAGAGCCAAAACCGGTGACCATACATGGAATCTAAACAACATCAGTAATTATAATGTCAAAGGCATGTATACACTGTGTGTTATGTTTCATTGTGCGCTATGCAAATAGATTCTTGGTTTCCTTTACACTATTTCCAAAATATCAAGAAAGCTAACCAGAGAGTTCTGTTTCGTTTATACAAAAGAACAAGACCCAATCAAGTTTGATAAGTTGCAAATTACTGGTAATACCATAAGTGTTGTTACAGCTGTTACGTGTGGTCAGGAGGATCGACAAAATCCAGCAAAGGCATGAATCAAATGGAAAAATCTAAACAAGTTTGAATGATAGTGTATACTATTGTTAACTTTTAACTTATCACAGGACCTGTAAACTGCATCCCCGAGTGATGATGAGATGTACAAAGCAAGTTGCCACATGGATAGCTGGCGCACAAAGGACCTCCCATTAATTTTGTATAAATGCTTTAAACTCTTCTCAAATATATCAAGACAGTATGCATTAGAGGTGGGATTCTCAATCAGGGTGTCATCAAAATGTTGTTATAGACAGAAAGCCTATACTTTAGAAAACAGCCACATGTGCCTGTTGGCTGAAGAAAGCTCAAAGCAAGGAGCCAGGTACTTGCCATTGCCTCTCCCTAATGCTTCTTCCCCCATACAGTGTACTTCCAGTGATAATTGCTTCTACCAGCCAAAGCTGAAAATATTGCAAGTTTGTTTCTTCCTTGCCCAGCTTCCCGACAATTATCATCAGCACATCCTGCATCCACCTGCAATGCCACCATGATCACTGCTGTGGTCAGCCCTGGCTGTAATATCTGAATCCTGCTTCTTCTTCTGTTGGCTACAGAGGAGAAGGAAGCAGCCTCAAGCTATTCTCTTTTTCCTCTTGCTGCTCACTCTGGAGTTACTAGTGGGGAAAAGAAGCTAAAATGAGAAAAGAGACGGAAGTGAGTCTAAAGGTGTTGAGATAGAGATGACAAACTGAATACAGTGGCATTGCCATGGAAGGAGGAAAGCCCTTATCCTCTCTCTGTTATGCATCCTAGGCCCAAACCATTTTTCATCCTGCCTCGTGCACAGTTCATTAGTTCATAGAAAAGTTAGTGCTTCCATGTCTGGCCTATGCAGCCCTTATAGCCAATGGGAAGAAGCTGCCCATCCAGGCATCCTATAACTTCTAACCATAGCAGGCAGGAGGAGGAGAAAAGTATTGTTTAACATTTGATAACATCTTTACTGCAGAGCCACATTATCTATCACCTAGATACCAAGGAGTCTGTGTTTACCAACTAATCAAATCTTGATAATAGTTACAATCTGCTTAATTATACCATCAAGTGAGATGTGCAAGCCAAGCTAAGCCCACACCAATCTGGTGACTGAGCTTCTGTAACAAGGAGAAATAACATGTATATATATGCGTCTTTTATATTACTGCTTTAAAATGTTGGAATGTTGGAATCTGTACTCTCATCAATTTAAGGACACTGTCCTGCTTATTTTTGAAGGAGAAAGCCGGCCATCTTCCGACACAAATCGGGAGATGGGGGTCCTTCTCCCAGGGTCGCACAAATCGGCATAATTGAAAGCCGATTTTGGGCGTCCTCAACTGCTTTCCATCGTGGGGACGACCAAAGTTCACGGGGGCGTTTTGGAAGCATACCGAAGGTGGGACTGTGGCGTGCTTAACAGATGGGCGTCCTTGGCCGATAATGGAAAAAAGAAGGGCGTCCCTGATGAGCACTTGGCTGACTTTAAATGGTCCATTTTTTCTTGCGACCAAGCCTCAAAAAGGTGCTCGAACTGACCAGAGGACCACCGGAGGGAATCGGGGATGACCTCCCCTTACTCCCCCAGTGGTCACTAACCCCCTTCCGCCCTCAAAAAAAATTTTCTAAATATTTTTTGTCAGCCTCAAATGTCATACCCAGCTCCCTGACAGCAGTATGCAGGTTGCTGGAGCAGTTTTAGTGTGTACTGCAGTGCACTTCAGACAGGCAACCCAGGCCCATAGCCCCCCCCCCCCCACCTGTTACGTTTTTGATAGAAACAGTGAGCCCTCCAAAACCCACCAGAAACCCACTGTACCCACAGGTGCCCCCTTCACCCCTTAGGGCTATGGTAGTGTTGTACAGTTGTGGGGAGTGGGATTTGGGGGGCTCAGCACACAAAGTAAGGGAGCTATGCACCTGGGAGCAATTTCTGAAGTCCACTGCAGTGCCCCTAGGGTGCCCGGCTGGTGTCCTGGCATGTGAGGGGGACCAGTGCACTACGAATGCTGGCTCTTCCCACAACCAAATGGCTTGGATTGGGTCGTTTCTGAGATGGGCGTCCTCGGTTTCCATTATTGCTGAAAACCGGGGACAACCATCTCTAAGGACGACCATCTCTAAGGTCGACCTAAATGTTGAGATTTGGGCGTCCACGGCCATATTATGAAAACAAAAGATGGCCGCCCATCTTGTTTCAATGATATGGGTTTCCCCGCCCCTTCACGGGGACATCTTGCGAGGACGTCCTCAGCAAAACTTGGGCGCCCCGTTCGATTATGCCCCTCTACATGTTCTGTTTTCAGCAAAAAGAACTGGGGTGGTCTCCATTATTGTGTGAAGTGTGAAATCTGATGCAAAGCTTGCACAGCCCCTAGGTAATCCTAGCCCTGGCTCTGGTCTCAATGATTAAATAATAGTGTGCACCACTTTTGTCCAACTATCTTAGGTATAATCTAGGCAACTGCCCAAATGTTCATCACTCCCTAAACTGTACCGTTCCCTTGGGTTTTTGCAGCCAAATGTGTGACCTTACATTTTTAGCATTAAATCTTAGCTGCCAAATTCCGGACCATTCTTCAAACTTCTCTAAGTCCTTCCTTATATTTTCCAAACCATCAGGGGTGTCTACCCTATTACAGATTTTGGTATTATCCGAAAAATGGCAAAAGCTTACTAGACAGCCTTTCAGCAATATCGCTTACAAAAATGTTAAAAAGAGCTGGCCTAAGAACTGAAACTTGTGGTACATCACTGGTAACATCATTTTCCTCAGCATGAGCTCCATTTACCTCTACCCTCTGTTGCCTTCCACTCAACCAGTTCCTAATCCAGTCAGTTATTTTAGGGCCTATACTGAGGGCACTCAGTTTATTTTTTAGTTGTCTACGCAGAACCATGTCAAAGGCTTTGCTAAAATCTAATTATGCCACATCTAGCACCCTCCCTCGATCCAGCTCTCTGTTCATGCAGTCAAAGAAATTAATCAGATTTTTCTGACAAGACCTGCCTTTACTGAAGCCATGTTAT